>NW_026596176.1:585904-680429 GCF_907164565.1 Psammomys obesus
ACACACACACACACACACACACACACACACACACACACACACACACACACACACTACATACAAAGAATTGGCTCATGCAGTTGTAGAGCTGACAAGACCCAGATCTGCAGCTCACAGGCTGGAGTCCCAGGAGGTGCAGTGGGTGCAGTTTCTGTCCAGAAGCTTCAGACTCCAGACTGTTGTGAGTTTGAAGGCAGAAGAAGAGAGTTGACGTTACAGCACAAAGGCCTTGGGGGGAAGAATTCTGTCTGCTCTGCAGAGAGTAAACCTTTGTTGTGATCGGGGCTTCTGAAGATTGGATGAGGCCCACCCACCTTAGAGAGGACTTTCTGTTTCAGTTTGTTGATGTAAACATTAATCTCATTCAAAACATAATTTAGTAATGTTTGACCAAATATCTGGCCATCCTGTGGCCCAGCTATGTGGACATATAAAATGTGCCATCCCATCCAGTCTAACAACATTTGTTATGTGTGTGTATGTGTGTAAATTAGTATGTATATAAATTTATGTCACACAGGCATGCCATAGCTCATATGTGGGAGTCCAAGGACAACCTGCAGGAGTTAGTTTTAGCCTACCTTTATGTGGGTCCCAGGGGCTGCACTCAGGTCATCAGGCCTGGTAGCAAGAACCTTTCGTCACTGAGCCCTCAGCCTTACTACCTTTTTTCTTTTGAGATAAAATTTCAATGTGTAGCCTCTCATATATAGATCTACCTGCCTCCTAAATGCTGTGCTGAGCTAAGGCACGGCACCTGCCATCACGCCTGCCCTTACCACCTTTTAAAACAGTTTTTAATTATTATTTATTTTTTGAGACAGGGTCTTACTATGTAGCTATGCCTGGCCTGGACTCCCTGTGTATATGGGCTGGCCTGGAGCCCACAGAGATCCCCCTACCTCTGTCTCTGGAGTGCAGGGATTAAAGGCGTGCCCTACCACATCGGGCCCTTTCCCCGTCTCAACTTGTTATGTGGCAGACAGCAGCTCCCTGGGTCAGGAGTTCAACATGCTTTTTAGAAGTTTTTTTTTGTTTTTAACTTTGAGACAGGGTCTTAATTGTGTCATCTAAGCTGGCCTCAAACTCAGAATCTTCCTGCCACAGACTCCTGAGAGCTGAAGTTACAAGGAAACTAACATAGCTTTTTGTTATTTTTTTCCCATGTTAGTAAGAGAACGTAGGATCTTAGGAATGCCAGGTAGGGACTGTACTGCTAGGCCATACCCTAAGCCCTTTACTGGTTCATTCTAGGCAGGAGCTCTACCACTGAGCCACGACCCCAGCCCCTCACTGGGGGATTCTAAGCAGGTACTCTACCACTGAGCCATGCTCCCAGGCTCTCACTGGGAGACTCTTAGGTGTTTACCCTTGAGCTCTGTTCTCATTCAGTCCCACCATATCTTTTCAGGAGCTCAGCTCAGCAGATCCTGACTCTGCAGGATGGTGGATGGACCACGTGGTGGAGGTGTGGTGCAGTGATTAGAAACACAGCATCCAGGATGTGGGTGGAACACAGGAGTCAAATGGAGGATCAAGAGTCAGGTTCAGGGAATGGTACACAGTGCTGCCAAAGAGCAATTTGTAAGGTCGTGAATGAGGTTGTGCTTGTTTCAGAATCACGTCTGAAGTTGGAGGGTGAGTGCAAGGGCAGGACGCTGACTCATCATTGCTCCTGGGTTTTCTGGTGATGCAAAGGACACTGATGAGTCAGAAGGGCCTATGTGTCAGGTTATGGGTGTTCCGTGTACTACTAGAGGACAGTGCTTGGAGCTTTTTTTTGTTGAGTGCCTTTTGATAATCCTAGGGCTGAGCTGGCAAATCCTATATTTTTGTCACAATGGGGCTGACTCACCCTTTGTTTCCTTCCAAGAGATGTCAAACCTGTCACGTGTCAGTATTTTGAATAGGAGCATAGTTCCATCTTGAAGCAACTGTCAGGAAGTACAACACTTGTTTAGTATGCTAACTTCCTTATTTTAATTTATTTATTAAAAATTATTTATGTGACCAAGCATGGTGGCGCACACCTTTAATCCCAGCACCCAGGGAGGCAGAGGCAGGTAGATTGATGTGAGTTTGAGGACAGCCTGGTCTACAAAGCGAGTCCAGGACAGCAAGGGCTCTCTTGAGAAAAACCAAAACCAAACAAAAAAATATTTATGTGTATGGGTATCTTTCTTATATGCATCACATACAAACAGTGCTTACAGAAGCCAAAAGGGGGCATCAGCTCCCCTGGAACTGGAGTTACAGATGGTTGTGGGCTACCATATGTTTGCTGGGAATCAAACCCAGGTCATTTGGAAGAGCACCCAGTGCTGTTAACCTCTGAGCCATCTCCCAGCCCCCTGTTAACTTTTAAATTACATTTACTCTATCTGATTATCTTTCTGTCTATCTGTTTCTCCTATCTATCTATCTATCTATCTATCTATCTATCTATCTATCTATCTATCATTTATCTATGTATCATCTATCCATCATCTATTTATCTATCATCTACCTATATATCATCTATATCTGTCTGTCTGTCTACCTATGTATCATCTGTCTATGTATCATCTATCTGTCTGTCTGTCTGTCTATCTATCTATCTATCTATCTATCTATCTATCTATCTATCTAATCTATTCATCTACCCATTTCTATCTATCATGTTGGTGTGGGTGTGCTACAGCACACATACAGAGGTCAGAGTACAACTTTTAATCAGTTCACAGTGTAGGTCCTGGGGATTAACCTCAGGTGAGGGAAGGCATGGCTAGTAGATCTGGTCAGAGCACTTTGGTTGGAACACTTTGGAGGTGGGAGCTTTAGGCAAAGGCTGCTCACATCTTGGTAAATCTGGAAGCAAACAACTCTGGCAGGAACCAGAAGCATGTATGACTTCAACGCCCGCCTTAGATGACCCATAGTGGGGCCATGTTAACAAAGATTCTGCAAGCTCCGGAAACAGGTGCACAGTTGGAGTCTTAGGTGTAGGCACATGTGCGTTGTGCACACATGTACCACAGTGTATGTGTGGAGCTTAGAGGAGTCAGTTCTTGGCGTCCATCATGTGGGCGTTGGGGCTTGAACTGAGGCGGTCAGGCTTGGCAGCAAGTGCCTTTACCTCCTCAGCCAACTCCCTTGCCCTTTTTACAAACTTGAGACTGAAGTAAGCTTTCTGCCTCAGTGTCCTGAGTCGCTAGGATTGCCACCCTTCACTACACACTTCTGGCTTCTTTCTTGATACACATATTTTACATTATTTATTGTGTGTGTGTGTGTGTGCATGCCTGTGCATGAGTGCCGTGGCACTGGGAAGCACCTTTCTCACTGAACCTTTTCTGCAGCCCATTTATTCCCTGCACAGCTACCATTGGTGAATTTTTTAAAAATTTATTTAATTAGTTTTATTTACGTGTATCTGTGGGTATGTGAGCATGAGTGCATTGGATTTCCCTCGGCTGGGCTGCAGGAGATTGTGAGCTACCTGATGTGGGTGCTGGCAATGGGATCAAACTGTGTCTCAGCCACCAAGCCATCACCGCCCAAGAGAGTTTTTTTTTTTTTTTTTTAATATATATATTTTTTTATTAAATAAAACCACTTCCTGGTCTGAGAAACCTCCTATGATTAAACTTATTGATGAAGAAGTAGGAAAGTTCTCTTTTGAGTGTGTTGGTTCTCAGTGTTGCTGGGATGTCCATTTCAGGAAGGCGGTGACCTCGACTCTCCTGTACACCCTGTATTTCCAGTGTCCAATAACAGGTGCTTAGAAAATACTTGCTGACTGACTAGTAATGACATGTTCCTACCAGGCAGGGACTATTATCATTTTTTAGTAAAGGAAGAAACTGAGTCCAAGAGAAGCTATGTGAACTGGCTAGTGTCAAAAATCCAGTCAGGTTTTTTATTTTTTGAGACAAGTCTTACTCTGTAGCCCAGGCTGGCCAGGAGTATAGGCACAAGCCACCACGTCGGACTTTAGAGCTAAGATTTGACTTGTCTGCCTAGTTTCCTATATGATATACCTCTATCCTTGCCCTCACCCCTACCCCAACACTGGGAGTCAAACCTGGGACTTTGTGCAGGCCTGGTAGTTGTTTGTCTATGTGTCAGGTACTTCTGGCCACATCTACCAGGGAGTTTCTCAACTCAGTTAGTTGGGATGAGTAGACCCACTCTAACTGTGAGCAGCGTCATTCCATGGCCTGGCGTCCCACAAAGAAGAAGCAGTCTCTCTGTGCTGAGATTAGGGGCAGGTGCCACTAGACCCAACCTTTGGATCTATCTTATTTTATTACTTATTTAGTTTTGACTAAATATATATGTTTGTGTTTGTTTGTGCGTGGGTGCAGGTCCTGCAGAGACTGAGAGAGGACAATGGATGCCCCTGAGATGGAGTTACAGGTGGCTGTGACTCCTGATGTGGGTGCTGGGAACTGAAGCCCGGGTCTCTGCAAGAGCAGTGTGTGCACTTAACCTCTGAGCCATCTCTCCCGCCCTGAGGCAAGGTTTTGCTTTATGACCCTGGCTGGCCTTGAACTTGTAATCCTTCTGCCTCAGCCTCCTCTGTAGTCTGCACTACTACCCATGGCTTAGAGCTTGTGTTCTTCATTGCTGTTCTATATTCCAGGCTCCCACCAAGTGAAGAATGAGATTCTGGTTCATGACTCTTACGTGCTAGACACCCAGTTTCTTATCTTCACTGACAATATCTTGGAAGTGTTACGGATTCAATTATGTCTCTGTGTGGAAGGCTTCCTTAGGCTCTCAGAAGGTGACCTTGTTTGGAGATAGGCTTTTTGTAGAAGTGAGGTCATCAGGATGTGTCCTAGGTCAGTATCCCTGGTGTCCTTATTAAGGGAAACTGGGACAGAGAAGGCTGTGCACAGAGGGAAGATTCTTGATGAAATATAGGGAGGAGTTGGCTATCCACTAGCTAAGGCCTAGACAGAGTCTCTTCCTCAGCCCCAGCTGGACCAGCTCTTCCTTATTAGTTCCTGATCCTGGCTTTTCATTGTCTCCGACATCCATTTCTGATTTTTTTAAAGACTTTTTAAAGTTTTTAAATTTTACTTTATTTTAGTTATTATTATTATTATTATTTTTTTTTTGAGACAGGTTTTCTTTGTATAATAGAGCCCTGGCTGTCCTAGAACTTGTTCTGTAGACAAGTCTGGCCTTGAACTGAGAGAGATTTACCTGAACTCACCGAGGCCTGCCTGCCTCTGCCTTCCAAGCGCTGGGACTAAAGGCGTATACCACCACCACCCAGCTAATATGTATTTATTTTTATTTTATGAGTATGAATGTTTTGCCTGCATGTGTACCATGTTCATGCCTGGTGCCCAAAGAGGCTAGAAGAAGGCATTAGATCCCTTAGAACTGTGAGCTACTATTTTATGTAAGGTTTCTATTGCTACAATGAAACACCATGACCAAAATGGGGAGGAAAGGGTTTATTTTATTTGGCTTTCATTTCCACACCATTGTCCATCATTGAAGGAAGCCAGTACAGGAACTGAAACAAGGCAGGAACCTGGAGGCAGGAGCTGGTGCAGAGGCCATGGAGGGGTGTTGCTTACTGACTTGCTCAGCCTGCTTTCTTACAGCACCCAAGACCACCAGCCCAGGGATGGCACCACCCACAATGGACTGGGCCCTCCCCCATCAATCAGTAATTAAGAAATGTCCTACAAGATTGCCTATAGCCCTATCTTATGGAAACATTTTCTCAGATGAAGTTCCATCTTTCAGATGATTGTAGCTTGAGTCAAGGTGACAAAAAACTACCCACAGCAGCTACCATATGGGTTCTGGGAACCGAACCTGGGTCCTCTTCAAAGTCAGCAAGTTGTTTAACCACCAAGCCATCTCTCCAGCACCAAATTCTGTTGCTTAAGTTGCTTGGTTTATAGCATTTTGTGATGTTAGCCAGAACAAAGTTCAGGGTCCTCATTAAGAACAATTCACACTGTTAACTGCAGAGCTGTCTCTTCAGTTCCTATTTATTTACATTTTTTGAGATAAGGTGTCTAGCTAAGGTTGTCCTTGAACACCCTATGTAGTCTGAGGATTACCCTAACCCTTTGATCTCCTTACCTCCTCTTGAGTGCTTGGATTATAAGAATTTCCACAACACCTGTTTCATGTGGTCCTGGGGACGGAAGCATGCCAGACAAACAGTGTACTAACTGAGCTCTAGCCCAGCCCCAAGGACCTTACTTAACTAGATTATCTCTGACAGTGTTACTTCCAGTCATGGTTATGTGTTGCGCTTCTAGGGATCAGGCTCCGTACGTAGCTCAGTACAGATGAGGTAGGGGCTGCTCCCAGCATGGCAAACCAGTAAGCAAGCAGAAGTGTACAGTTAGAACCCAGGACACTGGTAATTTTCAAGACCCTCTCCCAGCAACCTGCTTGGACCAGCAGTGCTCATCAGCCTGGTCTCTGAGTCTGTTGTCACAGGACATCCTCCCTTTGTGCTTTAGCCTGGCTCTTCTCCCTCAGGGGGACACCAATTCTGTTGCATCAGGGCACATTCCATGATCTTATCCTGTTTCCCAAAGTGTCCACTGTCACCAGCACAGTTAGATAGGAATGTGTGTGGGACACTGTCTTACCCTCAGGAAGGGGTGTGGTCCATCCTCAGCCCTGATGTGTCTGTTGTCATGTCTTCCAGAGGAGGAGCGAGTAGACATCCTGGTCAACAATGCGGCAGTGATGCGGTGCCCACAGTGGACCACTGAGGATGGCTTTGAGATGCAGTTTGGTGTCAACTACTTGGGTGAGGTCTGGGCTGGTTTTACATGTGTTTTATTAGAGTGGGTTCTCAGTGGGGAGTCACCCACTCTGGGGGTTGGGATCTTACTCTGTTCTCTTAAAACTTTATTAATGCATATGTCTATCCATAGACTGGGTGAATCTTCATTTTTACTCCCTTCTACAACTTTTTATAATTAGTTTTTAGGTCATTGTATAAATGATGGCATTTTCATATGTACGGGTCCTTATACCTTGGTCTCACTTGTTCTTTTCTCCTACTGACCTTCCCTCCACCCTTCTCTTTCTTCCCCCAGCTTTCACAGTTTTATTTTTGTGGCTGTGACACGACACCCTGGCAAAAAAGCAGCTTAAGGGAGAAGGTTTCTTAGGCTCATGGTTCCAGGTCATAGTTCTAAAGTGGCATGTCGCATGTGTATGCCAGTGCTCAGCTAGCTTTCTTTACTCTTAGACAGTGCAGGGCTCAAAATGAGCAAACGGTACCACCCACTCTCAGGGTAGACATTTCCACATCAGTGATCACGGTCTAGTACCCGCTACAGGCAGGGACACAGCCATCAGGACCTACATGGCTCCACTTTGAGCTTGTTGCAGTACCAGGTTGACAATGACAATGACAATGACCATATCTTCCCATCTGCCTGTCTGTCCATCTATCTTCCTTCCCTTCCTTCCTTCCTTCCTTCCATTCAGATTAAGTTTTAGTGTGTGTATGGGTATTGCCTGCGTGTATGTCTGTGCACCACATGCATGCCTGGTACCCTCTGAGGCTAGAATTGGGTATCAGATCCTCTAGGATAGGAGTTGTGGGTGCTAGGAATTGAGCCCGAGTCACAGGAAGAGCAGCTAGTACTCTTAATATCTGAGCTGTCTGATTTCAAAATTTCTGCCCTGATTTCAAAATTTTCAATGGCCTCATTTCTCCGTTGAATATATCTATCATATTTAAAATAATTTTTTTTTCTTCAGGTGGTGGTACATGCATGCCTTTAATCCTAGCACCAGGGAGACAGAGGCAGGTGGGATATTTATGAGTTCCTAGGTCAGTGTGGTCTACCTAACAAGTTCTAGAACATCCGAGGCTGTGCATAGTGAATCCCAGTCACAAAAAACTTAAAAAAAAATTTAACTTGGAGAATTTCACACATGTTTACGATGAAATCTGATCACATCCCTCTGATAGTTCCCACGACACCCATACCCTGTCACCATGCTGCCATCCCAACTTCATGTCTTTTGAAGCCCTGGCTGGTCTTGAACATGTGTGTGAAGATGACTGTGAACATCTGGTCCTTTTCCTTTATTTACAGGTGCTAGGATTATAGGCCTATGCCACTGTGCCTGGTCTTTTTTTTTTTTTTTTTTTTTGAATACAGGGTCTTGGTATCACATTTTCTTTATCTGTTCATCTCTTGATGATCATCTAGGCTGTTTCCATTTTCTGGCCTGAGGAATCATTGCAGTGATAAACATGGATGAGCAGTTATCTCTGTGGTGTGCTGACTTAGGGTCCCTTAGGTCTCTGTCCAGGAGAGGTGGAGCTGGGCCATATGGTAGTCCATTGTAGAGAAGCCTCCACATTGATTTCCATAGTGGCTTCACCAGTTTACATTCCACCAGCAGTGAGTAAGGGTTCTTCTCGGCATGTCCTTGCCAGTATTTATTGTCATTTATTTTCTTGGTGATGGACATTCTGACCAGGTGGAGTTGAAATCTCGGAGCAGTTTCCCTGATGGCTAAAGATACAGGAAACCTTTTCAAATATTTGTTGTCCATTTGTATTTCTTCAGTTGAAAACTGTGTGTTCAGTTCTTTAGCCTATTTATTGATTGGATGATTTTTTTGTTTTGTTTTGTTTAACTTTTGCATTCTTCCCAAGTTCCCATTCTTGCTAATGGAAGGGAAGGACAAAGGAAGAGAGGCTCTGAAAAGAAAGCTATCATTTTACCACCAGAAATAGCTATGATAAAAACCAAACCAAACCAAAGAAAACAGCAAGCAGGGTGTGGCTGTTTTAATGAGAACGGCCCCCATAGGCTCATGTGTTTGAATGCTTGGTTCCCAGTTAGTTGAACTGTTTGGGAAGAATTAAGGGATGTGGCCTTGTTGGAGGACTTGTGTCATTGAGGGATGGGGTTTGAGATTCCAAAACCCCCACCCCCCACCCACACTTATGGATCAGGATGTAAAGCTCTCAGATACTTCCTTGACACCATGCCTGCCTACCTGTCACCATGATTACTATGGACTAACCCTCTAAAATCAGGCAAGCCCCCAATTAAATGCTTCCTTTTCTAAGAGTTGATTTGGCCATGGTGTGTATTCACAGCAATAGAACAGTAGCTAAGACACAGGTCTTGGTGTTACACATCAAGAGCTTGACTATGGGTGCTAGTGGAGGAACACACCTTGATGGAAGGGAGAAGGTAATCTTCAACCAAGTGCACAGCTCCTGGATGTGCGTGGAGCAGTGAGGGAGGGTGGGGATACCTGCATGGTGGGTCAGCTGAAATCAACCCTGGTGGTTAATGGGATGACATGTCCCAGCCAGCTTGCTCTCACATCCAGGTGGTCTCTATCTGTAATATCTGCAGAGGCAGGAGGATTGCCTGAAGTTCAAGACTAATCTAATCAATAGAGTGAGTTCCTGTGCCCATCAGGCAGAGCTACATAGTGAGGCCTTGTCTCAAAAACAAAATACTTGCTGCTAAGCCTTATGACCGAGGCTGGTCCTTGAGATCTACATGGTGGAAGGAGAGAACCAGCTCCCGGAGGTTGGCCTTGCCTCCACGTGTGTGCTGTGGGATATGTACCACCCTTCCCAAATGTATCTAACTGAAAAAAAAAAAAAAGAAAAATCAATTGGACATAAATCTAAGGTTTTTAAAATTTTTGTTTTTCTTCTCAGAAAAAAAAAACTCCAAACAAAATAACAAAAGTGGATGAGGATATAGAGGAAGAGGAGGATTATATTACTGCTCTGAATGAAAACTAATTTAGTAGGGCTGGAGAGACAGCTTGGTGGTTAAAAGCACTGGGTGTTCTTACAAAAGATCCGGGTTTGATGCCCAACACTCTCAGGCCTCTCACAAACATGTGTAACTCCAGTTCCAGCGGATCCACTGCTCTCTTGTGGCCTCCATGGCCACTGCATGCATGTTTTGCACAGACATATATGCAGACAAAATATCCATTCATATTAAAAAAAAAAAGTAGAAAAAAAAGTAGCCATTGTGGGGAAAAAAATGTTTTCTTGTCATCCTTCATCCAGGTCACTTTCTATTGACAAATTTGCTGTTGGACAAGTTGAAGGCCTCTGCTCCTTCGCGCATCATCAACCTCTCGTCATTGGCTCATGTTGCTGGGCACATAGACTTTGATGACTTGAACTGGCAGATGAAAAAGTATGACACCAAGGCAGCCTACTGCCAGAGCAAGTTGGCTGTTGTCCTCTTCACCAAGGAGCTGAGCCGCCGGCTGCAAGGTGTGCAAAAGGCGATTTTTTTTTCTTGTCTCCTTCCTTTCTTTATGTGTCTGGAATAGACAGCCCTGAGCTGGTGATAAAAGGCAAGTAGTATTAAACAGTGTTGTCAAAAGGATGGTACCTGAACCAGCATGTCCCCTTCTGGTGCGAGGCAGGCCTCACTAATACAGCATGGCTCTCATAATGGCTCCTTAGCCTCGGTAAGCCGCCCTCATCACACATGCTTGCCTTGCTTTTCTGGGGTAGACTCCTAAGCCCTTGGCACTGTAAGCCAGTGGCTGGGAACTGGGAGTGCTTTTGGTCCATAGGGGACATGTGTCAATGTTTGCAGACATGCCTGTCACAACTGGGTCAGTGAGGTTGCTCCCAGCTTCTAGTGGGTTAAAGTCAGGAGTCCTCCTGGATGGCTCCCCCTATTCCTTCCAATCCAATGGAAGGGATGTAGTGCCAGGGATAAAAAAACAGAAACAAAACCCCCCAAAACCAAAAAAGCCAAACAACCCCCCCTAAAACCAAAACTGAAACCAAAACAAAAACAACACAATAAAACTTCCTGCTTCTCAAAAGTTGTCTGTGACTAGCTGTGCCAGCCACCCTTGGGAGAGTCATAATTCTAGCATTTTAGTTCCCACTCCAGTCCCCTGCTTCAGACTCTGGTGGGGGTGGCAGAGTCCAGAAATGTGGGTCTGTTAGGCTCTCAGAGCTGCTGTGCCTGGGGAAGCCACTTGGCGGAGCCACCTTGTAAGAGGAAGCCGCTTGAAACTGGGGATAGTGTGGGTTCAAGTGTAGGAAACAGCGCAGCATGGGGAAAACCTTAGTGCAGTGGCGGCGGCCTTCCAGGCAACGGCCAACCTGGTCATTTTTCACTAGCTTTGTGTATGCCTGTTTGTACGTGTGCATGCGCCTGTGTGCATTCGTGTGGGGCTGTGCTTGTAAGTCAGTGGGCAATGTTGGTGCCACCCACTTTGTTTTTTATTTGAGACAACATCTCCTCCTTGGCTTGGAGCTCACCCACTAGTCCAGGCTATCCGGTCAGTGAGCCCCAGGGATCTGTCTGTCTCTGCCTTCTCAGTGTTTCCTAGGGATTCTGAGCAGGCACCACCACAGACATGGGTTTTGATCTGTGTTCTGGGCATCAGACTCGGGACATCCTGCTTGTGTGTCAAGCTCTTTAACCACTGAGCTGTCTTTGCAGCACTCACCTATCTTTATATTTTCCTAGGCACTGGTGTATCTGTCAATGCTCTGCACCCTGGTGTGGCCAGGACCGAGCTGGGAAGACATACAGGCATGCACAACTCTACCTTCTCTGGCGTCACACTTGGTGAGTCCCCTTCCAGCTTGGTGTCCCCTCACAGAGCCCTCTCTCTGTGCCCTCTCAGCTGGGGATCCAGGACTCTCCCTCAGAGATGGTCATTTTACTTCTTTTTTTAATTCTCTTTTTATTTGACTGGGTTTCACTACATATTTCTGACTGCCTTGGAACTTGTTATGTAGACCAGGCTGGCCTTGAACTCACAGAGATCTTTTTGCCTCTGTCTCTCAATTGCTGGGACTAAGTAAATGTGCCATCATACCTGGCAATTTTTTCCCCTCAACATGGCCTCATCTAGACTAGGCTGGTCTTGAACCTCTAATTCTCTTAGCTCCAGAGTGCTGGGGTTACAGGTGTGTGCCACCATGCCTGGCTGCTGGCTTTACCTCTTTCAGCTCCCTCCTATATCTTTCTGGGGTGGAAGATGGGTCATTGTTCTATGTGGTTCTGGCCTCAGGATTGACAGAAAACAAGCTAGAGCCCCACTGACCAGTGAGAAAACTGTTTGGAGGATAAGTCTCGAGCCTACTTCTGGAGTCACAGGGTAACCCTAACTTCACCCAATACCAAGTCATCTAGGGAAATGCACTTCCCAGTTTTAACAGCCTCTTATTGTGTAGATCAGGTTGGTCATGAACTTGTGAGCCCCTGCTTCTGTTTCCTGAGTGCTGGGATCACACACATGCGTCGCCATGCTTGTTGCTTTGAGTGTCAGTTCCCTTATAGTGAGGTCCATGATGGGACCACCCTCACAGTCACTGGGAAGATGAGGTGAGATTGCCCATAAATTGGCCTGCACAGTGTCTGGCCAGAATGAAGTCTGGCCCACAGCCAAACATTAGGCAAAGAGAGCTCAAGTTGGAGATCTACATGGGACCCCTCTCCTGGAAGCTCAGGGAACCCCACAGAAGAGGGGAGAAAAATTGTAGGAGCCAGGGGGGTAGAGGATACTGTGAGAACATGGTCCACAGATATCAACAAAGCAGGGCTCACAAGGACTCACAGAGACTGAAGCCGCAATCATGGAGCCTGTGTGGTCAATGCTAGATCCTCTGCATATATGTTATGGTTGTGTAGCTCAGGGGTTTTGTGGGACTCCTAGCAGTGGGAGTGGGGTGTCTCTGACTCTTTCATCTGCTCTTGGGACCCTTTTCCTCCTCCTGGGTTGCTGAGTCCAGCCCTGATATGAGGGTTTGTACCTAGTCTTATTGCATCTTGTTGTGCTGTGTTTGGTTGATATCCTTGGGAGGCCTATCCTTTTTAGAAGGGAAACAGAGGCAGAGTAGATCTGCGGCAGAGGGTAGCTGGTGGTGGGGAAAGTGTCGAGGAGTGGAGGGAGGGGAAACTATGGTTGGGATGTATTGAATGAGAGGAGAATTAAAAAAAAAAAGAATATAGTCTGAATCAATAGAGCATTGTAACTGCTATCCCTGAGAATCGTTTAATGAGCATGTATCAAGAATTTTAACACAAAAGTACCACAAGAGGCATTCAGGAAGTTGAGGGCTGGAGATGTAGCTCAGATGGCAGACTGTTTGGGGCTGCTAGGCCAGCGAACATGAAGCTCTGGGTTTGATCCTCAGCACCACATAAAATCAAACCTGGTGGCATGTGCCTCCCAGCACTCGGGAGGGAGAGGCAGGAGAATAAGGTTAGGTTTATCTTTGGCTGTATAGTGAGTGAGTTGAGGGCCAGTCTGGGCTACACATGTCCCTGTCTGAGAAGAAAGATTATTTCCAATAAAGATTATAATAGGGAAAAAGTGCTTTCATTTTGCTGGGCTCCTGCACAGAGGCTTCCTTAAGAGGTGGCTATTGGATTGACCCTCCTTGTGGAGGGATTTGTGGGGATGTTGCCAGGGAAGGGACCTTTAGGTAGAGGGAACTCCAAGGCTGGGAGGTGGGTTCCTTAGGACTTTAGAGCAGCTTACAGCCTCAGAGGTTTTGGGTTCCCTGAGGATATATATATCCATTTGACTAAACGTTCTGTGGTTGGTTGTAGGGCCCTTCTTCTGGCTACTGTTCAAGAGTCCCCAGCTGGCGGCCCAGCCCAGCACATACCTGGCTGTGGCAGAGGAACTGGAGAGTGTTTCTGGGAAGTACTTTGATGGATTCAGAGAGAAGGCTCCATCTCCTGAGGCTGAAGATGAGGAAGTAGCCCGGAAACTTTGGGTTGAAAGTGCCCACTTGGTGGGCTTGGATGTGGTTGATGGGTCTCCTGGGAAGGGACATTCCATCCCCAGATAACCTTCAAAGATCCAGATGGAACTGCATTAGCAAGGCTGCTCCTGGACGTGCCCATATCATCCTCTAGGGGCAGTGTTGCCATGTTAGACTCTCAAGCATGTGGCTGCTGGCTGCCATCTCCCATCGTCCTCTAGGTGGCAGTGTTGGTCCTAGCTTTTATTGTGGTTCACCATTGAGTTGGACCACAGGTAGGCATTCACTCAGGTACAATGTACTCTTGGTTACTGGGGAGCTGGTCCATCAGGTGCCTCCCTTGGGAATCTAAAAGGGGAGGCTGTTGGGGGAGTCAGTCACTGGTTATGTGCAATGTGTAAAGACAGTGGTAGCTGCTGTGGTGGATTTACTGGTCCACTGTTAAGAGCAGGTAACCAGGCAAATATGGCAAGTCATAGTTCTCTGTGGGGCCTTGCACAGGTCTGTCTCCTGTCTGACTTAGCTGTTGTTCCTGCTTGCTTTCTGTTGCTGTGATAAACACCTTGACCAAAAGCAACTTGGGGAGGAAAAGGTCTATTTAGCCTATAGGTTATAGTTCATCATGGAGGAGGGAAGCCAGCACAAGAAGCCAGGTGAGAGCTTGAAGCAGATACCAATGGAGGTTTGCTCCCAGGCTCATGTTTCGATACCTTTCTGAAAAATAATTTTTATTGTTATTTTTCTTTACAGAGAGGGTCTCACCTGGCCTTTCTAGAACTTGCTGTGTAGACCAGACTGGCCTTGAACTCACAGATATCTGCCCTTCTGGGATTAAAGGCCCTGCCTGGGGATGGCACTATCCACATGGCTTGAATTTCCAACATCAATTGGCAACCAAGGCAGTGTCCCACAGACATTCCCCTAGGGCAGTTTGGTCCACGCAGTTCTTCAGTTGAGAGTCCGTCCCTCTTTTAGGTATGACAAGTTGACAGCCAAGTGAGCCAGGACAGCCCTTGATTGCCAAGGATAACTGCTACCTCAGGGATGGTGTGGGTGAAGCCCCCTCCTGACTCAGTAAAGGATAGCTGAGGACCTCCTGTGCTGGACCCTGGCTGAGGTGCTGTGATCCAGTGGAAACCTTGGCCCTGAATAACAAACCCCATCTTTGTTAGCCCTGAATTGCTCAGGGCAGAATGAATGGAAAGCTGCCAGTTGCGGCCTCAAAAAACCACATGACCTGGGATCATGATCTCTCCAATTCCTGTGGAATTTTGACCTTAGACTCTCAGGCTTGTTTGGTTATAAGAACATGTTGGGTGTAGTAATACACATCGGTAACTCCAGTGCCTAAGAGGTGGAGACTGGAGGATCAAGAGTTCAAGCCTAGCCTCAGCCAGGCTATAAGATCCTGTCAGAACAAATCAAAACAGTGAGATCTCCAAATGTGGCTGAGTCATGATTTAAAATAAAAACAAACATACATTTAGTGCGTGTGTGTTTGCCTTTGTGTGCACAGTCCATGATGGAAGTCAGAGGACAACTTGTGGGAATTCATTCTCCTTGAGAGTCCTGGGGATGCAACTCAGTTTGTCACTCTTGGTGGCAAAGGCCTCTCCTTACCTTCTGAATGAACCATAGTGCCAGCTGAGTCATATATCCTTTTATATGGAATTTACTTCATATACAACTTGTGTATTTATGTCTTTTAAGAAATTAAGACTTTCAGTTGTCACAAGACAATGATTTTCCAACAACTCGCACATATTTTTCATCCATTCTGTTCTTGAATTAGGCTGGATCAACTTCACCTTTTTTTCACCTTTCTTTTCAGATAGTTTCAGTCTAGTTCAGGCTAAACTTGAACTCTCAGTACTCTTGCCTCAGCCTCTGGAGTCCAGAGATTACAAGCCCAGGACACCCCACAAACTCCCAGTGTTTACAGTCAAATGGAAATAAACATTTCTGTTACTAATTTGTCATTGTCCTTTTGTTTTATGTGGGAAGTGTATGTCTCTTGCTGGGACAAAATTTCTGACAAAAGCAACTTCAAGAAGAAAGGAGAGAAGGAAGGAAGGAAGAAAGGAAGGAAGGTTTTAGTCTGGCTGGCAGTTCCAGGATACAGTCTGTCATGGTGGCCCGAGGCAGGCACTGGACAGTCTATCTGCAGTCAAGGACCAGGAAAGGATGCTGCTGCTTTGCTCCCCTTTGCCTTGAAATTCTTGTACATTTTTTATGTGTGTATGTATGTGTACACATGCTCCCATGCATCATGGTGTGCTTGTGGAGACCAGAGGAAAACCTATGGGAGGTTTGCTGACAAGTGCGCGGTTTACCCAATCAGCTCCCTTGCCAGCTCCCTTGCCAGCTCCCTTGCCTACTGTTATCTTTATTAGTGTGTGTGTGGGGGGGCAGATGCATGCCACGTCACGGGTGTGGCAGCGAGAGAGCACCTGTCGGGACTCAGTTCCTTCCTGCCGTGTGGCTTTACGTGCTGAATCATTGCCGCAGCCTCTGTTTCCACTCAGCTTTGGGCTCCAGCCCATAGCATGGTGCTGTTTATGCTCATTGTGGGGCCTCACGTTGCAATGAACCCAACCTAGGAGCTGCTGCTCAGTCATGCCCAGAGGTTTGTCTCTTTGGTGACACTAGAGACTGTCAAGTTGACACTATTAACCACCACAGGGTGTCTTTCTTGGCAGATGAAGTTCATCCTAAAGGGTTGAAAGTCTAACTGAATATGGAGCCCGGGCTGCCAGGGTGGCCGGTCAATGGTTGTGTCTTTAATGCTGGGGGATTAGTCTTGCAGACAGATGTGGCTGCTTTTAACCACAAACCCTCATGACTAACATCTACTTCCTTTTCAAGGCCAAGAGACCTCAAGTGCTACAAATGCTACACCATTGTAATCTCAAGGCCCCGGATGGCTCAAAGACGGCAGTACCCTAAGAGATATGAAAGATAACAAAATCTACTTGAAAAAACAGGACAGAGAAGTTGTGGACAAGTAATTAAGCCAACTGAAGAAGCTGGCCATGGCCGTAACACCTGTCATTCTAGCCCTGTGCAAGTGGAGGCAGATCTTGAATTTGAGTCTAGTTTGGACTGCAATAGTGAGACTCTAGCTCAAAAACTGAAAATTAAACTATGAATAAAGACAAAAACCAAAACAGACCAAAGAAACACCTGCAAGGAGTTGCTTTGCACAGTGGCTCAGTTGAGCTTGCAGTGGACTGTGTCACTGTTCTTTGGAGCTGGGGAATTCTGTCCGGTTGTCTTTGGTGACCAGTGACAAAATGTTCAAAAGGTACAAACTGGGCTGATATTTACTTACTTTTTCTGAGACAGAGTCTTGTAGCCCAGACTCAGTAGCAGAGGATGGCCTTCAGTTAGGGATCTTTCTACCCACTTCCCCAGTGGTGGGAAACAAACAATATTGTGCTGACACACAGATGTGTGCCCACACAGCCTCATCAGTTGTTAAAAACATCAAAGTTCAATGGAAGTGAGTGGGTAAATGTCTGTGCTCCTGAACGTACCCAATCTCTTCCCCCCTTGGTTCCTTTCTCAGGTCTTCTTGGGCACTGCATGATCCAGAAACTGAAGGGTTAACTCTCAGCAGCACCAGGTAAGCTGATCTAGTCCTTGGATCATCTTCACCTTTGACAGACCAGGGCCCACCTCCTGTGAATGGTGGAAGGTTGAAGATTACCTAGGCTTAAGTTGCTAGGCACATTAATTAAGCAGCTGCAGAAGCTCCAGGGTAAGGCGCACATGGGTTCTGTGATGTCCCCTAGACTCCTGGCTGTCTGTTCATTAGCAGGGTCAACTACATCCCAGGTCGGTCTCTGTGGTCAGCTGGACGGTGGCCCCTGAAGAGTATGACCATATTTCTGGTGTCTGTGAACAATACCATCTAGTAGGAAAGGATGTTGAGATCAATCTCTTTAGGTTATCTGACCATCAAGACACATGGCTATAACACTTGGGAGGCTGAGACGGGAGAATTACTGAGTTCAAGGCCACCTGGACTACACAGTAAGACCCACAGAACAAGACTGTGCAGTTGAGGTAGATGCAATCAGAATACTGGGGCTTGTGCAAATACCAAAGGTAGAGGAAGGAATCTACATACTCCCCCCCCCCCCCATGCCTACTTCCTCTCTGGTTTTATTCAGGGATTACAGATGAGTCATAAAATGCTGGGCTCCCACCTTGCCTTTTCAAAAGCATCTCAGAACTCTGTCCATTTTGTGCACATTGTCCATTTTGTCACCTCCTGTCTATGTCTTGGAGACTGCTAGATTTTGCTGTTCCTGTGGTGTGGTGGTTTGAGTGAAAATGACCCCCATTAGACTCAGAGGGACTGGTGTTATTTGAGGTGTGGTCTTGTTTGAGTAGGCATGCCCTTGTTGGAGGGAGTTTGTCACTGAGGATGAGCTTTGAGGTCGTAGGTGTTCAATCTGGGCCCAGTGTTTCTCTCACTCTCTTCCTGCTGTCTGCCAATCTGGATGTAGAACCCTCGGCTACCACTCTAGCATCATGTCTGCCTGTGTGTCACCATGACAATAAGGGACTGAACCTCTGAACTGCAAGGCAGCCCCAATGAATTGTTTCCTTATAAGAGTTGCAGTGGTCATGGTGTCTCTTCACAGCAACGAAACCCTAACTAAGATACATGGTTCACATATGGCTTGAGCAAGTCCCTAGGGGCTGGCCCCGGGGAAGCCTGGTCCTCGGTGTGCTAATGTCACGATGGTGGGAGTGGAGGTGGTTAGTAATCATGGGGAGTGTTGCTGCCCTCTGAAGGGGCTTGGAGTTCTGGGCCTCTAGAAATTTCATTCTCTGAGGCTTCCTGTATTTTTTTTCTTTGTCTTGGGATGGTCTTACTCTGTAGTCCATGCTAGCATGAGACTCAGGCTGTAGCCTAGGTTGGCCTCAAACTTGTGGCAATTCTTCTGCCTCAGCGTAAGGAATGCTGGGATTACAGGTGTGAACTACCATAATGTTTTTTTTTGGGGGGGGGGCTGGGAACTGAACCCAGGACGTCAGGCATTATAGATCAGGCTACTTGTCTCACCACATGACATTTCCCTCATGCACACACTCTCTGAGACATTCTGGTTCCTCTCAAGAGGCTCAGTTGCCAGAGCTGCCTGCGTTTGAAGTTTCAGTTTCCAAAACTGTGAACTAAATAAGACCCTTTTCTTGATAAGTTGTCTAGCCTCATGTGTTTCATTACAGTAATGAAAAATGAACTAATACAGCCACTGAGATTGTACTCTGTCTCATTCACAACAAACGGTGTCAAGTGAAACTGACATGTCAGTCTTCTGCCTTCCTGTGAAGGCAGCCATGTGGCAGAGAACACAGTACCAAGTGCACACTGGGCTGTGTGTGCATTTGAGGCATGATGAACCTGCCTGTAAACCTCAGTTCAGGAGTGGTGTGTGACACTCTTCCTGGGGAGAGGTGAGCAGATGTGTGCTCATCCCGATAGGCGATGGATGCAGGCCGAAGTAAGTTTTATTGCCCCGTTCGAGGGCAGCAATACCTCCACTGATCTAATACCTCCACCCAGGTTCTACCTCTGTCTAGTCCTGTTACCTTGATCTTAGCACATTGAGATCAAGCTTTCCTCACACCAACCCCTGAGAACATGCTCAAGCTGTATGCAAACCACAGGAAAAAAAAGTCCATAAAACCTCTTAGACATAGACAGGAGGTGACACAATGGATGAGTCTCCCTTAGAGCTCTGGGAGAGGTGCTTGGGAAGAGCCAAGAATGGGAGTGTATTGCTTACCTTTCTGTGGCTGTGATAAAACACCGTAACCAAAGCAACTTGTAGAAGGAGTTTCATTGCAGTGAGCATTTCCAGGTAAAGCTGAGTGGGCACATGGGCGTACTGTGTGGTACACACTACGACACACTGTGACACGCTGCAGCTTTCATGGTGTTTTTATTTTTTATTTTCTTTGGGTGGGGGAGGTTACAGGGCTGGAGGGCAGATACAAAGAGATGGGAGATGAGTGGGCTTAGGGCGCATGATGTGAAACTCACAAAGAATCAATAAAAAGTAAAAAAAAAAAAAAATAAGAGTTTATTTGGGCTTATGATTCCAGAGAGTTAGGAATCCATCATGGGGACATGGCAGGCAAGATGGCAGCTGGGACAGCCGGAGCATCAAGCTGAGAGTTTAAATCTTAAACCATAAGCGTAAGGCAGAGAGAGCTAGGTGGGAAAGGCACAAAGCTTTTAAACTCAAAGCCTAACTCGATAACTCACTTGTTCCTACAAGGCCACATCCCCTGATACATCCCACACAGCACCATCAACTAGGGACCAAAGCATTCAAATGTTCAAGACAATGGGGGACATCTTCTCCCTTAAACCACCACAGGGAGTCATGTATTTTTTGGCTCATCTGTAATCCAGCACTTAGAAGGTGAAGGCAAAGGATCAGAAGTTTTAGGCCAGCCTCTGCTATGCAAATGAGTTTGAGATCACCCTGCACTATAGAAGCAAAAAATGACTCAAAGACAGCTGCAGCATCAAAAGCCCATCCCATCATGAGTGACAGCTCATGAAAGCTGGAACCCTGGAGCACAGGCAACTGGACAGTTTGGAGCCTGTCTGTCTTAGTAAGGATTTCTATTGCTGTGAACAGGCACTACGACCATGCCAGCTATTATAAGGAAAACATTTAACTGAGGTCAGCTTGCAGTTTCAGAGGTTTAGTCCATTATCATCATGGCAGGACATGGTAGTGTGCAGGCAGACATGGTGTTGGAGGAGCCAAGAGTTCTATATTTTGATCCACAGGCAGCAGGAGAGTATGTGCCACACTGGGCATAGCTTGAGCATAGGAGACCTCAAAGCCTGCCCCCACAGTGACAGACTTTCTCCAGCATAGCTACACCTCCTAATTGTGCCATTCCCTAAGGGCCAAACATTCAAACACATGAGCCTATGGGGGCTATTTCTATTTAAACCACCATATTTTCTCTTCTAAGTAGCTCAGCTGGACTGAGCATCAGCTTGTCTGGTATGAGAGGCTCTCTCAGTTCTTACTGCTTATATATGCTTGGGAAGGGAGAGAATCTAGTGAATCTAGTTTGTTTCAGGGACTTCCTGCAGATTTTAAGTTGTTTATTTCCTGAGCTTAATGAGTTTATTTGAAGCATGGAATGTTTTACCTCCTTTTAGAACATCCTATGTCTTAAGAAGCTTCCCTTTAAGATGAAATGTTTTATCCACGAGGAAACTGCCGAACAGCAGGGATGTGGCACTTCCTTGAGATAACATGGAGGTAGTTCATCCTTAGCAAATTGGAACCCAATTAGGTTTGGTTTATACATATCTTCTCTTCTAATGGTACAGTTGGCAGCCTTGCTTATTTACCTATATGTTCACCCTGCATTTGTGTGTGTTTTGAGGTTCGAACCCTAGGCCTGACAACTTGTCTGACAAATGCTTTAACAATTGAGCCATCCTCCCAACCTGGCACCAGCCCACCAATATTCTTCCTGGCTTAGCAGAGTTGATATTTTTTTGTGCTGGAGACTGAACCCTGGGCTTTATGTATGCCAGGCAGGTACTCTACCACTGAGCTATACCCCAAGCCTTTTTCACAGGTTCCTTGTTTTATTCATTGGGAAACGGTCATAGGTACTACAAGCTGTCTTATGAACTCAGTATGTAGCTGAGGATGATCTTGCATTTACAATCATCCCTTCTACCTCCCAAGTGCAGGAGTGTGCCACCACACCCGTTTTTGTGGTGCTGGAGATGGAACCCAGCGCTTTGTGCTGGCTGGCTAGCCAGGCACTCTACCAACCTTGCGGCTTCTCCAGCCTCTTTCATAGGCTTTTACCTGACGTCTGATCAGATTTTCACTTATTTCCCTAATCTTCTCTGACCACAGCCTAGAAGTCATTTACACAGTGCAGAGTACTTAGGGTGGGGGTCGGGCCCCAGGGCTGTTCCCTTTCCATTTTCATTACCAGCGTTAGAGTCTAAAAATCCCAAACAACCCAGACAGGCACAAGAGTCTAGCAAAGCAAGATCTTTATTTCAATTAGGCAGCAAAAACTGACCAGTCAGGAATGACAGTACAGATTTTAGACTGCATCTTCAAACATTCATATTAGTAAGTATTTGAGCAGGTGAAAAAAATTTTATTGTAATCAGGCCACTGCTGGTCAATTAGGGCTGCAGAACAGAATTACGAGCTGAACTGTGACTTGAGCCAGAATGTTTAGAGTTTTTTTTTTTTTTCTTGAGACAGGGTTTCTCTGTGTAGCCTTGGCTGCCCTGGACTTACTCTGTAGACCAGACGGACCTCAAACTCACAAAGATTCGTCTGCCTCTGCCTCCCTGAGTGCTGGGATTACAGGCATGTGCCACTGTACCCGGCATGTTACAGAGTTGTTTTTTGTTTGTTTGTTTTGTTTTTTAGCTCCAAACCCATAAACATCTGTGCCAACTTATCCCACCAATCAAGATTTAGGGATAGGGGACTTCTTTAGGAACATGTCTTTGCGGCACACTCGTTCTGCTCTCACTGGTTGGGTTAACTGAACTGTGGTGGGGTGACTTGCCTAGCATTCATGTCTCAGGTTGCCAACCAAGATGTCAGTTACTCACATGCATGTTTCCTTCTGCCAACCAGCACATCAGCTATCCAGAGAGATCTTGGGGACTTAAATGTTATTTAATCCCTATCCAAAATGGAAATTTTGTTCAAAATGGCTTCAGTTTGGTTCCTTCTTACACCAGGGATCAAATAGAAAGCCTCACAAAGGATAGGCAAATATTTGGCTTCTGTCCCTTGTCCTGAGGTCCTCTTTAGTGGATTCTAGGTATGTGTCCAGCCCTTCACTGGGGCATTCTAGGCAGGTTCTCTGTCACTGAGCCATGCCCCCAGCCTCTTACTGGTGGATTTTAGGTAGGTGCTCTGTCTGCTGTTGAAGCCATAACCCCAGCCACTCACTTTTGGATTTTAGCAGCCACTCCATCACTGAGCTATAACCCCAGCTCTCCTTTTTGCTTTTTGTATTGAAACACTAACCAGTTGAATTGCCCAGGGTGATCTTAACATCCCTGTGTAGCCCAGGAAAGGCCAGAACTTGGAATCCTTCTGCTTAAACCTTTCCAGTATCTAGCATTACAGGCTTGTATCCCACACCCATTTTCTTTTATTTTCTCTCTTTTAATTTTTTTTGTTTATTATAATTTATTCACTTTGTATCCCAGCTGTAGCCCCCTCTCTTCTCCCCTCCCACGCCTTCCCTTCCTCCCTCTTCTCCTCCCATGCCCCTTCCCCAGTCCACTGATAAGGGAGGTCCTCCTCCCCTCCCATCTGATCCTAGTCTATCAGGTCTCATCAGGACTGGCTGCATTGTCTTCTTCTGTGGTCTGGTAAGGCTGACCACACCCGGAGAGGTGGTCAGAGAGCCAGCCACTGAGTTGATGACAGAGACAGCCCCTGTACCCCTTACTTCGGAACCCTCTTGGACACTGAGGTGCCATGGGCTACATCTGTGCAGGGGTTCTAGGTTATCTCCATGCATGGCCCTTGGTTGGAGTATCAGTCTCGGAAAAGACCCCTGGGCCCAGAGTTTTTGGTTCTGTTGCTTTCTGAGCTCCAGTCCCCTCTTTATATTTCCCCATTCTTTCACAAGATTCCCTGCACTCTGCCCAAAGTTTGGCTATGAATCTCAGTATCTGCTTTAATACCCTGTGGGGTGGAGTCTTTCAGAGTCCCTCTGGTATGCTTCTGTCCTGTTCCCTGTTTTCTCCATCCGAGGTCTATCCCGTTTGCCTTTCTGAATGAGGATTGAGCATCTTTTCCAGGGTCCTCCTTCCTGCTTAGCTTCATTAGATACACAGATTTTAGTATGATTATTCTATATTACATGTCTAATATCCACTTATAAATGAGTATATACCATTGTTGGGAGTGGTGCCTCTGGCAGCTGCTTTGATATTTAAATCTCAGCGGAGAGACTGCTTTTACCAGGCCTTTACGTAGGGTAGAATTTGCAAGTCCATCTCCTTCTGTTTGTGACAGCAGGTGGGATAGCTTGTGAGGAGCACACCTCTTCCTCAGGCTCCTCATGGAAATTAACCCATTGTTCTGAGATGTTTCTACTCTGGCTTAAAAACTCTACAATAAAAAGACAGTTACTGCTAGGGGCTGACAGTTGCTGCTAAGTGGCTGCTAGGGTTGCTAGTTTTTGCTGCAGAGGCTAAGGCGGCTTTTTGCTGTGGCTGTCGAGTCCGGACCTTCTTAAAAAAGCATCCTGTGTGTTGTGTGTTATTTTATTAATTTTAATCCTCACTCTGGCTCCAAAGGATCCAAATTCTCTTCTGGCCTCTACAAGCACTACACTCAGATCCACAATCCCACATATCTATATAAATCATAACAAATCTTTAGAAACAAAAGGAAAAATGTTCAGTGATTTTACCCCTTCAGACAGAGACCAGACTCTGGGAGCATCCCCAGATTCTTGTAGGTTGATAGCACCTCTTCAGGAGTGGCTCAGCCTGGCTTGGGGAGAGAAGAATGTCTGTCTAGTCCAAGCTTTTGGAAACTCCAGCCCTTATCTGCACTAATGTATGACTGTGTTGTGACACTATGTTTCTTTCTTTTTCTGCAAGGTGTGTCTACAAGGACAAATCCATCCTCTCTGCCCAGCCAAGAGCTATGGTTCCTCTATGACAGTGGTTCTCAACTTTCCTAATCCTGTGACCTTTTAATACATTTCCTCCTGTTGTGGTGACCCCCAACCATAAAATTATTTTCATTGCTACTTCATAACTGTGATTTTACTACTGTTATGAATCATAATGTAAATACCTGATACATAGGATATTTGATGTGTGACCCCTGAAAAAAGGTCATTTGACCACAAAGGGGTCATAACTCACAGGTTGAGAACCTTAAGGAGGAAATGTGACTTTTTGTTGTCACTTGTCAAACACCTAAGACACATTTCCTTCTAAAGAGGAAAACCTGACCTTATTTCTAAACTTTATCCAAGAAGGCCAGAAAGACCTCAATATATCCTTTTTCTTCCAGGCCCCCGCAGGGACCTACAGATGCTTTGGTTCTCTCACTCACCCCCTCCACAAGGGGTCAGATCCCAGTGCCCTCCTGGAGGTGATTGTGATAGGTGAGGAAGCTTCAGTCCAACCAAATACCTTTCCAAGCAGAGGACTCCGTATGTGTGTGTGAGTGTAGTATTCTGCCGTGGTGAGGCCAAAGGATTGGCACTGATTGACATGGAGGGTCAGTCATTAGGGAGGAGAGCCAGGCCACACCATGCAGAGCCACTTGGGGAAGTTGGGCTGGCTGCAACGCTGCAGGAGAGAAGAGGAAGGAGAAAGGAGAGGGAGGAGAGGAGAAAGAGAGGGGAGAAGGTAGGAGAGAGAGGCAGGGTCAGGATCCTTTGTTGTGGTTTTATGGGAAAGCCATACTTCTTAATAAGCTTGCTTGGCATAAGACATAACTTGTGCAAGACCTGATCCCAAACTCTCTTACCTTTTCTACCTTCTATCCTCT
This sequence comes from Psammomys obesus, assembly GCF_907164565.1. NCBI lineage: Eukaryota > Metazoa > Chordata > Mammalia > Rodentia > Muridae > Psammomys > Psammomys obesus. The sequence goes on from NW_026596176.1 coordinate 611,204, forward strand.
TTTCTTCTGATCTCCTGGCCCTCACTCTCAAGACCCTGTCACTGAAGAATGACCCACTGGCCTGGGTCAATTATGTGTAACAGAGTCCTTACAGATGTTATAACATGACCTAAGAGGAAAAGCATGTGAGTGGTGAACAGGTGTCACAGTGAGGGTTCCTTTGGGCTCCTACACTGTTATGCTCATGGATGCCCATCCCAATAACAAAGATGTGCATAAGGAAAGCTCTTTGTGAGCCAGTCTTTAAAATCCTCTTTGATGTCTATTTAAAAACATCAGACAAGCCCATTATCCTGTGCCTTTTACAATGCTGGCAGTGCCCGGGGACTTCACCCACCATGTGAGTAGTTACACTACGCCCTAGTCATAACCAACCTGTCCCCAGCTATTGCCATAGAGCCCCTGTGTGGAAAATCATGCCCCGCCTATGCTCAACAGGACAAAAGAAACCTAGTTCATTTGACTCACTCTAAGAGGAAGTTCCCAGCGCAGACGTGAAGGTCGGCCCAATGGCAGACACCTGACAGCTTCCTAATGTTGCGCTCCTTCACCCTGTGAGCCTCCCTCCTGTCCGATGGCCAGATAAATTAATGACCAGTAACTTCCTGACCCAGTTAAACTCACTCCACAAAGCCTTTCCACTTCCTGTTTACCCCGTGAGCCCAGCAATGCAGTAGCTCAGCTACTGTTAGTACTGTTCTTAGCCTTCTCTTTGCCTGTTTCTACAGTGTGGATCCTGAAGAATCCCCCGGACACAAATTTAACCCACCTTTCAAAACTTACCCCACCTAGGAAACGAGTTCTGATGGTCCCAGGCTGCATGTTCTGTGAGGGCGTGAGTTCTGTCAGACTCCCGCTCATGCTCCCTGGGAGCCCCTGTGGCCTCAGAATTGACTATTTTCTTGTTTTCTGTGTTCCTGATGGTCTGGAATCTTGGAGCCTAATTGGCCCTCCGGAGAATTCCTGTCCCAGGGCTGAGTCATAAACGAAGCAACCATCGCACTGTTCATACCAAATCCACCAAGCCAGAGCCCACGCTCCACACACCTTCACTCCATTCCAGGTCTCAGTGTTTCTCTTCCCTAATAACCTCAGGTCAGTCCACAGAGAACTAAGGTGCACCCCAGAGATGCTAAAACCACTGGAATAGATCTATTTGAAACCGGTTTGCCCAAGGCCTGAAGTCTCAGTACAGACAGGCTCGTTCAGGCCAGCCTTGTGATGGGCTCTGAGTGGACAGCTGAAGGGACACCCACAGATGCCAGTGTGCTAAGTTCTTTTCCATTTCTATGGTTAGACCCTAGTGAGCCCCTGACATCACCAGAAGAGGGAAGTGAGGAGTGAAGATGCTGGCCTGTGTTCTGCGCAGGATCTTAGGCCCCCACCATCATCTTATTGTTATCTGTCCTTGGTGATGTAAAGGTGACCCAGATTCTCTGAAGACAGAGAAAGAAGTTAAAAAAATGCAGTGTATATCAAAGGATATCAGTCCTTCATGGTGGGAAAAGCTTACTGTGGCTTGTTTGTGAGCCAAAATATAACCTTCAAGCCATGCTACTGTGGCCTATATACCAGCTAGACCTATATTTTAAGAGTTCTACAACTTCTCAAACAAGAATACCAGTTGGGAAATGTATGAGCATATCGAGGATATTTCACATTCAAACCATTCTAACTGTCAACGTGACACAGCTTAGATTTGTCTGAGAAGTGAGTTCTAACTGAAGGAGTGTCCAGATCAGTTTGGCCTGTAGGCATGTCTGTGAGGGATGGTCTTGATTTTTAATTGGTTTGGAAAGATGATTCCCTGGACAGGGTGTCCTGGGATATATAATATCTGAATAAGCATGAGTTCACAAGCCAGCAAGCATCATTCCTAGCTTTCTTTAGTGATGGACTACAATGTGGAAATGTAATCCAACTAAACCCTGTCCTCTCCAACTTCCTTTTGGTTATGGTGTTTGGTCGTTGCAGCAATAGAAACCCTAGCTTCTTTCCAGGAATTCTCACTTAGAGTGAACGTATTTAATGTCATAGAACTGTATCTGCCACCTCACCATAAATTACACAAAAGAAGAAGTGTTGGTATACATCTCATGTGAAGAACACTTGCTGCTCATTCAGAAAATCTGGGTTTGATTTGTACCCACACCAAGGCACTCATAACTGCCTGAGCCCTACCTCCAGGGAACCAGACACCTTCTGGTCTCAGTTCAACATACACAGAAAAATAAAAAGAACACTGAAGATCTCTCTTAGGGAAATTTAAGTATACAATACAGTATTGTCAGCTAAATGGACTTGGCTAGATGGGCACAGGAATGTCCTGCACAGCATCCATGTACTACAGAAGTGCTGGTTCTCTGCACCTTTCCTTGTCCTCTCTTCTCACCCTCCATTTTCTCAGATTTAGTGTCTTCCTGTGCTCTACCTAGAATAACCTAACTGTGTAGTGGATTCCACATTTTCATTCAGTGCTGTCCAGCTGCACCTAAATATAGCACCTCCCATGAGTTTCCTACATCAAAAATGCAGAGGGCAGGGGACAGCTCACAAACCTCACATGTCTGTGGCTAACAGTCAGAAGAGGAAGTGTAAAGAGGAACTTTTAGTCATCCCGAGAAACTTGAGGAGAATTGAGAGGGCAGAGCTGGTTCTTGTGTGAAGAACAGCTCCCTCTTCTTTCTTCTTCATCTTTGCGCCAGGTGTTAGCATTTTGACAGGTGTTCCTGGCTCCAGTCTGCTCTGTCCATGGGTGTCCCTCTGTGCAAATTGTGTTACCAGTTCTCAGTTCTGTGTGTGTGAAGATCTGGCATGAGGAGCTGCTATGGACACCATGGTTACTTGCTGTTTGGACTTCGTAAGTGCTGTAGGGGTCACCATTATTACACAGAAGGGTAGTGACTGTAAACACCCAGATTCATAATCTGGTGGCTACGTAGGCCATTATTCCTGGCACCCATTTTTCTATCTGAATCTAATCTCTCCTTTTTTTTCCCCCCTTTTCTTTTTCTTTTTCTTTTTTTTTTTTCCTGTTCGAGAGAGTTGCCAGTAGAAACTGGTTTATTATAGTTAGAGCAAAGCACCTCAATACAATGAAGGGGTTTGTGGAGAAGTCAAACTTGTTTACTTTGACAACCTGTCTGTGTGATCCTCACATAAACAAAAGGAAGTGGCCTTGGCAAAACATCCTGCCTATCTCTGTCTCCAGGTGAAGGCCAGGGTAAAAACATGTTTTTTACTGAGAGATCTCCACAGGTCTCCCTTTTTTATATTTTTAAAATTGACCATAACTTAAGAGCTATGGAGCAGAAAATTGTGCCTGTCTTTAGTTGTCTCGCTTGAAAGATATCTTCTTTCCATCATTCATGCCCTATCTTAGGTTGAATGTTTTTCAGAGAGATCTTACCCATTTTTGACAACTAACCTCTGCTAGGGTAGACACTGGAGTTTAATCTTATGCAGATCAGCTTTAACATTTATCACTGGTAGGAGACATGCTCCTAATAAAGAGTATTAAGCCAAGTTTTATAATACTCGATAAAAGTGACTTAAAAGATGACTCCTTATCAGAATATCAAGCCTGAGAAACATTTACAGGAACCATAATAAAAGAAGGCTGTCGAACAACCAGAACCTGTTGTCCATTTGAAAGCTTAGAAATACAGTTTGTTAGTTTACACTGATGAACCTAATCTCTTGCCCTGAGCATCAAGGTTGGGATCAGTGTATTAATGACCAATGTTTTTAAAAAGGGATATATATATATATATATATATATATATATATATATATATATATCATCCTGACTGCAATTTCCCCTCCCACTTCTCTTTTCAGGCCCTCCCCCCCCCATTCACGCCTCCTTTGTTTCTCTTCACCAGAAGGCAGGCCTCCCATGGATATCAACCTGCCATGGCATATCAAATTGCAGTGAGACTAGGCATCTCCTCTCCTATTGAGACCAGACTAGGCAGCCCAGTAGGGGAAAATGGTCCCAAAGGCAGGCAACAGAGTCAGAGACATCCCCTGTTTGGAATCTCAATATGAAGACTAAGGCCTAGGTCAGTCTCACACAGGCTCCCTGGTTGGCAGTTCACTCTGTGAGCCCCTATGAGTCCAAGTTAGTTGATTCTGTGGGTTTTCTTGTGGTATCCTCGACTCTTCTGGCTCCTACAGTCCTTCCTTTCCATCTTCCACAGGCTTCCACAAACTCCTCCTAATGTTTGGCTGTGGGTCTCTGCATCTGTTTCCATCAATTGTTGGGTGAAGCATCTCTGATGACAACTGGGCTAGCCACCAGTCTATGAGTACAGCAGAATATTATTAGGAATCGTTTTCTATCCTAGGTCTCTGGGCTATCCAGTTTCTGGGTCCTGGCCCTCTAGACAGGGTCAGGGGTGGACTCCCTCTCATGGCATGGAATGATCAGTGATTTATTTTTATTTTTAAAAAATAATTATTTGTTGTATGTTTATATGCATGAATGCTACAATCAGTGATTTTTAATTCCTGTTATTTTGTTGTTGTTATTGTGAAAGGGTTAGACTAACTTTGTAACCTGTATGTCTTCTAAAGCCTATAGCTTTGAGTTTTAGGTTCAGGTTAAGCTAAAGCCTCTTAGTACCTTTCCAGAGAATGAAGGAATGTGACCCTATCTATGAGGACAGATATAAAAAAAGGCAAGCAAGCAATGACTTTCACTCAGCAAAAAAAGGACCAGACCCTTGTCTTTGAGATAGCATTTCTTAGCAACAAACCCAGACTACTTCTGAGTAGCTTTTGACCTACATCCAAAAGTCTGCACACCTAATCTTCAAGGATGAGCTAACCACCCCCACCTTAAATTGCAGCTGCATCCACACTTGGCAGGACTGGCCAAGCTTGAGCACCTAAGACTCACCAATTATCATACTTTATAGCTTCCTCATCCAATCCTAAATTGCCAAGACTGCAACTTCAAATCTCCCACACTTTTTTTTTTTTTTTTTTTAAACCTAAAGGTCTTTGTCTCCCGGGGCCACTCTTTGCTGACCGGCAGGGGTGACCCCATTGCGCAATGGTTAATAAACCTCTTGCTTTTGCAATGAGTCTTGGTCTGGGGGAGTTTCTGGGAAGGGCGCGATCTTGAACTCCTGAGCTGTGAGACCCCAGGTCTTACAATTGTTGCTGGATGTGTGCAAACATACACACATGAATGTGCGTGTGTGCTTGCGCTTTCCTTATTTTTGTTTTGCTGGTGAAGTATTATTTATCTTCTGTGTTTTCATGGGTGTAGTTAATCTCCTTGATTGGAGTTTTCCTTCTAGCTGTGTTCTGGTGGTGACATATTACCTTGGCTGTTGTTGACTGTGTTCTTATGCTGGTGTCTAGGTGTCTGGGTTGGTAGTGATTAGAGATCTAGATGCCTATTTTTGGGCTTGTCTTTGTTGAATGGGGATTTTGTTTCTTGGTTTCTGTTTCCACTCTGGTGTTCTGGTTGGTTGAACTGTGGTTGAGCTTGGGATCTCCACCCAAGTTGTAAGTTGGACTTCTGGTGGCTGGCATGACCTCTGGTCGAGCAAGGGTCTCCATTGGAGTTGGGAGCTGGGACATAGCAACAAGGAGGCGGGTGTGATTGGGGATTTTGTCAGTGGGAGGGTACTGAGAGTGTAGCAATGGTTCATGGCTGTGTAGCCTCTCCGGAGTTATGGAGGCCAGAGCTGCTTCTGGTGAAGCAGGGTGCCAGAGTTGGGGGCTGGGATGAGGAGGAGAAGGGGATTGTGGAGAGTGTGTGTGTGTGTGTGTGAATGGCACTGAGAGAGTATAGGAGATTAGCGGGAAGGTGGGCTACCTAGAGTTCTCATGGCCGAGGTGGCCTCCTGTTGTACAGGGGCTCAATCATGTTACTTTATTCTTGTGTTTTTAATGTTTCAAGTATAACATGTCTCAAGGAGTTTCTTTTCTGGGCTTGTGTATTTGCTGTTTCATGGGCCTCTTGTATCTGCATGGGCATATATTTCTCTAGAATTGGGAAATTTTCTTTTAGGTTTTATTGAAAATACTTTTGCTATGGTTTTCTGCTATACTCGTAACTCATAGGTTAGGTCTTTTCATGCTGTTCCCAAACTCTCTCATGTATTGTTCATATTTAATTTTTTTTTTTTCTCACTGGACTGGAGAGAGGGTTCAGCAGTTAAGAGTACTGGCTGCTTTTGCAGAGGACTGGGTTTGATTCCCAGCTTCCACATGGTGACTCACAATCATCTGTAAACTCCAGTTCCAGAGGATCTGATACTCTCTTCTGTCTTCTGAACCAGGCGCTCACCTACTGCACATATATGCATGCAGGCAAAACATTCATATACAGACAATAAAATAAATATCTAAAAATTTAAAATGTTATTGATCTGTACTGAGTGATCAAAAGTTTTTATTTTTGTTTTTCAGCATTGGACCCTCTGTTTTTGGCATGAGTTATTCTGTTGCATAGGTTTTCCATTGAGTTTCTTTTCTTTTCTTTCTTAAATTTACTTGTTTGGGTGTTTTGCCTGCATGTATGTTTGTGTATCACTTGCACGCCAACGCCCAGGGAGTCCAGGAGTAGACACTTGATTCCCTGGGGTTATAAACAGTTGTGAGTCACTGTGTGGGTGCTGAGAATTGAAACTGGGTACCCTGGAAAAGCAGCCAATGCTCTTGGCCGTGGAGCTCCAACTCCCCAGCACCTTCACTGAAGTTTTTAACCAGTTCATTTAATTTTTTCCCCAGCATCATTGTAGTTTAGATTTTCTCAAATGTTCAGACTATTTTTATATCTTTGACTGATTTCCTTATTTTATCCAGTTTTTGTCTTTGTCTTCTGTGAGTTGTTTGAGCAGATTTGTGGTCATTCTTTTGAATTCTTTGTCTGAGAGTACTTCTAGGTCATTTTCACTAGGGGTCATTACTGTGGGATTTGCATGTTTTGGAGGTGAAACGTATTTTGATTATTCATTTTTTTTTATAGTTCTTCATTGGGATTTGCACACCTGGAGTTTGTGTTTTGAACTTCTTTCTTCCTTCCTTCCTTCCCTCCCTCCCTTTCCCCTTTTTTTTTCTCTCTTTCATTTTGGTTCAAGTCTTTTTTTTTTTTTTTTTTCAAGTCATCTTTCTTGTTTGAGCAGAGGTGTTTGCATTTTCAGGATGGACACAATTCCTTGCAGGTTTGTGATCTTTGTTTCTTCTGTTTGTCGTGTATTTGAGGACACAGCTTCTATCCAGATCTTCTGCTTCTTTGCTGTTGTCTGGCATCCTCAGTAGTTTGGTCAAGGAGCTTGGAACAAATTTCTGCTGGTTTTATGGTTTTCTCCTGTGTCTCAAGATTAGCCAGAGCAACTAGCGCAGTGGTTCTCAACCTTCCTAAAGCTCCTACTACCCTATAATACAGTTTCTCATGTTTGGTGACCTCCAACCATAAAATTATTTTTTGTTGCTACTTAATAACTGTAATTTTGCTACTGTTATGAATTATAATGTAAATATTTTTGAAACTAGGTTTGCCAAGGGAGTTGTGATCCATAGGTGGAGAACCTGTGAACTAGAGGATCCCAGTCAGGCAGGTGACAGGACTCTTGGTCTCCTGTCAGCTGAATGGCTGCAGGAGGACTCACAGTCTCATCAAATCCTGGAACTGGAGTTATGTTTGCAATAACCATGGGTTTGTGTTGAAAGAGAACTCCTTATCTTCCATCTGACTTATTTTTAAAAGCAGCTTTTCCTTATTACACTGTCACTAGGAAGCTACTCAGATGAAGCAGTATTTGACCACTTCTTTGTGTCACTTATCCTTTTTTCTGCCCTTTTCATATATCCTTTCATTTACTTTGTGGGTTGTCAAAGTCCTTCTTTTTTCTTTTGGAACAGTCCATTTTCCTCTAATTCTGACTATCTTGTTCACTGGCTCACAAGCTGAATCCTCTAAAGTCATATTTTTAAAAATAAAATCCTGCTATATAGTTTAGGATAGCACTGAACTTGCAGTTGTTCTTCTGTCTCAAACATCCAAGTGTTGTGTTTACAGATGTGACCCCCAATGCTCAGCTTTATTTTTTTTAATTCTTTGAAATTTTCATACATGTATACAATATATTTTGGTTCTATCAACCAACCCCTCACTCCATCCCAACTCCTACCAGATTCTTCTACCACACCTTCATCTTCTCTTCTCACAGTTCACTGAGACTAATGAGTCCTGTCTTTGTGTGGGTATGGGACTCTAGTAGAGCATGGGGATCTTAACAGAGGACACTTCCCTGACAAGAATTCTATTCCCCTTTTTTTTCAGCCTTCAACTGTCAGAGTCCTTCACATAAGGGTGGGGCTTAATGATGTTATCTCTAATCTATGCAGAAATGTTGACTGGCTTGGATTTGTATAGGTCTTATTTAGGCAAGCGCAACCACTCTGTCCAGAAGAGAGTGTCTTTTTGTAGCTATTCTCTCCACAACTTCATACCCTTAAGATGCACTCCCTTCAATGTTCCTTGAGGCCTTTGGGGAAGGAGTATATTGGATGTATTTGATGCTGAGAACTCTACAATAACTTATCCTCTACACTCTGATCATCTGTGGATCTGTCTTGATTGTTGCTGACTGAAAAAGCTTAATTCGTTCTTAATGGAGTTTTAGTGGGTTGTGGCTATGAAACCCACATTGTTGTGTGTGCTAGCGTCAGGGTCTTGAATACAGATGAAAAGGAGACAAAGCAAATGTTTGTTAATGAATTAATTAGATATGAGGTTGGTTGGCCTGGAGAAAAAGGGACATTTATGTGATAAGAATGATGACCATGGGATTCATCCCAGGCTATTGAGAAACAAGCAGAGAAACCACTCAGTATGAGAAATTGCATTCTAGTGACATCAGTATTAAGCAGATGCCTCATTCTTAATATGTGGGATGTTAGGAAGTGGTGAGTTCTTAGGCACATAAAGGAGAAAGGGTACAAAGCATGTGTGTTACAAACACAAGTAAAATTGTGATGAATGAGGAGGCTGTCTATGGGGGCGTGGTAGTTAACCCGCACGGTAGCCCTGTGATAAAGCTGACACGGTCTTGACTTTGGCCGTATGTGTACAGTGATGGTGATGGTGAGGATGCAGTATGTGGAGTAACAGTCAAGTCTTACTAAGCCCTGTAGAGCAGGTGCACTGCTCTTATATCATAGCAGTGGGACTAGAGTGACTGGAGGTTATGGGGGCAGTACGGAAGTGATGAATTTATTTTAGGAGGACCTTGGGAGCCATGTGATCTTGGAGGTGGGTGTAGTGGTTGGATTTTATGTGAAAGGGCATAAAGACATTGGCCAATGATTTTTTTAATTTTAATTTTTTATTTTAATTATAGTTTATTCCCTTTGTATTCCCCAGCTGTAGCCCCCTCCCTCATTCCCTCCCAACCCTACTCTTCTTCCCTCTTCTCCTCCCATGCCCCTCTCCAAGTCCACTGGTAGGGAAGGATCTTCTCCCCTTCCATCTGACCCTAGCCTATCAGGTCTCATCAGGACTGGCTGCATTGTCTTCCTCTGTGGCCTGGTAAGGCGGCTTCACCCTCAGGGGGAGGTGATCAAAGAGCCAGCCACTGAGTTCATGTCAGAGACAGTCCCTGTTCCCCTTACTGGGGAACCCACTTGGATACTGAGCTGCCATGGGCTATATCTGTGCAGAGGTTCTAGGTTATTTCCATGCATGGTGCTTGGTTGGAGTATCAGTCTCAGAAAAGACCCCTGGGCCTAGATTTTTTTGGTTCTGTTGTTCTTCTGTGGAGCTTCTGTCCTCTCCATGTCTTTCTATCTCCCCCTTATTTCATAAGATTCCCTGCATTCTGCCCAAAGTTTGGCTATGATTGGCCAATGATTTAATTAGATACAATATTGACTGGCTTAGATAACTGGGGACAGTTTAGATGATAAGAATGGTGACCCACCCAACCCCGCCACACAAACCCTCGACCCACAATTTGTCCTGCCTACAAGATGTGCAGAGGTAAAGTTGGAGCAGAGATTGAGGGAAGGGCTAACCAATGACTAGTTCAACTTGAGAACCATGTCAGGTCTACCCATGACACTATTAATGATATTCTGCTATACTTGCAGACGGGAGCCTAGCATATCTGTCATCAGTAGAGAGGCTTCACCTAGCAACTGATGAAAACATATGTAGAGACCCACAGCCAAACATTAGGTGGATCATGGGGAATCCTGAGGAAGAGGGGAGGAAGGATTGAAGGGAACAGAGAGGCCACAAACATTGAAACAAACAAACAAACAAACAAACAAACAAACAAACAAACTACAGAATCAACTAACCTGGGCCCAAAGGGTCTCATGGAAACTAAACCACTAACCAGGGAGCATGCATGGGACTTACCTAGGCCCTCTGCACATATGTAACAGTTGTGTAGTCTGGTCTTCATGCAGGGCCTCTAGCAGCAGGAGCAGGGACTGCTTTTGAATCCTTTTCCCTTTACTGGGCTACCTTGTTTAGCCTCAGTAGGAGAAGATATGCAGTTCTTTCTGCAACTTTATATGCCAAGCTGGTTGATATCCATGAGATGCCTCCTCTTTTCTGAGGGGAAAGAGAAAAGCAGTTCACCGTGGGGGATGGTGAGGTGGAAGGACTTGGAGGAGAGGAGGGAGGGGAAGCTGCAATCAGGATGTAAAGCAAATTGTAGTAAGAATTTTGGTTTCTTTAAAAACACAGAAATTTAATGTGAATATCTTTCTGTTTTAATCCCAGGTGTGGGATATGGGGTGGCTTCTGATTGTCCATAGTAGCTAACTGTGATTTGTCTTGTGCCCTGGCTGGGTCTTGGTTTTGCTAGCTGCAGATAGTTTACATTTGGAATTCTGGGGACTCTTCAGAGGATATGTAAATAAATGCTAGAGCTCTGATAGAAGTGGCTCGATGGCCAATTGGTGAATGGATGCTTTTGGTTGCAGTTTGTCAAGTGATTGTGTGCAAACAGATGAGAAGAATTAGATATCCCGATGTGAAGATCAAACTCACCCCCCAGGAACTAGATGTCCATAATCAGCAGGAAGCACTCCCTTTCTCCTCTAACCTCCCATACCTAGTGTTGGGGAATTGGAAGGGATAAGGTTGGAGTAGGGTGGAAGGGAGGTAGAGATATAAGAACCCAAAAAGTAGCCAAAAAAGTCTAGCCATAGTAAATGATTAATAAAGCCGAACCTAAACACCAACCAACCAACCAACCAAAGAATGGTGGCCCAGAAGGTTTCCTCCCAGGCTGGTAAGAGACCAAGTGGGAAGCCACTCAGGTGAAGAGTGAGAGTCCGTGCTGCACTCCCACGAAACACAGTGTGGGCCAGGGCATTGGAAATACACTGGAAGTGTGACTCACTCGTGTGTGGACAAACTATTCTGGAATTCAGTTAGGAGTAAATGTGTGTGTGTGTGTGTGTGTGTATGTGTGTGTACATATGTGTGTGTTCACATAGACAAATGAATTATATGTAGATATACACAACTTACTACATAGGTTATAGAGAGCTAGGTAAGTGACAGATAGGTGATAGAGGCATAGAAAGGTGGGTCACAGATTGAGGGTATTGAGGATATTGAGAATGACTCAAGAGTAGATTTTTGTAGAAAAGAGAAATTGATAAAAGGTCTGAGCTCAAACACTCTCCAAACGTAGTGTAGTTTGAAGATGACAGAGAACATCAAGGAAACTAGGAAGCATTTTCAGGGCAGACACTGGAGTGTGGCCTCTGGAAAAATAGAGGTCATTATGGAGCAGGCTGGGTGGTGACACATATTTCTGGTATATTGCGGTGCAATATATGATCTCAACATCTGGGTGAAGGCTAACATCCCTACTCAGAGCCACCAGTCCTGATGAAGCATGTCCGAGATATACTGCTGGAGGTCACAGCTCAGATCCTGGGGTCTAAATCACCATGTGGTCAGCTACTCCACCGCTCCTTAGGAACCAGACTCTCCTGAAATCAGCTAACTCTTGTGCTCTTTTTCTGTGACTCTCCAGGTCCATTGCCCAACCTTCTATCTGGGCAGTTCCAGGAGCTGTGATTTCACAGGCAGTGCTGTGACCGCCTTCTGCAGGACCCCTCCAGGAGTGACCAGAGTGTGTCTAACCCACTATGTATCTTATGGAGAGTGCCACGATTGTATTGCACAGGAAACTCAGGAGGTTTTTGAGTTCAGCCTGCAGAATGCAACACACACCAGTGCAGGCGTTTACTACTGTTTATACAAGGAAAACTGATGGTCACTGGCGCTGGTGGTGAAGGGTAAGCAGCTGTCGCGAAGCACTGTTCCTCAGCCTGAATCTCTGCTGCCTACCTCACTGAACCACATATGCCCCATCATGGGCCCTGCACTCTACAGCCACACCCATATATTAGTCCCTTCTCTCTCCCTTCTTCTCCTCCTCTCCCCTCCCCTTTTGTCCCATTTTGTCCCCTCCCTTCCCCTACTCTTCTCTTTTGTCCCCCCTGTTTTCCTTACCTTCCTTTGCTTTCTCTTCTACATCCCTTCTTCCTTTTCTTTATTTCTTAAAATATTTTTATTCACTTTACAGCCTTGTAGTCTCATCCCTCCTTTCCTCCCAATCCCACCATCCCCTCCTTCTCTTCCTTTTCTTTCTTCTATCTTCTGTCTTATTTTCTCCTCTTCCTTCCTTTATTTACTTTTTTTTTTTGGGGGGGACTGACTTTTATATATCTCAGGGTTGCATTTACCTTGCTCTGTAATGGAGTATAACCTTGAAAGTATGATCCTCCTGCCTCTACCCTCATACTGCTGGCATTATGGACATGGACCACCGTACCACTTATGTTTTGCTGAGACTTAAACCCGGGACTTTATACATACTAAACAAAAACTCTACCTCTAAGCTACATTGCAGAGCTTCTGCGCTAGTTTGTGCTCTTCCCTCTGTGATAACTGCAGTCTCAGCTCCCTTGACAATGGTTGAGTGAAATCCAGAATGGAAATGCAGTTTGTGGGAACTAACAACAGCCTTCTCTAACCACATAGGTCTTGGTTTATAGAAAATGAAGCAAACATATTTTGTGATCTTTAAAGATTAGCAATGGATAAATATATTTTTGTTTTTATTCTTCTCATTGGTCTAGCTGTGAATTGTGGGATTATTTCATTAATGTTTTTTTTTTTACATTTTTTTGAAATGTTTGCTTATTTATTTATTTAAATTTATTCACTTTGTATCCCTGCTGTAGCCCCCTCTCTCCTCTCCTGCTAGTCCCATCCACCCTGCCTCTTCTCCCCCTATGCCCTTTCCCTAGCCTCCTGATAGGGGAGGACCACCACCCCTTCTATCTGACCCTAGCCTATCAGGTCTCATCAGGGCTGGCTGCATCATCTTCCTCTGTGGCCTGGCAAGGCTCCACCCCTCAGGGGAGGTGATCAAAGAGCCAGACTCTCTCCCCTTACTAGGGTACCCACTTGGAAACTGAACATTCAGTGTATGGGCAGGGAGTCTAGATCCTCTTTATGCATGGTCCTTGGTTGGAATATTGGTCTCTGCAGGGGGCCCTGGGCCCAGGTTTTTTGGCTCTGTTAGTCTCCTTGTGGAGTTCCTGTCCCTTCCAGGTCTTTCTATCTCCCTCTTCTTCCAAAAAGTTTCCTGAACTCTGTCCAAAGTTTGGCTATGAGTCTCAGCAGCTGCTTCAATACCCTCATCAGTAAAGTCTTTCAGTGACCTTCTGTGATAGGCTCCTGTCCCATTCCCTGTCTTTTCCTGCTTCTGATGTCTATCCCATTTGTCCTTCTGAATGAGGATTAAGCATCTTCCCTAGAGTCTTCCTTGTTGTTTAGCTTCCTTATGACTATAGATTTTAGTATGTTTATCCTATGTTATATGTCTAATATCCACTTTTTAAATTTTTTTTTATTAATTACATTTTATTCACTTTGTATCCCCCCCCATAAGCCTCTCCCTCCTCTCCTCCCGATCTCTCCCCCTTCTTGACGCATGGTCCTCTTTTCCTTCCTTCTGATCTTGGTCTATCAGATCACATCAGGAGTGGCTGCATTATCATCTTCTGTGGCCTGGTAAGGCTGCTCCCCGCTCAGGGGGAGGTGATCAAAGAGCAGGCCAATCAGATTATGTCAGAGGCAGTCCCTCTTTCCATTACTATGGAACCCATTTGGGCAATGAACTGCCATGTGCTACATCTGTGCAGGGGTTCTAGGTTATCTCCATGAATAGTCCTTGGTTGGAGTATGAGTCTCTGGGAAGTTCCCTGTGTTCAAATTTTCTGATTCTGTTGCTCTCCTTGTGGGGTTCCCGTCCCCACCAGCTCTTACTACTTCCCACTTCTTACATAAGATTCCATGCACTCTGCCCAACCGTTGGCCGTAAGTCTCAGTGTCTGCTTGATAGTCTGCAGGGCAGAGCCTTTCAGAGGCCCTCTGTGGCAGGTTCCTAGGTTGTTTCCTGTTTCTTTCTTCTTCTGATGTCCATCCTCTTTGCCTTTCAGGATGGGGATTGAGCATTTTAGTCAGGGTCCTTTCTCTTGATTAGTTTCTTTAGATGTACAGATTTTAGTAGGTTTATCCTATATAGGTTTATATGTCTATATGAGTGAGTATATACCATGTGTGTCTTTCTGCTTCTTGGACAGCTCACTCAGGATGATCCTTTCCAGGTCCCACCATTTACTTGCAAATTTCATGATTTCCTTATTTTTTATTGCTGGGTAATACTACATTGTGTAGATGTACCACAATTTCTGCATCCATTCTTCAGTTGAGGAGCATCTGGGCTGTTTCCAGCTTCTGGCTATTACAAATAAAGCTGATACAAACATGGTTGAGCAAATGTCCTTATTGTGTACTTGAGCCTCTTGAATATATGCCTAGGAGTAGTATGGCTGGATCTTGAGGAAGCGCTATTCCTAGTTGTCTGAGAAAGCACCAGATTGCTTTCCAGAGTGGTTGTACAAGTTTACATTCCCACCAGCAGTGGAGGAGGGCTCCCCTTTCTCCACAACCTCTCCAGCATGTGTTTTCACTTGAGTTTTTCATCTTGGCCATTCTGATGGGTGTAAGGTGAAATCTTAGGGTCCTTTTGATTTGCATTTCCCTAATGGCTAATGACGATGAGCATTTCTTTAAGTGTTTCTCTGCCATTCAATATTCCTCTACAGAGAGTTCTCTGTTTAGCTCTGTTCCCCATTTTTTAATTGGATTACTTGGTTTGCTGATTTTCAACTTCTTTAGTTCTTTATATATACTGGATATTAGTCCTCTGTCACATAAAGGGTTGGTGGAGATTCTTTCCCAATCTGTAGGCAGTCGTTCTGTTTTGATGACAGTATCCTTTGCTTACAGAAGCTTTTCAGTTTCATGAGGTTCCATTTATTGATTGTTGCTCTTAGAACCTGTGCTGTTGGTGTTCTGTTCAGGAAGTTGTCTCCTGTGCCAATGAGTTCTAGGGTATTCCCCACTTTTTCTTCTAAGCAGTTTAGTGTGTCTGGTTTTATGTTGAGGTCTTTGATTCACTTGGACTTCAGTTTTGTGCAGGGTGATAAGTATGGATCTATTTGCATTTTTCTACATGTAAACATCCAGTTAGACCAACATCATTTGTTGAAGATGCTATCTTTTTTCCATTGTATGTTTTTGGCATCTTTGTCTAAGATCAGGTGTCCATAAGTGTGTGGGTTTATTTCTGGGTCTTCTGTTTGGTTCCATTGATCCACCATTCTGTTTCTATGCCAGTACCATGCAGTTTTTATAACTGTTGCTCTATAGTACAACTTAAGATCAGAGATGGAGATACCTCCAGAAGATCTTTTATTGTAGAGGATTGTTTTAGCAATTCTGGGTTTCTTGTTATTCCATATGAAGTTGAGAATTTTTCTTTCAAGCTCTGTAAAGAATTGTGTTGGTATTTTGATGGGAATTGCATTGAATCTGTAGATTGCTTTTGGTAAGATGGTCATTTTTACTGTTAATCCTGCCAAGCCATGAGCATGGGAGATCTTTCCATCTTCAGATATCTTCTTCTAATTCTTTCTTCAGAGACTTGAAACTTTTTTCATACAAGTCTCTGACTTGCTTGGTTAGGGTTACTCCAAGGTACTTTATGTCCTTTGTGGCTATTGTGAAGGGTGTTGTTTCCCTAATTTCTTTCTCAGCCCTTTTGTCTTTTGCATACAGGAGGGCTACTGATTTTTTTTTTTTGAGTTAATTTTGTATCCAGCCACTTGCGGAAGGGGTTTGTCAGCTGTAGGAGTTCCCTGGTAGAGTTTTTGGGGTCACTCACATATACTATCATATCATCTGCAAATAGTGATAATTTGACTTCTTCCTTTCCAATTTGTATCCCCTTGATCTCCTTCAACTGTCTTATTGCTCTAGCAAGGACTTCCAGAACTATGTTGAAGAGATATGGAGAGAGTGGGCAGCCTTGTCTTGTCCCTGATTTCAGTGGGATTGCTTTAAGTTTCTCTTTGTTCAGTTTGATGTTGGCTATAGGCTTGCTGTATATTGCCTTTACCATGTTTAGATATGTGCCTTGTAATCCAGATCTCTCCAATACTTTAAACATGAATGGATGTTGGATTTTGTCAAATGCTTTTTCAGCATGTAGGGAGATTATCATGTGTTTTTTTTCTTTCAGTTTCTTAATATGGTGGATTACATTGATAGATTTCCGTATATTGAACCACCCCCGCATACCTGGGATGAAGCCTACTTGGTCATCGTGGATGATTTCTTTGATGTGTTCTTGTATTCGGTTTGCAAGTATTTTGCCGAGTATTTTTGCATCAATGTTCAAAAGGGAGATTGGCCTGAAATTCTCTTTCTTTGTTGGGTCTTTGTGAGGTTTAGGTACCAAGGTGACTGTGGCTTCATAGAATGAGTTTGGTAATGTTCCTTCTGTTTCTATTTTGTGGAATAGTTTGAAGAGAATTGGAGTTAGCTCTTTTTTGAAGGTCTGGTAGAATTGTGCACTGAAACCATCTGGTCCTGGGCTTTTGTTTGGATGGGAGACTTTCGATGACCACTTCTATTTCCTTGGGGGATATAGGACTATTTAATTGACTTACCTGGTCCTGATTCTGCTTTGGTAAGTCGAATTGATTAAGAAAATTGTCCATTTCATTTAGATTTTTAAATTTTGTGGCATATAAACTTTTGAAGTAAGTCCTAATGATTGTTTGGATTTCCTCAGTAGTTATGTGTCAGTAGTGTCAGTAGTTATGTCCCCTTTTCACTTCTGATTTTGTTGATTTGGATGGTGTCTCTCTGCCTTTTAGTTAGCTTGGCTAAGGGTTTGTCTATCTTGTTGATTTTCTCGAAGAACCAGTTTTTGGTTTCATTGATTCTTTGAATTGTTTTATTTGTTTCTAATTGATTGACTTCAGCTCTGAGTTTGATTATTTCCAGCCATCTACTCCTTTTTTGGTGTGTCTGCTTCTTCTTTTTCTAGGGTTTTTAAGTGAACTATTAAGTTGCTTGAATGAGCTGTGTTGAATTTCTTCTTGAAGGCACTTAGTGCTATGAACTTTCCTCTTATGTAAGGCACTGCTTAAATTGTTTCTCTCAAGTTTGGGTATGTTGTTTCTTCATTTTCATTGAGTTCTAGGAAGACTTTAATTTCTTTCTTTATTTCTTCCCTAACCCAGCTGTCATTTAGTAGCAAGTAGTTCAGTTTCCATGTGCGTGTAGGCTTTTTGCTATTTCTGTTGTTGTTGAGGTCCAGCTTTAGTCCATGGTGATCAAACAGGATACAAGGGATTATTTCAATCTTCTTATATCTGTTGAGGCTTGCTTTGTGACCAACTATATGGTCTATTTTGGAGAAGGATCCATGAGGTGCTGAGAAGAAGATAAATTCTTTTGTGTTTGGGTGTAAGGTTCTGTAAATTTCTGTTAGGTCCATTTGATTCATGACCTCTGTTAGAGACATTGTTTCTTTATTTAATTTCTGTTTTGTTGACCTGTCCTTTGTTGAGAGTGGGGTGTTGAACTCTCCCACTATTAATGTGTGGGGATCTATGTGTGGTTTAAAGTTTATCAATGTTTCTTTTACAAATGTGGGTGCCCTTGTATTTGGGGCATAGATGTTCAGGTTTGTGATGTCTTCCTGGTGGAATTTTCCCTTGATGAGTATGACGTGTCCTTCCCCATCTCTTTTTATTAATTGTGGTTGAAAGTCTATTTTATCAGATATTAGAACGGCTACTCCTGCTTGTTTCTTGGGTCCATTTGCTTGGAAAGCTGTCTTCCAACCCTTTACCCTCAGGTAATGTCTATCTTTGTGACTTAGGTGTGTTTCTTGTATGCAACAGATTGCTGGGTTTTGTTTGCGCATCCATTCTGTTAGTCTGTGTCTTTTTATTGGAGAGTTGAGTCCTTTGATGTTGAGAGAGATTAATGACCAGTGGCTGTTAGATCCTTTGATTTTGATGTTGGCTGTGGTCATAAGGTTGTGTGCTTGGTTGCTTTTTGTTTTACTTTAGTGAGGTTAATTATTTCCTGTGTTTTCTTGAAAGTAGCTAGTTTTCTTGGGTTGTATTTTCCCTTCTAGTGTCTTCTGTAATGCTGGATTTGTGTGTAGGTATTGTTGAAATTTGTTTTTGTCATTGAATATCTTGTTTTCTCCGTCTATGAGGACTGAGAGTTTTGTTGAGTATAGTAGCCTGGGCTGACATCTGTGTTCTCTTAGGGTCTGCATGATACTTGTTCAGGCTCTTTTGGCTTTCATAGTCTCTGTTGAAAAGTCAGGTGTGATTCTAATGGGTTTGCTATTATATGTTACTTGGCCTTTTTCCTTGCAGCTTTTAGTATTTTTTCTTTGTTCTGTATACTTATTGTTTTGATTATTATGTGGCGGGAGGATTTTCTTTTCTGGTCTAATTTATTGGGTGTGCTGTAGGCTTCTTCTATTCTCATTGGCCTCTGCTTTAAGTTGGGGAAATTTTCTTCAATGATTTTGTTGAAAATATTTTCTGGGCCTAGGAGGAGGGAATCTTCTTTTTCTTCTACTCCTATTATTCTTAGGTTTTGTCTTTTTATGTTGTCTTGAATTTCTTGGATGGTCTGTGTCAGGAATTTTTTGGATTTAACATTTTCTTTGACAGATACATCCAATTTTTTCATTGTATCTTCCACACCTGAGATTCTTTCTTCCATCTCTTATAGTCTGTTGGTTATGCTAACCTCTGTAGTTGTTGTTTTCTTCCCTAAGTTCTTTCTCTACACAATTTCCTCCATTTGTGTTTAATTTTTCCAATTCTATCTTCAGATCTTGAGCCGTTTTTTTATTTCCTTCACCTGTCCAACTGTATTTTCCTGTTTTTCCATCAGTTTGTTCAGCTGTTTGTTTGAACAATCCTCTTTTTCTTTTATTTCATTCAGTGATTTAAGCATTTCCTCTTAAAGCCCACAAACTGTTTGGCTGTAACTTCCTGTATTTCTTTATGGATGGTCATAATCTGTTTGTTTTTATCTTCCTCTATTTCTTTACACATTTCGTGATTATAGATGCTAGGTCCTCTTCTTGCATTTCAATTATGCTGGGGTGTCTAGGGCTTCTTGCCCCTGGAGAACTGGGTTCTGGAGATGCTATATTGCTCTGGCTTTTGTTGGTTGATCTTTTACACTGGCCTCTACCCATTGGGCTATCTTAGGTGTTTGGAGTTGATTTCTGGTGGTTCCTGGAATCCTGGTGGAGAGAATCCCTTTGGCAGGAAGATGGTTTTTCCTGAAGGATGCCTTCTTAGCTTTTTGGGTATAGTCACTGATGTCCGGTGTTTTTCAGGAGTTGCCACAGCTCACCTCAGGCATTGAGACCTGAATCATAACTGTGGTCCTTGTTAGTTGAGAGGGCTCTCCTTTCACCAGGAGAAGTCCTGAAGACAGCTGCCCTGTTTCTTGCTGTGAATTTTGTGAGCTGCTGCTGTAACCTGTGTGTCCCGTGGTTTGGTCAGTTTTGTTAGGGATAACTGGTTGCCCCTTTGAGCAGTATCTGAGGATTGATCTCAGGGATCCCAGGCTTTTGTAGGCCTGAAGTTGGGGCTCTCTGCCCCAGTACAAAAGCTGTAATGTGTGGCAGGTGAGTACTGCTCTCCTGGTAACAGCAGGCTATCTGGTGCACAGCAGGTCCCTGGGTTGAGCTGGTCTGTGGGACCTTTTCTGGGGATATACTGGGTGGTCTAAGTCTGTCCCCTTTGCTTCGTTCCTTGTGAGGATTTCTCCAGACAGTGACTCCAAGTCTTTGGTGTCCTGGGGCGCAGAGTTCTGTCTGTGAGGAATAGTTGGTACAAAGCAGGTCTCTGATTTGGAGGTGTGCACACCAGCCCACTAGTCTGAGGGAGCTGGGTGCCCAACAACTTTCTGTGCTTCCGGCTTGGGCCCAGATCAGTGATGGCGGCTCGTACCGCCTGTCTGAGAGACCTTCCCCAGGCAAAGCCTGGGTGGCCCAAGTCAGCACTGTTTCCTTCCTTCCCTGTGGGGCCCTCTCCGGACAGGGACTCCCAGTTTCTGTTGCACTAGGGCGTGCAGCTCCGTCTGTGCTAGAGAGCTGGGCGTGCAGCCACTCTCTGTGCTGGCGCTGGCGTCTGGAGCCCATCAGTTCAGTGATGGCGGCTCGTACCAGCCGGTCTGCGAGACTTTTTCCTGGTAATAGGTTTAGCTTTTACCTAGTATGAAGTATCTCAGTTTTCATCATGGTGTTTTCAAACACAGTTTATTGATATTTTCCTTAGCCCCATTCATGCTTTTGATCTTCACTAACCTCTTTGCCTTGTTAATGCCACATGCATTTTATTCTTATACCTTTTCTTTAAAATCCATTTTCCCATTCTTGTCTCATTTCTGGTTACACGATGTCATCCCTCACATATAGATATGGATCTAAGTTTATTCTTCTGCAGTGGGATATTCAGTTTTGCCAACACCACTTATTGAATAGGCTGATCCCTGGTTTGTGGCTTATTTTGACACCTTTGTCAAAATTTGGGTGTTCATATCTATGTAGGCTTATGTTTGTATCCTTTGTTATGGTATATGGGTTTGTACGTCTGCTTTTGTGTCAACAGTATCCTATCTTAGTCACTCTTGCTGCAGAGTATAGATTGATGTTAGTTAATGTGTTGTCTCTAGCTGTGTTCCATATGTTTAGAATTACTCAATTTATGCTTATACCCATAGACAAATGCTACTCTCAGCCTTAACCAGAGAAGACTCTCTTTGCAGTGATAGGTAGTTAACGCAGAGACATATTAATACTCAATGTGCTAAGGATAAGTAACCGAAGGGTTAGTACTTAGCCCTAAATAAGGTATTTACACCATTCATATAAGGTTCATGCTGTACTTGGAAAAGTAGTTGGAAAAATGTAAGAGCTGGAAGATGGTAAGAAGAGGTATAGAATGCCATTCTTTGGACTTGAGGTAGCATTGAGTTATGAACTCAATGCAACATTGAGGCTGTATCTTGCCACTGCAGCTTGCCACTGAGGCTGCATCAGACTGAACTGAGCTTGTCAACATCCAACTATGAATGGAAGAAGGCATCAAGAGGTCCTGACATCCTCCTGATGAACTAGTGCCCACTGACTTATTTTGGAAATTGTGGAGTCACTTCCACTGACTTTGCAATCATTTGTGAGTTTCTGTGGAGAGCTGCAAACCCCTGGTCATACAGACAGCCATGGTTAAACACATTGGCTCTCACCCAAAACAAAAACACATGAGTTTATACGAAAAGGGGTTTGTGAAGAGGATGGTACAGGCTGGTAGGAGAGAAGGCAGGATAGGAACCCAGAATTATCAGAATATACTGTCAAAGAACTGAGTACACAGAGACATTTAGTGTTCATGAAACTGACTAGATTGTTGCTATCTATTGTGAAATTGAAGTTAAGAAACATAGCACAAATTCGAACATTCACTTTGGAAATAGTAACTGGGTCTTCAGTAGTTAGTGGTTGGGGTTATGCAACTGATTCTAGTGACTATACTAGAAACAGAAAATCCACAATGATAGTATTCTAGCAGTCTGCACCAATTCCATTCCATATTGTCTGTGATGATTTTGATATGGCTCCAAAGTGCTTTTTTTGTGGTTTGTTCCAAAGAAATGCAATCCTTGCTTGAGTCTAAAAGTGTAGAAGGGGCAGGAGCTGCACTTTGTAATCTATTTGCTCCTAGCTCTCCCACCCAGGAAGCCTCCTCAACTCTCCCTACAGTTCTCTGTGTTTGGCAGAAGTGGTCTTTGCATAACTCATGTAGAGATGTATTCGGTTCTAAGACCAAATTTGTGGTCATTTAAGCAAAACTAGCCCATAATAAATTTGATCTTTATAACTATATCTTTTGACATAAAACTTTAAATAATTTTTTTTTTCACTCCACAGAGTCTTCTACTTCAGATTACAGATTAGAGAACTGACTCTAGCTCAGCCTGGCTATTCCCCTCCTGTTGGGCTTTGGGGTTCTATTTTTTGATGCTTGCAAGATCAGGAGTGGTCTTCATAGGGTCCACAGGAAGCCCTCAGCTGAGAGCCTTTCTGTCTCTTTTTAGACTTTTTCAAGATACTGTGAATAAAGAGTCTAAAAGGAGTTGTGATCTCTCTAATGAGTGTTCAGTGTTTCGAGATGTGGTACAATACCTGTGATGTCTCCGGAATTTCAGAATTCTTTGTGCATTGTTAGCAGAAGAGATCCTGCAAATAGTAGAGCCCCATTTCTCTTTTCTGTGTCCTGTGTGACTCTCTGTGCAGTGCCCATCCCTCATTTATTTCTCTGCATATGATTGTTTTGCTTTTCTTTATTCCCTTCTACCCTGTGGAGAACAGATTTTGGAATGTGAGCTAATGCGCACTGTCAACATGAGCACAGCCATGTCATGGACACCAACACCCTAGACTCATGGGAAAACGCAAGCCTTCCCCTGCCTTTTGTGTAGATGTTGATAGTGAGTGCAGAAAAAACCATCTTCAGCTTCTTCATCCAGGATGACTGCAGCCTCAGTCTGCTCTCCTGCAGAGACCCTCTCTGAGACTAGCTGACTAACCCCTCACTCCTGAAGCATATATAAGTGACTCATTGAGTTCCCAGTTTGCCTGTGTAGATTTGTTAGGGGGTGTCCTGTCCACCTTATCCCAGCTTTGCTGGTTTGCCTGTGTAGATCCCTCAGAGGGTGTCCAGGCCACCCTTCACAGCTTTGCTGGTTTGACTTAAGTCTTTGTTTCTTCATTTCTCTCTGTCCCAGTCAGTTTCTCTCCTTCAGCTTCATGTGCTTCATCTCTACTATACCTCATGCAATCAGTTACCTGCTCTGTCCTGCTTTCTCACTGTTCTCCTCCATCACTCACCTTGTGAGCAACATCTGGCCTCCAGTGGGAGTTTCCTTGTCAAATACAGCCCCTGTCGTCGTCGTCATTGTCGTCGCCGTCTTCTTTTTCTTCTGCTTCTTTTTACATTAATTCATGTTTATTTTCTATTGAGAAAGATTCTTCTCTCATATAATACTGCCCAGCTACAGTTTCCCTTCCCTCTACTCCTCCTGGGTCTCTCTCCTCCCATTTCCCCCAGAACCACTCTCCCTCTGTTTCCTCTTCTGAAAAGAGTTGGGTTGCAGGAGATGACAGCCAGACAGGAGAAACCAAGATACAAAGAGATAATGTGAAACACCTCCTATTGAGGGTGGACAAGGCAACCCAATAGGGTGAAAAGAGTTTAGAGAACAGGCAAAAGAGTTAGAAACAACAACGTGAATAAATTGTAAATAATAATAAAAATAGAGTTAGAGATACACCTGCTGCCACTGTAAGGATTCCCACAAAACCACCAAGTTAACAACCATAACGTATGTGCAGACCCATCCGTGAGGTCCACTCCAGAAGGAGCCCATGTCCTGTACTGCTTGGATTGCCAGAAACTCAAGCGTGGACAGGCCAGATACCTAGGGTAGAAACAAACATGACTTGTCTAAAAACACAGTGAAAAGATTCCTAATAATATTCTGCTATACTCATAGATTGATGCTTCACCAGTCATCATCAGAGAGTGCACATGTCTCTGCAGCAGGGAATAGAATCGTTTAGTTATTTGCCAGGAGCACATGGTAGATCTACTTTCAGTTTTCTGAGTAACTAGTACACTAATTTCCACAGTGGCTGTACCAATTTGTATTCCAGCCAACAGCAGATTGAGTTCTCATTCACCACAAAATACTCAGCTGTGTTTTTTCTCCTTCCTTCCTTCCTTCCTTCCTTCCTTCCTTCCTTCCTTCCTTCCTTCCTTCCTTCCTTCCTTCCTTTTTTCTTTCTCTTAGCTCTTTATTGATTCTTTACGAGTTTCACAACATGTATCCTAATCCTGCTCATCTCAACATCCCTTCTCATCCTCCCTCTGTCCTTGCAACCTCCTCCCCCAAAGAAAATGAAAATTAACAACAAAATAAACAAAAGCAAACATAAAAGAATCTCATCATGGAAGCTGCAGTTGTCAGTGTGTCACACAGTATACCCTTTTGTCCACACCTGTTTACTTGCAAATATTCATTGCAATGAGTCATTGGTGTGGTTTAACGCCTCTGGCTTCTGCTACACTATTGATATGGGACTCTGCCTGGGCCTCCTCTAGAGTACTGTTGTTGCCCTGTGTCATGGAGATCCGTCAGCATTGGTTCTGTAGGATCAGCTCTTTCCAGTGCTCCAGTAGTTCATAGATGAGACTGATGTTGGTGTGGGCCCAATTAAGACTGTGGATCTGGTCCTGGGTGGCAGGTGAGTTTCTCAGCCCACCAGCTCTCCACCACCCACACCACAGAGTGAGCTTTCCAGCACTGCTGTGGCTTTCTAACCCAATAGCTGGCAAAGGGCAGGACCAGCTGTCCTGCTCTCCTGCCTGTAGGGCTGGCTCACCCATGCCATTGCAATCAGGGCCAGCTCTATTGTGCAGCCCAGTTGAGGTGCAGGGCCTACTCTCCTGAGTTCTGCAATCATCAAGGGGTTGGCTAGCTCTCTAGAGTGCTGCGACCTTTGAGAGACGGGGCTAGCTCTTCACAGCCCTTGGACATTAACATGGACCCAGGAGGCATCCCAGAGCAGGGACATTCACATGGTCTTTTGTGATAACATGAGCCATGCTGTTCATGGCCATGAACCTGACATGGCTCTCAGCAACAGCATGGGCTTGAACTGTAACATGGCCTCAGGTGCAGGACAGGCTACCCACATCAGGCTATTCCTCTCCATTGTGATGTGTGAAGTTCTGCCTGTCTTTATAATTCTCAAACCATGCCGTTTGTCTTTCTTTACCATCTCTACACCACATACTTGCACATCATAGTGGCTCCGACTGCAGGCTGCAGTGGGTTGGCCTCTGGGTGCCTTCCACTCACCTGTGCCACAGGCTGTGGCTGCTGACAGGCCTCTGGTTGTCTTCCCCCATGTGTGGTATGGTCCTTCTTTTGGTTTTTTAATCACTCACTCTGGATGGGTAATAAGAAATTTCAGAATAGTTTTAATTTGAATTTCTGTGGTGGACAAGGATTATGAACACTTTGGAAATTCTTCTTAGCCATTTGTTCTGAGAACTCTGTGTTTAGTTCCATAGCCTGCTTTTGAGTTGGGTTATTTATGTTCCTGTTTGTTCCCCTTTGATATTGTCAACCGTA
The DNA here is from genome assembly GCF_907164565.1 of Psammomys obesus. Lineage (NCBI taxonomy): Eukaryota > Metazoa > Chordata > Mammalia > Rodentia > Muridae > Psammomys > Psammomys obesus. The sequence continues at coordinate 636,870 of NW_026596176.1, forward strand.
AGGATTTGGCTGTGTAGTCATTTGGTTGGGATGTATTTGCTGAGAGCATGCACATATACAGAAGCATTGGTCTGTTTCTTCCCCAGTTTTCCCCTCCTATATTTCAATTTTTCATATTTCCTGTCTTCCAATATTCCATCCTGAATAGTCTAACTGTTGCATGAGATTCATGGAGTATTTTGGATCCATGTTTTCTAATTTTTGTATACCCACACCCATAATTTCTGTGAGATTTTAAATCCAGAAGAGGAAACACGTAGAGGAACTGTTTGTTGCCTGGCCCAGAGCTGTGATGTAGAAATGAGGAGTCAGAGGCAGATCTTGTGCAAGAGAATATCCTCTTCCTGGATTTTGGGATGACATCACCCTTGACAGGGTTTCTGGGCCCCAGTCTGCTCTCCCCCATGGGTGTGTCCACTATGCAGACTGTGCCCCTAGTTTTCTGTGTGTGTGTGTATGTGGAGGTCTGGTGTGAGGCACTGCCATGGGCCTTGAGGCTGTTCTTTTTGGATTTGGTAAGTGCTACAGGGATCGTTATTCTTAGCCTGAGGGTAGTGACTCCAGACTCTCAGATTTAAAACCTGGGATCTTTTGTTCTTGTTTTTGTTTTCTATTTTGTTCTTTTCTTTTAATTTAATTTTATTTTTAATTACATTTTATTTACTTTGTATCCCCCCTGTAGTTCCTTCCCCCCTCCCCTCCCAATTCCTCCCCCTTCTTCACACATGCCCCTCCCCAAGTCCACTGGTAGGGGAGGGTTTCTTTTTCTTCCTTCTGATCCTAGTCTGTTAGGTCTCATCAGGACTGGCTGCATTGTCTTCCTCTGTGGCCTGGTAAGGTTGCTCCCTGACACGGGGGAGGTGATCAAAGAGCCGGCCAATCAGTTCATGTCAGAAGCAGTCCCTCTTCCCATTACTATGGAAACCACTTGGATACTGAACTGCCACTGGCTATATATGTGCAGGAAAAACCTGGGATCTTGTCACAGAATTTTTCCTCTATGAAGACCTGGAATGGGGACAAAGCGGTCACTCCTGACCTGAGCACGTTCACCTGACCCTGGTCTTTATCTGAGCTCTTGGGGTTGGGATCAGTGTATGACATGACATCTCTTACGAGGTCTTCTTTTTTTTTTTTTTTTTTTTATGTTTCAGTGTGTTTAATAGAGCAGAGGATCTGGGCACACTCTGGTGAGTCTGTTGTCTGCTTTTACCCTGGGAAACTGAATTTGTGTGGGAGTAGCATGGGAGCAGCTTGCCGCATCTTGCTCACATCCTGAGATGGATGTTCACCAGCAGCTACCTGTACACTCCTCATATTTAATCTGTATGTTGCAGCCATCTTTGGAGTGTGGATTCTCCACCTTGGGCTAATAATGTTCACATGATATCTGGCTCAGAAGGATATCAAAAGACATGACACAGAGAAGGGGCATTCACACACACACACACACACATACACACTTCCTGAGAATACAGACATTTAATTTTGTGTGTACTTCCCTGTTTCTCCATCTCTGTTCAGTTGGCCTGTGTCCTTCCGTGGCCTACTCCTGGGAAGACACATCATCCATGGGACAGAACTGAAGCTAATGCTGTCTATTGAGGTGCAGCACAGACAGGATTCCTTTATTTTCAGAGGCTCCTAGATCTTATCTGATATTGGAGGTGTGCAGAGTGGTTGGGTTGACATGGCAGCAAGAGACAAAGTAAGACATAGGTCAGGGATTTAATGGGACACCGTGGTGACTGTCCCAGGGAAGTGGCATGATGTGGTGCTAAGAATGACAATGCTGAAGGTTCGTTCCTGGGCTGGCAGTTGATGAGAGGAGAAGGCATTAGATAGCACTAAAGATGAGAGTTATTCCAACATTGTTTGTGAACCAGAAAGACGATTAATTATGCCACTTGAAATACGTCAGGAATTCTGAAAACTGTGAGTTGAGCCTTCACATCGGAGGTGTCCTGGTTAGTTTTCTTTCAACAGAAAATAAGCTGAAGTCATGTGGGAAGAAGGAATGCCAACAGAGGGATTTTTTTCCACCATATTGGCCTGTGAGCATGCCTGTGTGGCATTTTTCTGGATGAATGATTGATGTGGGAGCCAGTCCATAGCTCTTTGGGAACCAGGCTCTCCTGACATCTGATGGCTAGAGTTCTTTTTCCGTGTCTCTCCAGGTCCATTGCCCCAGTCTTCTATTTGGGCAGTTCCAGGAGCTGTGGTGTCCACAGGCAGTGCTGTGACCATCTTCTGCAGGACCCCTCCAGGAGTGAGCATAGTTTGTCTGGTCCATTCTGATTCTCATAGAGAGTGCCATGATTTTACTATGCAGGGAGCCCAGGAGGTTTTTGAGTTCAGTCTGCAGAATGTGGCTCACGTCGATGCAGGGGATTACTACTGTGACTACTACAAGGAAGACAGATGGTCTGCACTTAGTGAGAAACTGGAGCTGATGGTGACAGGTGAGTAACTGCCAACAACAGTGTTCTTCAGCCTCAGTCACTGTTGCTCCCCTCACATATGTCCCCTCACAGGCCCTGCCCTAATCTGTGCTCCAACACCTTGGTCTCTCCTCTTTCTTTTCCTTTCCTCTATTTTCCTGTCGTTTCTTCTCATATCTTTTCCTGTCATCTCCTTCTTTCTTCTTTCATTTCATCCTTTTCTTTTCCGTTTCCATTTTTCTTTACTTTTTTTTTTTTTTAAAGGCAATATCTCAAATATGTCAGTCTGGCCTTGTACTTCAAGGGTATCCAAAAGTTATCTTGAACTTCTGCTCCTTCTGCTTCTAGGACCAGCCTCGACAATCACAGCATTCATGAGTTGACAGGAACAGAACGCATGGCATTGCTTATTTTTGGCAAGACTATACCAACTAAGTCCCTGACCCTCTGTCAGTTTGTGATCCTCTCTCTCTGCTGACTATGGTCCAGGCTCCCTTAAGAATGGTGACTATAGTCCCTCAGAGATGGAGCTCATTGTTATACCCAGTTCGTGAGCCCCCAAAAGATCTACAGGAATCGACTCCGTTGCAAAACACATGAGGGTCTTTTTATTGTAAATTACAAGCTGTAGCTGGGCCAACACAACCCAACCGCTGAAGCGGTGGGAGCTGAGCGCCCGTGCCCAGGTTAGTTGGGTGATTTATAGATTCTGGTCCCTCCCAGCATACCCAAGGCAGGAGCAGTTCCTGCCTGGCAAGCATCTATTGGTCAAAATGCTACATTTTGAATCGATTGGCTATAGGAAGGTCCCAAGCCATTAATGACCAGGTGTCCCTCCCTATGGGGGGGATGGTCCAGTTTCCTAGCAACCGCATCTCTAGTGGGTGGGGAAAGAATGCAGCGAGGTAGCTCTCCCCTCAGGGCATTACTAACTACTTTACCGCACCTACTCTAGGTTTTAATGATAGCTGCCACTTTGGTCTCTCACTCATGGGGAATGACAACATCCTTCTGTAACTACACAGAGTCTCTCTATGGTCCTGGCTCATAGGAAATAAGAGAAACACATATTGTGATTCCTATAGTTTAGCAATGGATGAATTTCCTTTTGTTTTCACGTTTTTCCTCTCTCTGCACAGACTGTGAATTGCAGGGTTAATTTTAATAATGTTTTAAGTAACAGGATCTTTCTGTGATCTTTTTTGAGAGAGGGTCTCACATGTAACTCTGTCTGGTCTTTGAATTTCTATACAGACCAGGCTGGTTTTAAAGTTGCAGAGGTCTACTTGCCTCTGCTTCCTGAGTTCTAAGATTAAAGGCATGTGCTACCATGGCCAGCTAATAACAGGGTCTTTTCCCTTCCAGGTGTTTACCGTGGAAAGCCATTGCTTACTGTTGATTCAGAACCCCAGGGCCTCTCAGAAAGAAATGTGACTCTCCTCTGTCATCCACCTACTTTCTTTGACACCTTCATCTTCTGCAGAGATGGAAATGCTTCCTTTCCCCAGAACTGCTTACGTCAGGACTCCAACACATTTCCCATCTCTCCTGGGAGCTCAAGGCACAGGAGTACCTATAGATGCTTTGGCTCTTACAGAAACAACCCCAACCTGTGGTCACTGCCTAGTGACCCTCTTGAGCTCTCTTTCTCAGGTAAGCATGTCTGATACTTGTTCATTATCTCTGTGTGTAGACAGATCCCAGAGATGATGCCGTGTGGGATATATCAATTCTACCGTATGTCTGCTGTCTAGTATTTGTTGCACACTGCACTGCTAATCCAACTGGAATTGGTGTATTTGTGCTACGGACTCTGAGCATTGTTTGCTAATGATGTGAAATTAGGGCAGATGCAGCTGTGTTTTTTTGGAGAATACATATTGCCCATCTTGATATGTGGTATTGCACACAGTTGCTAGCTGTGCAACCTACTGCAGCGTGCACGTGCGCGCACACACACACACACACACACACACACACACACACACACAGCCTCCTCCCTAGCTAATACTTATAGAGAAGTTGAAAGGCTCTTTGCTAGTTTCTTCATTCAAGAACTTGAAACATTCAGGACTTGAATCTTTTGCTCACACCTCATTTTGCTCACACAGTGTTGTGTCTGAATAGCCACCATGCTAGTCATGGAGAAAGTATGAAGACATTTGCAGAAGAGAACAAGAGAGATATGTAGTCAGGACCTTGCAGGATTATGCACAAGGGAGCAGATGTGGCCTCTGTGATGTACATGATTCAGTTCTGTATCCTCAGCTCATCTAGTTATTTGGTATGTTTCTGGTTTTCAGTAGAGGTGGTCTTTTCTAGATATGGAGACTAGAGGAACAGAAGTGTTTTCTAAGAGCTGTGCGTAACTGTGGCTCATGAGTTAAGGATAGAAGAGTGACCAGAGGAGGCAGAAAGAAGAAGAAATATCACAAGTAAGAGCATTTCAAAAGATAGAATGAGACTTGTTGGATAAAAAAGGGGTTTGCTGTAGCTGGGGATGGGATAGAGTGAGAAATGGAACATGAAAAACATCAAAATACATCGCATACACCTGTGAAATGTCAAAGCATAGAAGTAGTGGGAAATAAGTGAAAACAAAACAATAGCATGCTTCTTTCAGCCAAGTGCACATCCTTGCTTTCAGTAAGCCAGGCGGCTACTACAGCAACAACAAAACACTGAGTGTGAATGTCGCAGGTAGAGCTAAGAAGAGGAGGTGTGTGATAAGCTTGGGTGTAAGCAATCAACGTATAAGGTCTGGTGGTTGCTCTAGCTAGCTTGTCAACTTGACCTAGCCTAGAATCATCTGAGAGGAAAGCCTTGAGTCTTTGCTCAAGGTTATATATCAGATTGTCCTGTAGGCATGATTGTGGGGCACTCTCTTGATCATTAGCTTATGCAGGAGAGCCGAGACTACTGTCCACAAGCCAATTTTTTTTTGTCAGGTTGCTCTGAGCTGTATACAAAAGTTCTCAAAGGAGAGGTAGAGGAACAATGGTAGTAAAGGAACTTGAGAACAGTCTCCCCAAATTGATGGCTTCTTATTCTCTGAAGATACTGTGATCAGAGAAGTTGGGAAGGCATAGGTGGGTATCTAAAGAAGCCAAAGTGTCAAGAGAGAACCCAGTGCCTCTACAAAATACCCAAGCAGAGTCCACTTAAGGGACTTTCAGCATTAGGCTTCTCTCATCCTAAGTGGATACAGATGTGAGCTTTCTCTAAGGCTTGATCTTCTGACTTTCTCTGTCATTCAGTTTTTTTTTTTTAAACCCATGACCTCATTGTCTCACTCTATCTTTTGAAATGCTCTTACTTGTGATATTTCTTCTTCCTGCCTCTTCAGGTCAACCCTTCTCTCCTTAACTCATGAGCACACAGTTTCCTATAGTCTTGTCTGTCCTGCCTCTGTTTCCTCAATGATGGGATTAAATGTTGTGCACTACTGTGCCTGGCTGTCAGTCAACACTTCGTCTCTGTCATTGAATGAGTTTAGCAATCTCCTATATGACTCCTTTATCTATGTTAGCTCTAGCTAAGCAAGAGTCCATAGTTAGGGAGGCAGCAAACAGTGTTTATAAATGGTTTCAATTTCAGGGTCCTGCTTGAGTTCCTGCCCTGACCTCCTTTAACAACAGAGTGTGACCTAGAAATTCAAGATAAATCAACCTTACTCTCCAAGTTGCTAATGGTCATAATATTTTCTTTCAGCTAAAGAAAGGAAACTACAATAGTGATAAACATTTTTAGACATTTGCTCCAGTGTAACATATTCTGACGGCCGTTAATTTTAGTGCTATATTCAGACACCTCCATAAGCCTGAATTGTGTAGTTAATGGAATATTTGGAATTTATCAGCTCAGACACTTGGTCACATCCAACAGAGATCCCAATTGGCTAATATCAGAGCACCCTCTCTTCCTCGCGTCCTCATTGCGCGAGAGTTCATCTGTACTCGTGCGTGCAGTACTTGTCAATTTTCTCTTGCACTCTTTCTACAAGGTTCTTTACCATATTCCCTTCTTTGTTTCTGGAAAACATCTGTCAGATCACTTCCCTTCTTTTCCCATCATGTCAATATTACCTTTCCCCTAATCTACTGGTCCCTAGCAGTCTCTCTACTTTTTTCTTCCCCCTCACACCCTTTCATCACACAGCAAGTTCAGACAAAACAATTTAAAATCTTTTTTGGACTATAATTACAACACTTCTCCTTTTCTTTTTCTTCCTTTCAAACATTCCCATATACTCTTCTCTGCTTCTTTCAAATTCATGGCCTCTTTTTTTCACTAATTGTTATTGTATGCTTATATACATGCATACATATGTACATACGTACGCCTAAATATAACCTTCTCAGCCTGTATTATGTTACTTGTATGTGTGTATTCAGAGCTGACTGTTTGGCATGGAACAATCATTTGGTGTGTGCTCTTCCCTGGATAGGACCACAGTGTCTTGCTCCCCTCTTTCCTTGGTAGCCTATAGCACTTTGTGTAGTGCATGGAACTTTTTATTAGTGTGTACTTATTGAACAAAGTGATAGGTTCCATTGTGATGTTTTCCTTCAGCATGTCCTGAAATTTGGCTTATATTCAACTCATTGCTCTTTCCTCTTCTTTTCTTCCCACTTTGTCTACTCTCCTTCCTCTTCCCAAATAGTCTCCTTTCAACTTTCATATGTGTAGATGTATATTGGACATAGGAATATGTGTTGTTCATACACATATACATACATACAGATACATCATATTCATACATACAGATACATATATTATACATTACATACATTGCATATAATGTATATAATATTGCATATATTTATACCCAATTTTTTTAGGTTCCTCACCAGTTCTAGTTTATTTCACTTAATGAGATGATAGTTCCATATATTTTTCCTCTTATTTATAGATTTTTTTTGTGGATGAACCTCTGTGCTGTCCAGGTTTATTATTTTAATTAGTTTTTAAATTTATCATGCAAAATGACATCTTTCATCATGGCATTTTTTCATATTTCATCCATTCTCTCCCTGTTGCTTCCTCGCTGCTCTAGACTGTTATTTTATTTTCTCCCAGTAGTTCCCCATTCTACTTCATGTTTATCTATTTAAATTTCTTAGTTTTTAGGGTTGGAAAGATGACCCAGTTGTTAGGGGCACTTTTTCTCTCTCAGAACCTGAGTTTGGTTCTCATCAGTCCCTCAGATGCCTCACGGCTGTATTTAAGGTCTTTGACAGCCTTTTCTAACATCAGTGGGAAAGTGCACTGATTAGGACGTGCCCACATGCACACACACATGCGTGCACATGTTCTCACACATGAACACATAATTAAAAATAATGAAAATAACATTTTTTCATACTTGGATTTTTGAAACAGGGTTTCACTGTGTAACCCTGGGGTGCTGCGACTAATTTTATAGCTCAGACTGGCCTTGAACTCAGAGATCTGCCTGCTCCTCCTCCTGATTGCTGGGATTAAAGATGTGTGCTAACCACTGCCTGGCCAAAGATAAAAATTTAAATGATATTTTTTATTCTTTAACAGATCCGTACATTTACACAACACATATTCATCATATCTATCCATTACTACTTTCTTCTAACTCTCCCTAGTGTCCTTACCCATCACCTCTGCAGGTTTCTTTTTGCTTGTTTATTTTTAATATCTGCCTGAGTCTAATTAGTGCCGTTTATATGCACATTGAATGTGTAGCCATCCACTGGGGCAGTAGCATAAGTTTAATAATTTCTGAGACTGGGATATACCATGTTGTACTGGCTGGCCTTGAACTCACTTGCCTTTGCCTACCAAGTACTGGGATTAAAGCTATGGCCATTAGGCCGGTAATACAAAACTGCACTTTGTAATCTACTTGTCTCTAGCTCCCCCACCCAAGAAGCCTCCTCAACAACCCATACAGTTCTGTGTATTTGGCAGAAGTTGTCTTTCTATAACTCATGTAGAAATAAATGTATTGTGTTCTAAGACCAAATCTGTGGTCATTTAATTACCATTAGGCCCGGTAATAGTGTTAGTATTTAATTTGCATACAGCCTATCAGGTTTCAACATGGCATTTTTAGACACAATTTGTTGAGCTCTTGCCAGCCCCGCTCATGCCTTTCTACCCTCATTAACCACGTTTGCCTTGGACATACTGCTTGTATTCTATTCCTACACCTTATCTTCAAAATCCCCTTTCCCACTCTTGTCTTTTCCTGGTTACATGATGTCATCCCTCACCTATAGATATGGAGCTAAGTTCATTCTTCTGTAGAGAGATATTTAGTTTTGCCATCACTACTTATCGAAGAGTCCTTTTCTCTGCCTATTGGCTGATTTTGACAGCATTGTCAAAAATTAGGTGTTTATAGCTATGTGGGCTATATCCTCTGTACTGTATCTTTGTTTGTATCCTTTGTTACGGTCTATGGGTCTATATGTCTGCTTCTGTGCCAGCAGTATGTCTTAGTTACTCTCGCATCATAGCATAGATTGATGAAAGGCAATGTGCTATCTCTACCTGTGTTCTCTCTTTGAAGCCTCTCTTTGCAGTGATAGGCAGCAAATGCATAGGTATATGTAAGTCAATGTGCTGAGGACGAGTAACTGAAAGTTTTAATAATCAGCCCCAAATAAGACATCGACAGCACTCATAGAAGGTCCATGCTATATGTGGAAGAGTGGATGGAGAAAGGGTGAGAGCTGGAAGGCGATGAAAGGGTATGGAATGCCATTCTTGGGCACTATGTAGGCATCCCAGTTACGAACTCATTGCAACTGCACTTGTCACACAGGCTGCGCCAGGCTGAGCCTGTGAACTGCCAACTATGGTGGGAGAAGAGCTCAAGACTTTCTGACACCCTTATCATGAACTAATGACCTCTGCTAGATTCTGGAAACTGGGGCATCACTGCCATTGGCTGGGTTACCATTTGTGAGTCCAGTAGGCTCCTAAGGCAATTTACATATGCTTGGTCACACAGATCTATCTGGCTAAATGCATTAGCTCTCAAACAAAATCAAACCACGTGACTATAGAAAGGGCCTTGTGGTGATCATGGGGGTAGCTGGAGGCCAGAAGAAGACAGGGGAGGATAGGAGCCTAGAATACATTCTCAAGGAATTGAGTATAGAACGACATCTAGTATTCATCAAACTTACTAGTTTATTGTCTGTAATGTAAATTTGAAGCTGAGAGATATGTTAGCCCAAGTATGAACTTTCACTTTGAAAATTCTAACTGGGTCTAAATAGTTAATGGCTAGGGTGAAAAAACTGATTCTTGTGAATGTTCTAGAATCAGAAAAATCATTTTACAATATTCTAGTAATCAGCATCAATTTTTTAAAATTTTTTAATCATTTATTCACTTTATATCCCAATTGGAGCCCCCTCCTCATTCCCTCCTGGTCTCATCCTCATCCCTCTACTTCCCCCTATTCCCTTCCTCTAGTTCACAGAAAGGGGGAGCCCTCCTCCCTACCAATTTCAATCTATATAGTCTGCAGTGAATTTGGTATGGCTGCAAGATGTTTCTCTTTTTGTTCTTTTTGTTTGAAAAATATAATCCTTGCATGAGTCTGACACTTGTCACACTTGTCTCTAGCTCCCCCACCCAAGAAGCCTCCTCAACAACCCCTACAGTTTTGTGTATTTGGCAGAAGTTGTCTTTCTATAACTCATGTAGAAATAAATGTTTTGTGTTCTAAGACCAAATCTGTGGTCATTTAAGAAACATGAGCTGGCAATAAAGTTATGGTTTGGGGCTGGACGGATAGCTCAGTGATTAAGAGCACTGGCTACTCTTCCAAAGGGCTAGGGTCTAATTCCCAGCACCCATGTGGCAGCTCATCTGTAACTCCAGTTCTAGGTGATCTGACAGATAAAATAAAAGTAAATGAATTATTTGGTGTTGGGGATTTAGCTCAGTGGTAGGTAGATGGCTTGCTTCGCAAGCAAGCACAAGACCCTGGGTTTGGTCCTCAGCTCTGGGAGAAAATAAATAAATAAAAATTTAAAAAGTTATGGTTTTATCACTGTGAAGAGACATTTCTTATGAAGAGTTAATTGGGTCTGGCTTACAATTTTAGAGGTTTAGTTCATATCATCATGGAGGGAAGCATGGCAGCGTGCAAGCAGACATGGTGCTGGAGGAGCTGAGAGTCCTACAGCTTGATCTTCAGGCAGCAGAAGGAGACTGTGTGCCACACTGGGCATAGCCTGAGCATAGAAGACCTCAGAGCCTGCCCCCACAGTGAAACACTTCCTCCAACAAGGCTATGCCTACTCCAGCAAGTCATTCCCCTTCAAAGTGCCACCCCTATTGGTCAAGGTTTTAAACACATGAGTCTATGTGGGGGTTATACCTATTCAGACCATGGCAATATTTGTTGACATAAATCTTTAAATATCATTTTTTTTCTCTACAGAGTCTTCTACATCAGATTACATACTACAGAACTGCCTCCGGCTTAGCCTGGCTATCCTCCTCCTGTTAGTCCTTGGGGCTCTGTTGCTGGATGCTTGTAGAAGCAGGAGAAGTCTCGATGGGGCCCTCAGGGAGCCCTGAGCTGAGAGGCTTGATACACTTTTCCGGATCTTCTCTTAGTTAGAGTTTCTATTGTTCTGTAGGGACACCACAATCATGGCAGCTCTGATAAGGAAAACATTTAATTGGGGCTGGCTTACATTTCCTGAGATTTAGTCCATTATCATTATGGCAGAAATCATGGCAGTATGAAGGCAGACATGGTGCTGGAGAAGGAGCTGAGTGAGAGTTTTTTATCTTGATCCACAGGCAGCAGCAGAAGACTGTGCCACACTGGGCATAGCTTGAGCATAGGAAACCTCAAAGCCCACCCCCACAGTGACACACTTCCTCCAACAAGGCCACACCTGCTCCAACAAGACCACACCTCCTAATAGTTCCATTCCCTATGTACCAAGCATTCAAACACCTGAGTCTACAAGGAGCCATATCTATTCAAACCACCATAGACCTCCAACAGAATGCTGGCAATAAAGAGTCTCAAAGTAGTTGTGATTTCTCTACTGAGTGTCCTTTGTCTGCAGACCTTATGCAATACCATGACGTGACTGGAATTTAAGAATTATTTTTTCCATTATTATTATTATTATTGTTGTTGTTGTTCTTTATAGTGTATTCACTTTGTATTCCAGGTGTAGCCCTTTTCCTTATCTCCTCCCTGTCCCACCCTCCCTGCCTCTTCCTCTCCTATCCCTCTCCCCAAGTCCAGTGATAGGGGAAGTCATTCTTCCTTACTCTCTGACCCTAGCCTAAACTGTTCCCATCAGGACTGCCTGGATCCTCTTCCTCTGTGGGTTGGCTAGGTAGCCTCAGGGAGAAGTGGTCAAGGAGCAGGCAAGCATGTTCATGTCAGAGACTATCTCTTTTCCTCTTACTAGAGAACCCACATGGAGACTGAGCTGTCTATGGGCTACATCTGAGCAGGGGTTCTATGTTCTCTCTAATATGGTCTTTGCTTAATGCATCCTGTACTGCTTGATTTGCCAGAAACTCAAGCGTGGACAGGCCAGATACCTAGGGTAGAAACAAACATGACTTGTCTAAAAACACAGTGAAAGGATTCCTAATAATATTCTGCTATACTCATAGATTGATGCTTCACCAGTCATCATCAGAGAGGTTTTCTCTGGCAGTCAATAGGAGTGGATACAGAGACCCACAGCCAAACATCACACACACACACACACACACACATACACACACACACACACACACACACACACACACACACACACACACACACGTACAGAGTCTAAAGTGGAAATCTCTGTAGGATCTTTTCAGAGATGAGGGAATCTCATGGAAGAGGAGGAAGAAAAACTTCAGGAGTCTTTAGATTTAAGTTTTGATCTGCAAATGTGTTTAATTGAAAAATTCCCCATATTTGTGACATTAGACTTTGTTTTCACTCATCCCTTTCTCCAGTGCCTTTCCTATAGCACTTGGCTCCTTTCTCGAATTTTCTATCTACCCACACAGCCATGTTAAGATATATACTCCATTATCTTGTCTATTTCGTATTCCTGTAAGATCATTGAGAATTACATACAATGAATTTTGATCATATTTAGTTCCTACCAGAGGAACATAATTTCCTGTGAAGGGTAGCTCTAGCTGAGCTCTGTCTGTTTTTCATTTTAACATCACATGTGTTCTGCTCTCCTGCACCCCTTAGAATCTTTCTTCACCCTACCAATGGGCCCGTTCTGCTTTTCTGAAACCTTCAGGTGCTCAGATTAAACACACATTCATGCAGGCATGCTCAAGTACATTCACATGCACACACGTACACACACACATACACACATACACACACACCTAGTGACTCAATTCTGAGAACCACATATGAATGAAAACATGCAACATTTGTCTTTCTGGTCTGGATTACCTCACTCAGGATAGTATTTTCCATCTTCATCTGATACCTGGAAATTGCCATTTTCTGTATAGATAAATAAAGTCCCAGACTTCATAGATGTCTGTCCTAGTCACTACTCCTGTGAAGAGACAATATGACCAAAGCAGCTCCTGTGGAAGAAAACACTTATTGGACACTTGCTTCCAGTCTCAGAGGTTTAGTCCATGGTCATCATGGCAAAAAGCATGGTGGCAAAGAGGCAGAAGCTGGAACAGTAGCTGAGAACTACATCCTAGTCTATAGGCAGAGAAGGAGACTGAGTGTGGCAAGGGCTTTGAATCCTCAAAGCCATCACTCAGTGACACACGTTCTCCAACACTGCCCAGTCCTTTCAAAAAGTGCCATTCTCTGGTAACCAAGCATTCAAATTTATGGGCCTATGGCGGCCACCCTTATTCAAACCACCAGAGTACCACATTTTGATCATCAGCTCAGCAGTTGGATGGACCACTAAGATGCTTCTGTGCCCTACCTATTGTGAATTGAGCAGCTCTGAACATGGAAGAGCATGTGTCTCTGTAGCAGGGAGGAGAATCATTTGGTTATTTGCCAGGAGCAGTATAGTTGGGTCACATGGTAGATCTTTCAGTTTTCTGAGGAAGAACTACCACACTGATTTCCACATTGGCTATACCAATTTGTATTCCCTCCAAGAGCAGATAGAGTTCTCAATCACCCCAAAATACTCAGCCCTGTTTTTCTCCTTCCCTCCTTCCTTCTTTCCTTCCCTCCCTCCCTCCCTCCTTCCCTCCCTCCCTCCTTCCTTCCTTCCTTCCTTCCTTCCTCCCTTCGTTCTTCCCCCATCCCTCCTTTCCTCCCTCCCTCTCTCTTTCTTGTTCTTAGATTTTTATTGATTCTTTATGAGTTTCACAACATGTATCCTAATCCTGCTCATCTCAACATCCCTTCTCATCCTCTCTCTGCCCTTGCAACCTCCTCCTTCAAAGAAAATAAAAAACAACAGCAAAAATCCAAAAGCAAACATAAAAGAATCTCATCATGGAAGCTGCAGTGTGTCAGTGTGTCACACAGTACACCCTTTTGTCCACACCTGTTTACTTGCAAATATTCATTGCAACGAGTCATTGGTGTGGTTTAACGCCTCTGGCTTCTGTTACACTATTGATATGGGACCCTCCCTGGGCCTCCTCTAGAGTACTGTTGTTGCCCTGTGTCATGGAGATCCGGCAGCGTTGGTTCTGTAGGACCAGCTCTTTCCAGTGCTCCAGTAGTTCATAGATCAGGCTGATGTTAGGGTGGACCCAATTAAGACTGTGGATCTGGGCCTGGCTCATGGCCGTGGACCTGACTTGGGTCTCAGCAGCAGCATGGGCTTGAACTGTAACATGGCCTCAGGTGCAGGACAGGCTACCCACATCAGGCTATTCCTCTCCATTGTGATGTGTGAAGTTCTGCCTGTCTTTATAATTCTCAAACCATGCCGTTTGTCTTTCTTTACCATCTCTACACCACATACTTGCACATCATAGTGGCTCCGACTGCAGGCTGCAGTGGGTTGGCCTCTGGGTGCCTTCCACTCACCTGTGCCACAGGCTGTGGCTGCTGACAGGCCTCTGGTTGTCTTCCCCCATGTGTGGTATGGTCCTTCTTTTGGTTTTTTAATCACTCACTCTGGATGGGTAATAAGAAATTTTAAAGTAGTTTTAATTTGAATTTCTGTGGTGGACAAGGATTATGAACACTTTGGAAATGCTTCTTAACCATTTTTTTTCCTTCTGAGAACTCTGTGTTTACTTCCATAGCCTGTTTTTGAGTTGGGTTATTTATGTTCCTGTTTGTTCCCTTTTGGTATTGTCAACTGTAAGGATTTGGCTGTGTAGTCATTTGGTTGGGATGTATTTGCTGAGAGCATGCACATATACAGAAGCATTGGTGTGTTTCTTCCCTGGATCTTCCCTCCTGTGTTTCAAATTGTCGTATTTCATGTCTTATTATATCCCATCCTGAATATTCTTACTGTTGCATGGGATTCATGGAGTATTTGGGATCCATGTTTTCTGCCTCCATTTCAGTTTTCTCTGATACATTGCCTACAAGTCTACAACAGAGGATAGTATACCCACACTCATAATTTCTGTGAGACTTTAAATCCAGAAGAGGATTACTTGGTTTGCTGCTTTTCAGCTTCTTTAGTTCTTTGTATATACTGGATATTAGCCCTCTATCAGATAAAGGGTTGGTGAAGATTCTTTCCCAATCTGTAGGCAGTCGTTTTGTTTTGATGACGGTGTCCTTTGCTTTACAGAAGCTTTTCAATTTCATGAGGTCCCATTTATTGATTGTTGATCTTAGAGCCTGTGCTGTTGGTGTTCTCTTCAGGAAGTTGTCTCCTATACCAATGAGTTCTAGGGTATTCCCCGCTTTTTCTTCTAACCGATTTAATGTTTCTGGTTTTATGTTGAGGTCTTTGATCCATTTGGACTTTAGTTTTGTGCAGGGTGATAAGTATGGATCTATTTTCATTTTTCTACATGCAGACACCCAGCTGGACCAGCACCATTTGTTAAAGATGCTATCTTATTTCCATTGAATGGTTTTGGCATCTTTGTCAAAGATCAGGTGTCCATAAGTGTGTGGGTTTATTTCTGGGTCTTCTGTTTGGTTCCATTTATCCACCATTCTATTTCTATGCCAGTACCATGCAGTTTTTATAACTGTTGCTCTATAGTACAACTTAAGATCAGGGAATCTGAAAAGCAGTAAACCAAGTAATCCAATTAAAAAATGGGGAACGGAGCTAAACAGAGAACTCTCTGTAGAGGAATATTGAATGGCAGAGAAACACTTAAAGAAATGTTCAACGTCATTAGCCATTAGGGAAGTGCAAATCAAAACAACCCTGAGATTTCACCTTACACTCATCAGAATGGCCAAGATTAAAAACTCAAGTGAAAACACATGTTGGAGAAGTTGTGGAGAAAGGGGAACCCTCCTCCACTGCTGGTGGGAATGTGAACTTGTACAACCACTCTGGAAAGCAATCTGGTGCTTTCTCAGACAACTAGGAATAGCGCTTCCTCAAGATCCAGCCATACCACTCCTAGGCATATATCCAAAAGAAGCTCAAGTACACAATAAGGACATTTGCTCAACCATGTTTATATCAGCCTTATTTGTAATAGCCAGAAGCTGGTGAAAGGGTTAGACTAACTTTGTAACCTGTATGTCTTCTAAAGCCTATAGTTTTGAGTTTTAGGTTCAGGTTAAGCTAAAGCCTCTTAGTACCTTTCCAGAGAATGGAAAAATGTGACCCTATCTATGAGGACAGATAGAAAAAAAGGCAAGCAAGCAATGACCTTCACTCAGCAAAAAGAAAAACTCCTGTCTTTGAGATAGCATTTCTTAGCAACAAACCTAGACTTCTTCTGAGTAACTTTTGACCTCCAGCCAAAAGTCTGTAGCCCCTAATCTTCAAGGATGAGCTAACCACCCCCACCTTCAATTGCAGCTGCATCCACATTTGGCAGGACTGGCCAAGCTTGAGCACCTAAGACTAACCAATTATTTTACTTTATAGCTTCCTCATCCAATCCTAAATTGCCAAGACTAATTTCAAATCTCCCGCAATTTTTCTTTCAAAAACCTAAAGGCCTTTGTCTCCTGGTGCCACTCTCTGCTGACCGGCAGGGGTGACCCCATTGCGCAATGGTTAATAAACCTCTTGCTTTTGCAACGAGTCTTGGTCTGGGGGAGTTTCTGGGAAGGGCGCGATCTTGAACTCCTGAGCTGTGAGACCCCAGGTCTTACACTGGAAACAGGCCAGATGCCCCTCAACTGAAGAATGGATGCAGAAATTGTGGTACATCTACACAATGGAGTAATGAAAAATAAGGAATTCATGAAATTTGCAGGTAAATGGTGGGACCTGGAAAGGATCATCCTGAGTGAGCTGTCCAAGAAGCAGAAAGACACACACAGTATATACTCACTCATATAGACATATAACATAGGATAAACATACTAAAATCTGTACATCTAAAGAAACTAATCAAGAGAGAAGACCCTGACTAAAACACTCAATCCCCATCTTTAAAGGTAAAGAGAATGGACATCAGAAGAAGAAGAAAACAGGAAACAACCTAGAAACCTGCCACAGAGGGCCTCTGAAAGGCTCTGCCCTGCAGACTATCAAGCAGACACTGAGACTTACGGCCAATGGTTGGGCAGAGTGCATGAAATCTTATGTAAGAAGTGGGAAATAGTAAGATCTGGAGAGGACGGGAACCCCACAAGGAGAGCAACAGAACCAGAAATTTTGAACACAGGGGTCTTCCCAGAGACTCATACTCCAACCAAGTACCAGGCATGGATATAACCTAGAACCCCTGCACAGATGTACCCCATGGTAGTTTAATGTCCAAGAGGGTTACCAAGTAATGTAACTGCCTCTGACATAATCTGATTGGCCTGCTCTTTGATCACCTCCCCCTAAGGGGGGAGCAGCCTTACCAGGCCACAAAAGATGACAATGCAGCCACTCCTGATGTGATCTGATAAACTAAGATCAGAAGGAAGGAGAGGAGGACTTCCCTTATCAGTGGACTTTGGGAGGGGCATGGGTAAAGAAGGGGGAGGAAAGGGTGGGACCAGAAGGGGAGGAGGGAGGGGTTTATGGGGGGATACAAAGTGAATAAAGTGTAATTTAAAATAAAATAAAATACAATAAAATAAAAAAAAATAAAATAAAAAAGTTCAGAAGAGGAAACACATAGAGGAACTGTTGCCTGGCCCAGAGCTGTGATGTAGAAATAAGGAGTCAGAGGCAGATCTTGTGCAAGAGAATATCCTCTTCCTGGATTTTGAGATGACACCATCCTTGACAGCGTTTCTGGGCCCCAGTCTGCTCTCCCCCATGGGTGTGTCCACTGTGCAGACTCTGCCCCTAGTTTTCTGTGTCTGTGTATGTGGAGATCTGGTGTGAGGCACTGCCATGGGCCTTGAGGCTGTTCTTTTTGGATTTGGTAAGTGCTACAGGGATCGTTATTCTTAGCCTGAGGGTGATGACTTCAGACTCTCGGATTTAAAACCTGGGATCTTGTGACAAAACTTTTCCTCTATGAAGACCTGGAATGGGAACTAAGCGGTCACTCCTGACCAGAGCACGTTCACCTGGCCCTGGTCTTTTTTATCTGAGCTCTAGGGTTGGGATCAGTGTATGACATGACATCTCTCACTAGATCTTCTTCTTTTTTTTTTTTTTTTTTTTTTGTTTCAGTGTGTTTAATAGAGCAGAGGATCTGGGCACACTCTGGTGAGTCTGTTGTCTGCTTTTACCCTGGGAAACTGAATTTGTGTGGGAGTAGCATGGGAGCAGCTTGCCGCATCTTGCTCACATCCTGAGATGGATGTTCATCAGCAGCTACCTGTACATTTTCCTCATATTTAATCTGTATGTTGCAGCCATCTTTGGAGTGTGGATTCTCCACCTTTGTCTAGTAATACTCACATGATATCTGGCTCAGAAGGATATCAAAAGACATGACACAGAGAAGGGGCATTCACACACACACTTCCTGAGGATACAGACATCTCTGTTCACTTGGCCTGTGTCTTCCTGTGTCCTACTTGTGTCCTACTCCTGGACACATCATCCATGGGACAGAACTGAAGCTAATGCTGTCTATTGAGGTGCAGCACAGACAGGATTCCTTTATTTTCAGAGGCTCCTAGATCTTATCTGATATTGGAGGTGTGCAGAGTGGTTGGGTTGACATGGCAGCAAGAGACAAAGTAAGACATAGGTCAGGGATTTAATGGGACACCGTGGTGACTGTCCCAGGGAAGTGGCATGATGTGGTGCTAAGAATGACAATGCTGAAGGTTCGTTCCTGGGCTGGCAGTTGATGAGAGGAGAAGGCATTAGATAGCACTAAAGATGAGAGTTATTCCAACATTGTTTGTGAACCAGAAAGACGATTAATTATGCCACTTGAAATACGTCAGGAATTCTGAAAACTGTGAGTTGAGCCTTCACATCGGAGGTGTCCTGGTTAGTTTTCTTTCAACAGAAAATAAGCTGAAGTCATGTGGGAAGAAGGAATGCCAACAGAGGGATTTTTTTCCACCATATTGGCCTGTGAGCATGCCTGTGTGGCATTTTTCTGGATGAATGATTGATGTGGGAGCCAGTCCATAGCTCTTTGGGAACCAGGCTCTCCTGACATCTGATGGCTAGAGTTCTTTTTCCGTGTCTCTCCAGGTCCATTGCCCCAGTCTTCTATTTGGGCAGTTCCAGGAGCTGTGGTGTCCACAGGCAGTGCTGTGACCATCTTCTGCAGGACCCCTCCAGGAGTGAGCATAGTTTGTCTGGTCCATTCTGATTCTCATAGAGAGTGCCATGATTTTACTATGCAGGGAGCCCAGGAGGTTTTTGAGTTCAGTCTGCAGAATGTGGCTCACGTCGATGCAGGGGATTACTACTGTGACTACTACAAGGAAGACAGATGGTCTGCACTTAGTGAGAAACTGGAGCTGATGGTGACAGGTGAGTAACTGCCAACAACAGTGTTCTTCAGCCTCAGTCACTGTTGCTCCCCTCACATATGTCCCCTCACAGGCCCTGCCCTAATCTGTGCTCCAACACCTTGGTCTCTCCTCTTTCTTTTCCTTTCCTCTATTTTCCTGTCGTTTCTTCTCATATCTTTTCCTGTCATCTCCTTCTTTCTTCTTTCATTTCATCCTTTTCTTTTCCGTTTCCATTTTTCTTTACTTTTTTTTTTTTTTTAAGGCAATATCTCAAATATGTCTGGCCTTGTACTTCAAGGGTATCCAAAAGTTATCTTGAACTTCTGCTCCTTCTGCTTCTAGGACCAGTCTGGACAACCACAGCACTTATGAATTGACAGGAACAGAACCCAGGGCATTGCTTGTGTTAGGCAAGACTATACCAACTAAGTCTCATTTCCTGACCCTCTGTCAGTTTGTGATCCTCTCTCTGTGCTGACTGTGCTCTAGGCTCCCTTAAGAATGGTGACTATGGTCCCTAAGAGATGGAGCTCATGGGGAATGACAACATCCTTCTGTAACTACACAGAATCTCTCTATGGTCCTGGTTCATAGGAAATAAGAGAAACACATATTGTGATTCCTATAGTTTAGCAATGGATGAATTTCCTTTTGTTTTCACGTTTTTCCTCTCTCTGCACAGACTGTGAATTGCAGGGTTAATTTTAATAATGTTTTAAGTAACAGGATCTTTCTGTGATCTTTTTTGAGAGAGGGTCTCACATGTAACTCTGTCTGGTCTTTGAATTTCTATACAGACCAGGCTGGTTTTAAAGTTGCAGAGGTCTACTTGCCTCTGCTTCCTGAGTTCTAGGATTAAAGGCATGTGCTACCATGGCCAGCTAATAACAGGGTCTTTTCCCTTCCAGGTGTTTACCATGAAAAGCCATTGCTTACTGTTGATTCAGAACCCCAGGGCCTCTCAGAAAGAAATGTGACTCTCCTCTGTCATCCACCTACTTTCTTTGACACCTTCATCTTCTGCAGAGATGGAAATGCTTCCTTTCCCCAGAACTGCTTACGTCAGGACTCCAACACATTTCCCATCTCTCCTGGGAGCTCAAGGCACAGGAGTACCTATAGATGCTTTGGCTCTTACAGAAACAACCCCAACCTGTGGTCACTGCCTAGTGACCCTCTTGAGCTCTCTTTCTCAGGTAAGCATGTCTGATACTTGTTCATTATCTCTGTGTGTAGAGAGGCTTCAGGGATGATGCCATGTGGGATACATCAATTTCATCTTATGTCTGCTTTATTGCACACTGCACTGGTATTCTGACTGAAATTTCTTCATTTGCATTAGGGGCTATGAATATTATATGTTACTGATATTATTTTGGGCAGATTCAGTTATGTTGATTTGTGACATAGAAGTCCTTTCCTACTCATAATAAGAACCCTGCTGAATGATTCTGTACTACTTGATTGCTGACTGTTTTCCACCAGAGGTATGTGGGTATGCATGTGTGTGTGTGTGTGTGTGTGTGTGTGTGTGAGAGAGAGAGAGAGAGAGAAGGAAATCACATCACTTGACAATAACTATAGAATGCTGAAAGAGAGTCTGGTAGATTTTTCATTGAACATGAGTTTCTAGAACTCAAAAGATCACACCTTTCCTTTTTTAGGTTATAATATAATTATATCATTTTTCTTTTCCCTCCTTCTAAACTCTCCCTTATTCCCCTCCTTACTCTCTATCAAATTCATGGCTTCCTTTTATATTAATTGTCAAGTGCGCACGTGTGCGTGCGTGCATACACACACACACACACACACACACACACACACACACACACACTATAACCACCTTAATCTGTATAATGTTTTTGTATGTATGTTTTCAGAGCCAACCAGTTGGTATGCTCATCTCTGGGGAAGACTATTTCTGCCATTCTCAGCATCCCAGGTTCCCTGTAGTTATTTGGGCAGGGTTGAGCCCTCATTGGCTTTCTACCATTCACACTGGCATGTCTGTTTTGGTGTTTTTGTTCAGCTCATGTTTAGGCAGTCATGTTGGTGAAACTTTATGGGTGTTGCTTCTGACATTTCAAGGAGATGCAGTTCCACAACAAATTCCCTGTTCCTTTGGCCCTTATAATTTTTCCTCCCCCTCTTTCACAATGTATGTGATTTTTTGGTAGATGAATCCATTGCATCTGAGTTCCATACTCTGCATTTTGATTTGTTGTGTTTGTATTGGTGTATGTAATGGTCTTCATTTGTTAAAGGGAAGTTATTTTTGATGAGGGATGAGGATTCCACTTATCTGTCCCACCACATTTCGTCATCACAGTGCTACCTCTGACCAACCCTCTGTCCGGTGGAAAATGTAGGAAACATTTACAGAAGAGAACCTAGGAGGGTTCCCTTGAATGTCCATATTCATGACACAAAAATAGAAAAGAGACTGGATAAGAATAGAAGACTGGTGGGACTGGGAACAGAGACAAAAGAAAGTAATGGAGGCAAATTCTCAGAAGAGAACATGGCGGTGTCAGCTTTCTTGGTGGAGGGAACTTACTTTTGTATGTCTTAGAACTTTTGGTCTTTTGGGATGTCTTGGGAGTTTAAGAGATGGGACATGTTTCAAGAATGGGGAACAAAGGAGGCAGGGCCATGGAAGTTCAACTTGACAGCTATAGAAAACATCAAAGTGCATGGGTTAAAGATGGAAGATGGTCATGAGGAGGCAGGGGAAGAAATCCCATGTAGAATAAAGAAGAGGATTGAACACTGAGTTTTTATGTGAGCAGGTGGCTTACAGGAGTGTTTGTGGGGTCTGCACATACTGAGACATCTATTTCTGTGCAACATTTTCTGATGGCTTTTAATTTTACTGCTGCAGCCAAGAAATACTCTTTGATCTTCAGGATTATATCTCCAATGGGATATTTGAAATCTGTCTTTTCAAGCATTTAGCACACATCTCAACAGAGCCCCAGACTGGAAAGTATCCACACATCCTCCTCACTTCTGTCCTTGTATTGACAGACAGTCCGTCTGTCTTTCTTGAACCAAAATTCCTCTTTTACTGTCAGTTTTCACATTGTCAAACTATCTTCTGTGTCTGGAATATCTTTTAAATCCTGTTTCTTCTTTGTTGTCATCTCTGTCATGCCATCATCACCTTTAACCCAGCCACTTTATTGTCTTTCTTCTTTCTACCTGATGTCTTATATCCATTTATCCCAGAGGAAGTTCACATTAAATATTTTTTGTAAGTTTCTGTTCATGGCACAAAGTGATAGGTTTCATAATGACATAATGACACTGTCGTTTAAGTATATCCCGTACAATGACAATATTCATCTCCATTCATTTCTTTTGTCTCTGACTCCTGTCAGTCTTCTATTATTATTTAGTATGTTTTCTACTTTTATGTCACGAATATATATATTCTATAGACGTGTACACACACACAGACACACATCTCAAGATTCCACATACATCATTTGAGTCTGGTTTAATTTATTCAACATGAGAACCCCATTTTCATTCATAATTCTGGAAAATTACGTTAGTTCATCTTTATGTCTGAATGAAACCCCACTCTGTATATTCTACTGTTTTAGGTACCTTCTTTATTGCTGCAATGAGACACGTGACCAAAGCAACTTAAGGAAGCCAAAGTTTACTTCATTTCATAGTTTGAGGTATTTGAGGTACCTTTATCATAGTGAGGAAGGCATGGTGGCAGGAACTTGAAGCAGTTGATCATATTGCATTAGCACTCAAGAAGCAAGGAACAGAGAGAGGTGATTGCTTGGGCTCAGTAAACTTTCTCCATTTTTTATACAATGCAAGACTCTAGTCCTGGGAATGGAGCGTCTCTCTTTAGAGTTGGTGCTTCCAGTGCAGTTAATCTGGCCAGTACTATCTGTCATAGGCACGGCTGGGTTACCTCTAGGTTACCACTGAATCTAGGTTACCCCTCACAGACATGCCCAGAAGCTTGCCCCCTTGGTAGATACTCTCTAGTTGCTAATCAATACTACCATCACAAGCACATTTATAAAAGCGTTTTTATATTAGGACACACAAAGTAGTGAATTTTATTCAAGCATCATTGCACATATGCTGTTATACTTTGTTCTCATTGTCCCCCCCCCCCCCATGTCCCTTCTCAGCTGCCACCTGGTTTCCTTCTTCCCCACAGTTAGTCCCTAGTTCTGCTTTTTCTTTCTTTCTAAGTGTGAGTTTGTGTGGCCTGTGAGTGGCGTATCACATGAGGATGTGGGTGATACACACATGTGGAGGCCAGAGCAAGATGTCAGAGATTTTCCTCTACCACTGTCCATCTTAATTCCTTGAGATAGGGTCTATCACTGAACCTGCAGCTCGCTCTTGTGGTTATGCTGGCTGAGCACGGAACTCGTGAGACTCTCGTGTCTGCATTCCGCAATGCGGAGGTTACAAGCATAGACAGCTTATGCCACCTTTTCATGTGGTGCTGGGGCATTAGACTCCGCTCTGCATGCGTACAAAGCAGGTAACCTTACGCACTGAGCCTCTCACCAGTCTTTTGCTTTTTTTCTTTTTAAGCAAATGATTTTGTTTTTCTTCTAGTCAGGTTTCTTCTGTGTAACCATGGCTGTCCTGGAACTTTCTCTGTAGACTAGGTTGGCCTCAAACTCAGAGATCTGCCTGTCTCTGCCTCTCAAGTGCTGGGATTCGAGGTAGGATGCCACCACTGACTGGCTCAATTAACTTTTAAAGTAAAACTTCAGGCCAGGTGTGTGGCACACACACTTCTAATCCCGGCACTCAGTTCTCTGTGAGTTCAAGGCCGTGTGTGTTATACTGCTGCTTGTTTCTCCCCCAGGGAGGTCTCCACTGCTGCTTTCCCATTACATTTTCCTATTATGTGTTCAGTTTCCTCCCTATCCTGAGTTCTCTTTCTCTCATGATCCCCTTGTTAGTTTCAACACACACACACACACACACACACACACACACACACACACACACTTTTAGATAAAAGTGTCATATTTGAGTAAAAACATCTGGTATTATCCCTCTGAGTCTGGCTTACTTGGTGTAATATATGATTTCTGGTTTCTTTTATTTTCTTATTGTCATGATTTCATTTCTCTCCAGCTGCGTAAAGTTTCACCCAGTCTATGTACCATATTGTCTATATCCATTTATCAGTGCATGGACAGCTAAGCTGGCCTGGTCCAATTTCCTGGTGCTGTGCCTCGAGTAGTAGTTAACACAAGTGTGAAAGTCCCTGCTATGTTAGAGTGTGTCCATGTTTTTAAGAGGCTCTGTTCTTCTTGTTAAAAACAAACAAACAAACAAACAAACAAACAACGCTTAGTCATTGAATGCCAATCACCTTTTGTAGGCTGTATTTTCATTTAGACTTGTCTTGGTAGCGTGCTATGTTTTTTAGTTTCTGACTGTTGCATGTCACTTTTGACCTCTGATTTTTATTAGAAACACCTTCCCATCCTGATTGTCCTTTCTGTATGTGTTTCACTCAGGCTTCTGCTCAAGATTAGTGTATGTTCTTTGTAGACTATTTGGGAAGAGTTCTCCCTGAGCCTCGGAGGGCTGGTGTTTTTTTTTTTCCTTTATGGACCATCTCCCCAAATGAATTTTCTTTGGTATTGTATTTAATTTGTCTCATCAGTTGTGTGTGCTGGTGCATTCCTGTGATCCCAGCTTTTGGCATCTGAAAGCAGGATTGTCTCAAGGTTGAAGTCATCCTGGTGAGACCTGGTAAGACGCTGTGTTTAAAAGACTCATCAGAGATACTACCTATATAGTCAATAAGACATTAATTGATTGCTTCAAGTATTTTATTAGGTAGGTTCCCTATAGTCTTTTAAATGCTTAGTTCTGTGTTTGGTATAAGGTAAGTACTCAACAAATGTTTGAATGAATTAGTGAACTAATGTAACAGATGTTTAATAACAGATCAATACTGTTTTCTTGTTCCAGATTCACCAGGTCTTACTGTGGTTTGGGGCTCAGTTGCTGCTGTCTGCTTCCTTCTCTTCCTTATTTTCCTCTTCATCTGTCTCTGCCACCACTGGGCCAAATGCAGTACGTGCCAGGACTGGGGAAGTGGATAATCTGGGATGGGTGTGTGGGGATTGGTGGATTCTATGACTGATATCTGTATCTCTGCAGGGACCACCAATGGCAAGACCAGGAGCCAGGTGAAATATAAGAGGTAGGGAAATTTGGACTCTCCCATGAGAAACAGCTAAGAGTTTTGTCTGAGCACTGGGAATTGAAGCCAGGGCCCCTTCCTGCTGGACAAGCATTCTATTATTGAGCTATCCACACAACTCCTAAAAATCCTATAGTTTCTCAGGCATACTTTAACATTTCCACTTCTTTTCATTCAGCTCCAGCCCAGCCCCGGACATTGAAGAAAACAATAAATGTAAGGTGGAGTGAGTCTCACTGAGGAAAGGGATGCTTGTGGGGCTTAGGAGGCCTTCAGGGAAGAGCAGAAGAGGTGGGAGGGGCCACCTTGCTGTGTGATGTTATTGTCTTTCCTTAGGGTTCTGCTGGTCATCTGCAAAACATAAAATACATTACATGAGGCTCACATGAAACAGACCCATCTTCTCACCTTTTCTTCCAGATGATGACTTGGAGGGCATTCAACCTGAGAATGGCAGCCAGGTGGACACACAGGTGAGCTCTCTTTTCCTCCCTGCTCTCCTTTTCTAGAATCCTGGGTATTATCTTCATAATTTGTGTCTCATGATGGTAGGTGTCTGCAGCAGAAGACTCACAGGAGGTGACTTATGCCCAGCTATGCCGAGAGATCTGCCTAGAGAGGATGGATTCACATACCTCCAGTAGTTTTCAGGACATGTCTACACAGACCTGTGTATATGCTGCCCTCACATTATCCCAAGAGGAGGTTCAGAGCTAGCAGTGAGTTGTGCAGGTGCTTCTTCAGCAGGGGGAGGCTCCAAGAACAACACTCTCATGTTCTTCAACTCAAGCCATTAGCCTGGAATGCCAATGGACTCAAGTGTAGAGATGCTTGTTCACTGTGAAGGGACTCTGGAGCTCATAAACATCTTTCAGGAAACTTCTGATTCCTTGTGATTTGCCCACTCACCTACTCACTAGTGTACGTGTCAGATGTGTGCTTTCCTTGGGTTCATGTTAACTTAGTAAGCCATGGTTTACATCATCTAGTGAAAGAAATGCTGCACAGGCTGGACCCCTGGTGATTAGTGATGCAGAACACATCAACCTTGACTGTCAGGTTGATGGACTTTAGAAGCACCCAGGAGACATATCTCTAGTTATGTCTGTCAGAGCTCCTCCAGAGATGGAAAGACATACTTTGAATATAGGTGATATTATTTCATGGTTCAAGGTCTTAGATTGATTATAAAGGAGAAATTAAGTGTAACATCATTACTCATTGATCTTTCTCTGCTTCCAGACTGTACACACAGAATGATCTGATGTATTGTGCTCCTGCCACTACTTATAGAGGCATTTCATCTACTGTATTCTCACTTCCATGATAGACTTCAAACTACGTCAAAACAAATCCTTGTTACTCTCAATTGTCAATGTGGTGATGAGAGACCAAAGGTTTAAAAATTAGATTTTTGGGGTATTAGTTTAAAGTTTAAGTCATAACTCTGAACAAAGGCCAGCCAGGTATAGACATGTCCAGCCACCTTACGGACCTAGCTTTACTGCATTCTTTTCCTGCCCACTAGAGATACAGTTGTTAGGAAACTGGCCCAGATGGCCAGACCAGAACCGCTTATGGTCTTGGTGCCTAAAGTAAAAGTCAATTTCCCTTACCCAATCATGTAACACCAAGGCATGTAACTCTCTGTTTGCGTTTTTTTTTTTCCTTTAAAAACCTTGTTCCCCTAGACCACAGAGCCACATTCCTTTCCTGCTTCTGCAGGAAGTTTTTGCAACCCGTGGCTTGAGCATTTATACAATAAACCCTCATGTATTTGCAGTGGAGTTGATTCCTGGTGGTTTTTGGGGGTCTAAAGAACTGGGTGTAACAGTGAGAAATAGTCTCCTAGGAGACTACAGTTGGAGGTACCTGCTGGTTGAGGTTGCAGTTCTTGCCTGGTCCAGATAGCCATTGTGAGACAGTACTCCTTCCCCTTAGTGGGGTCCCCTGCTCTTTGCCTGACTTCATCTGGAGAGTGTCTTTAGACACAGATACTTCTAACCACATTTGATATATGGCCTCTGACACACCTTCTTGCTAGTTCTCCATTCCCTGCACATATATGTTAATTACATACAGTGTTTTCATTTATATGATAGGAGCATGCTGTATAATGCAAATCAAGCATCCTTGAAGTGCCTAGTTGCAACCAATTATGTACACCTATTCTTGGAGCCCCCACCCCACAAGAGGTATATAGCCTTTGTTCTCTGGAATTAAAGTTGAATTAGCCATCAGCTGTTCCCTGGGTGTGTGATCCCTGTACTTGGTGCTTGGTGCTCAGTGGCCATCCTAGGCATACTTCTTGTCTTGTATGCCTCCTGACTTCCTGGGATGCTGGGAGACAGCACTCAGGTGAGAGTGTTCTGCCCAGTTCGCGAACCCCAAAAGACCAGGAATAAATAGACTCTGCTGTAAATACATGAGGTTCTTTTTATTATAAATCATTACAAGCTGCAGCTTCCCCCCCCACCCCCACCACCGAAGCGGTGAGAGCCGAGAGCCTCATGCTCAGATTAGTTGAGTGATTTAAAGATTATGGTCCCTCCCAGCAGAGGCAGAGGCAATTCCTGCCTGGCAAGCATCTATTGGTTGAAACACTCCATTTTGAATTGATTGGCTATAGGAAGGTCCCCAAACCATTAATGATCTGGTGTCCCTCCCTAGGGGATGGGCCAGTTTCCTAGCAACTGTATCTCTAGTGGGTGGGGAAAGAATGCAGTAAGGCGGGTTCTTCCCCTCAGGGCATTACTGGAACTCTCCACCCACCTAGTTCAGACCTTAAATATTATTAATAGCTGCTGATTTTTAATCTTTTGGTCTCTCAAGAGGAGAACCAACAACTGCCTTCTGCATATGCTTGTGAGGAACTGTTTTGATTAGGTTAATTGAGGTGGGAAGACCTGCTTACTATATTCCCTGAGCTAAGAGATTCTGGACTATGTTGAGCACAAGGTTTCATCACTTTCTTCTTTTTGGTTGTAGGTACAATATGTTAGCTACCTCAGGTTACTGCTGCCATGACTTCATCACCATGATGGGCTGTAACTTTTGACTCTCCCTTAAGTTGCTTTCTTTGTCAAGGTGTTTTATCACAAAAACAGAAAAAGTAGCTAAGACACCTTCTCTTCTCAACTTGGTTTTATCACAGTCACCAGAAAAATAACTAACACAGAATGTGGAAAGGTAGTCACTCTCTAGAGCTTTTTAAATGAAAAAAGTTTAAATGGTTTCCGGGTGGGTAAAAACACTCAGATCTGCTTAACGAGACATACAGGTACCAGGGAGAAGTCAAAAATAAAGAAAATTCTTGCTACAACTTGGTGAATAATACTGAAACAAACATGGGAGTGCAAGAATCTTTATGAGGTGGTGATGTTATTTCATTTGTGCATATACGCAGAAGAAGAGATTACGGTAACACAATAAACAGGTCTTTTCAAATTTATTTAATAACCATACTATTTTCCATCAAGGCGGTACCAGTCTATGTTTCCTCCAGCAGTGTACAAGGGTTCCCTATTCTCCACACTCTTTACAACCCTTTGTCACCTCTTCCCTTTGGTGATGGACATCCTAGCATGTGTGAGGTGATGTCTTACAGTGGCTTTGATTGGCACTTACAGTATGGTTAGTGATTCCGAATACTTTTCTGTATACTTACTGGGAATTTTATATCTTCTTGAAGACAAATAAAATCCAGGACTTTGTCCATTTTATTTTTTATTAGTATTTTTTAGTTAGCATATAAAACAATGTGCTTCATTATGACATTTTCACATATGTATATCATTGTACTTTGTTCATATTCCCATTACCCTCTTATGTTTTCACCTCCTACAACTGGTCGGCTCTCTCACTGACAGTAACTGATGGAGGGCACTACTTACAGGTACCTTGTATAGAATAAGGAGGAGATTTTAACTAGTCTTGGTGGG
The DNA here is from genome assembly GCF_907164565.1 of Psammomys obesus. Classification (NCBI taxonomy): domain Eukaryota; kingdom Metazoa; phylum Chordata; class Mammalia; order Rodentia; family Muridae; genus Psammomys; species Psammomys obesus. Next base: position 666,432 of record NW_026596176.1, read on the forward strand.
AGGTATCTGTAAGGAAAAACTCTCAAGTTGTAGTCATCATGGAAAAGGAAGATGTGGTTCCTAGTTTTTGCCCATGCTGGTCAAAAATTTTTAAACATTCTTGCTTGGACCAGAAGAAGGATTTGCCATCCCTCTGAGCCTTACCGCAGGAAGGTTTTGACATTTTCATGGATCTGGAGCATTGAGGTCCTTGACAGGGCTGTTTCCATGTCAACAATACACATGCAATCAGGACTTTATCTGTTTCTCATAGGTATAATCATATTTCATCATATTCATGTATGACATTCTTTTTTAAATTTAATTTTATTTGTTTATTTACTTTACACTCCAAACTACCCCTCCCTCTCCTCCTCCCCCTTCCCCTCTCCTTTTTCCCCCAGAGAAGTTGAGTCCCCCCCTCCCCCCCGTATCAAACCTCCTCAGAAAGTCAAGATACATCAGGACTGAGCATATCCTGCCAGGCAAGGCAGCCCTGCCAGGGGGAACTGGTCCAACTCACCAGGCAACCTACATGAAGACCAAACCATCCATCAGCCACATATGTGGAAGGGGCCAGATCATGCATGCTCCTTAGTTGATGTCTCAGTTTCTGTAAGCCCCCATGGGACTGGGTTACTTATCTTTGTTGGCTAAATGGGGTTCCTGTTCCCTTCAGGTCCTTCCATCTTTACCCCAACACTTCCACAGGACCCCTGGAGCTCTGCCCTATGCTTGGCTGCAAGTCCCAGCATCTGTCTCTATCCACTGCTGGGTGGAGCCTCTCAGAAGACAGTCAAGTTAGGTTCCTGTCTGTAAACATAGCAGAGCATCATTAATAGTGTCAGGAGGTGGCTCTCTACCATGGGGTGGGTCTCAGGTTGGGCCAGTTGTTGGTTGGACATTCCCTCAATCTCTGTTCCCTCTTTATCCCTGCACTTCCTGTAGGCAGGGTAATTTTTGGATCGCCGGTTTTGTTGGTGGTTGTTGTCCACCTCCCTCCACTAGTCCTGCCTGGCTAGGAGGTAGTCACTTCAGTCTCCATGTCCTCCCAGTTAAGAGTCCTAGTTAGAGTCACACTCATATCCTCCCAGGAGCCTACTCTATTGCAGTCCTCTAGCTTGTTAAAGAGATGCCCCCCTCAGTTTCCCTTCTTGTTCAAAGCCCTCTCATCTCCCAACCCCATTCTTCCCACATCTGATCCCCACCCCTCTTTCCCTCCCAATTCCAACTCCTGCCCAGTTCCCTTTCTTCATCCACTTCTGCTTTCTATTCTGTTTTCCCTATTGAGTGACATTCTGGAGCCCTCTTCTGGGCCCTCCTTGTTGCTTAGCTTCTTTGGGTCTGTGGCTTGTAGTATGGTTACCCTGTACTCTATGGCTAATATCCACTTATAAGTGAGTACATACCACTTTCTGGGTCTGGGTTACCTCACTCAGGATGATCTTTTCTAGTTCCATCCATTTGCCTGCAAATTCTTGAATAAAAATGGGGACAGGGACTGTCCTGACATGAACTGGTTGGCCTGCTCTTTGATCACCTCTCCCCAAGGGAGCAGCAGCCTTACCAGGCCACAGAAGAGAATGCAGTCACTCCTGATGAGACCTGATAGACTAAGATCAGAGGGAAGGGGAGGAGGACCTCCCTTTTCAGTGGACTGGGAGAGGGACATGGGTGGGGAAGAGGGAGAGTGGGATTGGGAGGGGAGGAGGGAGGGAGGTACAGGGGGGATACAAAGTGAATAAACTGTAATTAATAATAAAATAAAATAAAAAATTGTAACAAGAATGTTTTCATTAAGTGTTGACAAAAGGAAGTAGGAAGCAGGCACAGTGATGAAATGCCTCTAAGGGGATGCCATTTTGTCCTGATTCTATTTTGTGTCTGCCTAGACACTCCTCAGCTGTCCACTCCCCATGTGCCACATAGCCACATCTACCTTGGCAGTGCTTTTGGAACTGTTCATGAGTCTGACCATGGTCCAGATGCATTAACTAGAATAACTGATGTTTGTGCACAATAAAACAGAAAACTAAAAAAACTAAAAGGAAGTGTGAATCAGAAACAGTTGTTGTGTGGTATCTTGAAAACACTGCAAAGCTTTGCAAAAGCATAGGTGTTGCTCAGAATCCCCTCAAACACTTATTGTGATTTTTTTTTTTTTTTTTTTTTTTTGGTCTTAAAAATGCAGTACTGCTGAGCTTTGACACCAAGAAACTCTGACAGATGAACCCAGATCTTGGTTGGTGACTAACAAAAGGACTCATGTACTCTTAATTGTCTTAAATAGTGTGGTTGCCAAGAACTCTGTTAATTATTTTAGTGACTCACATCTGCAGTCTCAGCTGAAACTTGAGGTAGGAGGATTGCCTCTAGATCAAGGTCAGGCTGTGCAACTCAGTAAGGTCAGTATGGGCTAGAGTATGATCTGGTCTGGTCAGATGGCTCCCTGGATATGGCTGCTTGCTGTTAAGCCTGAAGAACTGAGTTCAATCCCTGGCATCTAAATGTCAGAAGAAGAGAACTGACTCATAAGTAAGAGCTTGTCTCTAAAAATAAAAGGAAAGCTGATAGGGAAAAGTGGTGGGGGAACTTGGGGAGAAGTTGTAAGCTAGGGAATAGGAGGTGGATTTGGTCTAATCACATTATATGTATGTATTATTAATAAGTAAAATATTTAAAATGTTACTAAAGAAGGAAAAGGAAGCTGAGAAGAAAGTTGGATGCAGGGACAGTGAAATGCTGTGAGGTAGTTTTGGGTGGTAGCAGAACTGGAAAGAGCCGAGAATGTGGAATGGATGTGAACTGGGGAAGGTGGTGAAACAGTGCGGCCACTTCTGGGAAGGGAGAGGTGGCTGGCACTTGGAGACATAGCTCACACTCTGCTCTGCATCTGCTAGCCTCAAAAAGCATCCGTGCATCTTGTAAATGGTTTTTCAAGTCAGAAGGACAGTTTACAAGAGAAAAGCGCAAACTCACGTGACCATATTAGGGTAATTCTCAGCACTATTGGTAACTGGAGAAGTAAAAATTGCACAGTTGAGTGCAGACGCACATACCTCTAGTATCAGCACTTGAGAGGTGGAGAGGAGAATCAGGAGTTTAAGGTCACTCTACATAACATGGTTTAGGTCAGCCTGTGACGCCTGAGACCTTGTCTCAAAACAGCAGCAGGAACAGCAGCAGCAGCAGCAAAAATGTAAAGTTTCAGCAGCAATGTGACTGAACTTATTTCATACCAACTAGGTGAGGGTGCATGGTGCCTTCACATTTGTATGTTGAAATTTTAACCTCTGGTGGCTTAGAATGTGACCTTATTTAGAAATAGGAGTGTTGAAGGTGTAACTAATGTAGTTAAAATGAAGTGATACTGGAGTTACAGTGGCTGCCTAATCTTATATGACTGGTGACCTTATGAGAAGTTTGGACACAGAGCACACATACAGCAAACACAGAAAACACATATAACATTTAACAGAACACATACACCACATAGAACACACACAGCGTGCACACACCATATATAGAACACACACACTATACACACCAAGTACACACATGAGAGAGAAAGAGAAGTGGAATGGTTCGTGTGCTATGAAAAGAGGTGGAACTGGAGCTGTGAGGACGGTAAGGAACAGCCTGAAGTGAGTAGCCTCATTGCTATCTGAGGTCATGTTGAACTCCTGGCCCATGCTACTACTGAGGGCTATATTCATGTCTGAGGATTGATCAGATCTGGCCCCACCCCTTACCTGGGCAGCTTGGGAGAGTCGGTCCTGCTCCTGACTTGCTGCAGTACACCAGAGAGAGATGGCAGCTGGCCTGGTGGCAGGTGAGCCAGCTCTGACAGTGTGGCATGAGAGAGCTGTCCCTGCCCCTTGCCAGCTGTGTGAATGGCCTGGCTTCTAAAGAGATATCGCCCTTCTCGCCCCTACCCTCCGGCGACAGGTGGGAGAGCTGGCCCCACAGACTGCTAGCCATTTGAGGGCATGGGCATGAGAGATGTCCCTGCCTCTTGCTGCCTGTGGCAGGCAGGAAAGCTGGCAGCACCCCTTTCCAGATCCAGCATGGGAAAGCTGGACCCACCCTTTGCCAGCACTTGGGAGAGTGGCTCCCACACCCTTCCTGGGCAGCACTGTGGAGCTGGTCCTGGTGCCAGGGTTTTGGGTGAGCTGACCACGAGGGTTTAAGCTTGGCTAAGCCAGTCCCACCCCTTCCCCTGATGCTACAGAAAAGAAAGCTAGTCTTGCTTCTTGTCTGGGCAAGGTTGGAGAGCTAGTTCTGGTGGTGTGGGTTCAGGAGAGCTGGTGGGCAGACCAACTCAGCTACCACCCAGGCCCAGACCCAGGACTTTGAGTTTGCCCACCCCAACATCTACCCCATCTATGAACTGCTGGAATGTGTGAAGAGACCAGTCCTGCAGAACCAAAGCTACAGGATCTCTACAACACAAAGCAACAACATATATATCCCAGAGGGGTCCCAGAGAGGATCTAGTTTTGAAATGTGACAGAAACCAGAGGCCTTGAACTAGATTCATTGCAATGGACATTTGCAAGTAAAGCTGTCTGGACAAAAAAAAGTATACTGTGTGATACACTGAAGCTTCCATGATGATTTTTTTTTTTGTTCTGTTTTATTTTCTTTAGGAGGGAGGTTTCAAGGGCAGAGGGTAGATATTGAGGGACAGTGGATGAGTGGAGTTAGGATGCATGATGTGAAATTCACAAAAAACAATAAGAAGTTAAAAAAATATAAATACATTTGATAATAGCCAGGGCGATATGTGACCACAAAAGCCCAGGTATTCTACTATAATAAGCCCTGGATAGTCTGATATAGCTGAAACACAAGAAAAAGACCTTAAAACCAACTTTACAAAGATGACAAAGGCCCTTAAAGAGTAAATGAATGAATCCTTTAAAGAATTTGAGAAAAAGATAAGAAATTGGAGGAAATGAGAAAAGTCTTTTAAAAAAGCCAAGAAAGCTAATTAAAAAAAAAAAAAAACCACAACAGTTAAAGGAAACAAATAAAATTGTTCAAGACTTGAAAATAGAAGTAGAAGCAATAAGGAAAATACAAACTGAGGGAATTCTGGAAATGGAAAAATCTAGGTAAGCAAACTACAGAGGCATACTTTACCAATAGAATATAAGAGAGGGAAGAGAGAATCTCAGGTGTTGAAGATAAAATAGAAGGAATAGAAAATGGTTAAAGAAAATGTTAAATCCAAAAAAAAAAAATTCCTAATACAAAATATTCATGAAATCTGGGACACTACGAAAAGACTAAAACTAAGAATAAAAGCAAGAGCAGGAGAATATTCCCAGATCAAAGGGCCAGAAAAATATTTTTAACAAAACCATAGAAGAAAAATTTCTTAACCTAAAGAAGGAGACACCTATAAGCATACAAGAAGCTTACAGAACACCACATAGGTTGAACCAAAAAAGAAAATCCTCCCATTAATATTAATTAAAACACTCAATGTACAGAACAAAGGAAGAATATTAACTGCTGCAAGGCAAACAGACTAAGAAACAGATAAGGTAGACCTATTAGAATAACACCTGACTTCTCAATGGAGATTCTAAAAGCTAGAAGGGACTTGATACATGTTCTGCAGACTCTTAAGAGACCACAGATACCAACCCAGACTATTATACTCAGTGAAACTTTCAATCACCATAGATGGAGAAAACAGTATATTCCATGTTAAAGTCAAATTTAAACAATATCTATTTACAAATCCAGCCCTACAGAAGATACTAGAAAGAAACTTCAGCTTAAGGAAGTTAACTATACCTAATAAAACACAGGAAGTAATCTCACATCAGCAAAACTAAAAGAAAGGAACACACACAGTGTCTCTTACACTATCACCACCACCACCATTACAACCACTATCATTACCAGCACCACCATCAAATTAACAAGAATTAACAATTATTGGTCATTGATATCTCTCAATATCAATGGACAAATTACCCCCCCCCCCAAAAAAAAGACAGATTAACAGAATGGATATGAAAATAGCATCCATCTTTTTGCTGTATACAAGCAATGCTCTCAACATTAAAGAAAGACTTTGCCAGGCCACAGAGGAAGAGGATCCAGGCATTCCTGATGAGACTTGACAAGCTATGGACAGATGGGGGAAGAGAGAGAGAAAGAGAGAGTGGGACTAGGAAAAGTTGAAGGAGGGGGCTACAATCGGGATATACAATGAATAAACTGTAAAAAAAAATAAAAAGGAAAAACATTAAAGAAAGACATTACCTCAGAGTAAAGGGTTTGAAAAAAGATTTTCCAAGCAAATGGACCCAAGAAGCTAATGGAGCTATTCTAATATCTAACAAAGTAGACTTCTAATCAAAATTAATCTAAAGAGGTAGGAAAGGACACTTTAACACTCAGCAAAGGGAAAATTCACTACGATGACATTTCAATTCTTAACATTTATGCCCCAAGTGCAAGGGCACCCACATTTGTAAGAGAAACATTAAATCACATATCAAACTGTATACATTAATAATGGGAGACTTCAATATCTCATGCTCACCAATGGACAGGTCATCCAGACAGAAACTGAACAGAGAAATAATGGAGGTAAGTGATGTTATAAACCAAATGGAACATTTCACTCAAATAAAAGAATATACTTTTTTTCTCAAAACCTCATGGAATTTTCTTCAAAATCAAGTACATACTCAGTCACAAAAACAAGTCTAAACAGATAAAAGAAAATTTAAATACCCCCTGTATCCTATCAGACCACCACAAATTAAAGTGGAAGTTTTACAATAATAGAAAGCCAACAAACTCTTGGAAGCTGGACTACACTCTACTGAATGAAAACTGCATCAAGACAGAAATAAAGAAAGACATTAAAGATGTTCTAGAATTCAATGAAAATGAATGCCAAATATGCCTAAACTCATGGGACACAATGAAAGTGATACTAAGAGGAAATTTTATAGCACTAAGTGCCTTCATAAAGGAATTGGACAGAACTCATACTAGCAACTTAACAGCATTTCTAAAAACTTTGGAACAACAACAAAGTAAGCACACCTAAGTGGAGTAGACATCAGGAAATAAACTGAAGGCTGAAACTGATAAAATAGAAACAAAGAGAGCAATTCAAAGAATCAGTGAAACAGTTGGTTCTTAGAGAAAATCAACAAAATAGACAAAATATTATCCAAACTGACTAAAAGATGGAGAGAGAATATCCAAATTAAAAAAAATCAGAAATGAAAATGTAAACATAACCACAGATACAGAGGAACTCCAGAGAATTATTAGGTCATACTTTAAAAACTTGTATGGCACAAAAATAGAAAATTTAAAAGAAATGAATAATTTTTTAAATAAATATCACTTACCAAAGTTAAATCAAAATCACATAAACAACTAAAATAGACCTATAATCCCTAATAAGTAGAAGCAGTCATTAAGTTCCCATCAACAACAACAACAACAGGGACAGACAGTTTTGCAGCAGAACACTCCCAGACTTTCATAGAAAAGTTAATGCCAATACTCCTCAAATTATTCTACAAAATAAAGGGAAAAAGGGGGGAACAGGATAGAAGGGTGGAACCTAGAGGAGAGAAGGGAGGGGACTTGTTTGGGATATAAAGTGAAGAAATAAAAATAATTTTTTAAAAAGCATCTTCTACAAATAGTGCTTGTCTCTCTGGATGTCTGCATATAGAAGAATGCAAATAGATCCATATCTATCACCCTGCACAAAACCCAAGTCTAGGTAGATCAAATACCTCAACATCAAAACAGGTACTGAACCTGATAAAAGAGAAATTAGGGAATAACGTTGAAATCATTGATACATGAGAAAACTTCCTGAATAGAACACCAATAGCACAGGCACTAAGATCAACAATTAATAAGTGGGACTTCACGAAACTATAAAGCTTCTGTAAAGAAAATATGGTAGCTTACAAAATGAGAAGATTTTTACTAACTCTACATCTGATAAAGTGCTAATATCCAAAATATATAAAGAATTCAAGAAACTGTTCTGCCCAGTTCACAAACCCCAAAAGACCAGGAATAAACAGACTCCGCTGTAAATACATGAGGTTCTTTTTATTGTAAATTACAAGCTGCAGCTTGGGCCCACACCCCCCACCGCTGAAGTGGTGGGAGCAGAGAGCGCTGTGCCCAGGTTAGTTGGGTGATTTAAAGATTCTGGTCCATCCCAGCATGCCCAAGGCAGGGGCAATTCCTGCCTGGCAAGCATCTATTGGTCAAAATGCTACATTTTGAATTGATTGGCTATAGGAAGATTCCCAGACCATTAATGATCTGGTGTCACTCCCTAGGGGGATGGGCCAGTTTCCTAGCAACTGTGTCTCTAGTGGGTGGGGAAAGAATGCAGTAAGGTGGTCCTTCCCCTCAGGGCATTACTGTACTTCTCCACCCACCTAGGTCAGACCTTAAATAATAGCTGCTAGTTTTTAATCTTTTGATCTCTCAAAACCAGAAATATATAAAAAAAATCAACAAACAATATAAAATAGTACAATGAAAAAAATGGAGTATAAATCTAAACAGAGAATTCTCACAAAAGAAATCTGTTATGGCTGAGAATCACCTAAATAAATGTTCAACATTGTTAGCCAGCAGGGATATGCACATCAAAAGTAAGTTGAGATTCTACCCTCCAGCTTTCAGAAAGGCTAAGATAAAAAACAAAAGTGACAAGTCATGCTGGCAATGATGTGGAGCAAGGGGAACACTCTTCCATTGCTGGTGGGAGAACAAACTTGCACAGCCACTATGGAGATCAAATTGCAGTTCCTCTGAAAATTTGGAATAGTTCTTTCTCAACACCCAGCTATTCCACAAAGACAATTGCTCAACTATGTTCATAATGGCTGTATTCATAATTTCAGAAACTGGAAACAGCCTAGATATCCCTTATCTGAAGAAAGGATAAAGAAAATGTGGTATAATTATACAATGGAGAGTTACTTGTCATGAAATTTGCAGCCAAATGGATGGACCTAGAAAAAAAGTCACCTCTGTGAGTCAACCCAGACCCAGAAAACCAAACATGATATATACTTACTTATAAGTGGATATTAGCTGTTAAATAAAGGATAATTATGCTATAATCTACAGACCCTAAGAGGCTAAGAAGCAAAGAGGGCTTTGGGAGGGAGGGGCATATGGATCTCCCTGGGAAGGGGAAATAGAACTGATTTTGTGGGTGTTCTGGTGATAGTTGGGGATGGGAAGAGGAAGGATTATGCTGGGGATGCAAGGACAGAGGAGACAAGACTGGAATAGGTAGGTGTTTGGGGGTCTATGTGGAAATCTAGTGCAGTAGAAACTTCCCAGAACCTATGAGGGTGACCCTGGTGAGGACTCCTAGCAATGGAGGATGTGGAGACTGAACTGTCCATTTTCGGTAAGCAGGTAAGTCTTCCAGTGGTAGGTCTGGGATTCCAATCCAGCCACAACACTTTTGACCCACCCCTATCTTGCCAGCAAGATGTGCAGGGTCAATTGTGGGTCAGAGCCCGGGGGAGTGGTCAACCAATGACTGGTCTAACTTGAGGTCCATGCTGGGAGATACTGTCTAGGTGGCCAGCAACTAGAAGCTGAATGGATCAGAGACCTAGGGTAGAAACAAACATGCTCTTGTGCCTAGATCTTAAGGTCCCCAAAGACCACTAGAAGCTGGACAACATATGCAAAAGCAAAGAGCTTTATTTGGGATTAAGCTCAGTCTCTCCATCGTCACCAATGCAGTGGATCAGAGAAGAGAGCTCTCAGCAGCTACATGGCAGGGTTTTTATTTGGGGCTTGAGCAAGAACCTGGAATTCCCAGCTTAGCAGTTACATGATTGGATGATATTCAGCAAGGGCAAGCTTGTTACAAAGTGATTGGCTAACTAACATAACTAACATTGAGAGAGCTATCTGTAGAACTCAGGAATGTTAGGTCGGTAGGCTGCCCAGGACAGATGCCCAACCCTGAGATAAGATACCTTCCCATTCTGTGGATACCCCCAGGCTAGTCCTTGGGTAGGGAATTTTATGGTTTTCTTATTCCTGGAATTGGTGTTATGGCCTAGTTCCTGTGGCTGATGACTTTTTCGGGGAAGGAGTCAGGCCTGGTCCTTTCAATGCCTGGCAAAAACAAACAAATAAACAAGTCAGGGAAATGATTCCTAAAGATATTCTGCTGTACTCTTAGATTGGTGCCTAGCCCTATTGTCATCAGAGAGGCTTCCTCTGGCAGCTGATGGGAGCAGTTTAGAAAACCACAGCCAATCATTAGTCAGAGCTCAGGGAACCTCTTGGGTGAGGAGGAGGGAGGGAGGGATTGTAGAATCCAGAACACCAGGAGAATGTGGGCCAAAGTTCATGAACCCCAAAAGACCAGGAATAAATAGAATCCGCTATAAATACATGAGGTTTTTAAATTGTATGCACATTTGAACATGGGACGCAAACCTCCTGTGGAAACAGGAGAAGAATGCGGCCCCGAGGTCTAGGGGTACAGAGTTTTTAAAGGGAAAAATCGAAAGCAGGGACTTACATGCTTTGGCATTACATGATTGGGTAAGGGAAATTGACTTTTGAAATGATTGGTCCACTTTAAGCGTCAAGACTACAAACAGTTCTGGCCTGGTCATATGAGCCAGTTTCCTAGCAACTGTATTATTAGTGGGCGGGGAAAGAATGCAGTAAGGCTAGTTCTTTCGCTCAGGGCATTACTGGATATGTCTCCACCTTTAAAACAATACCCACTGATTTTTAAGTCTTTGGTCTCTTAAGTATCAGCTAAATAGGGCTCACAGGGGCTCACAGAGACTGAAGCAAAAATTGAGGAGCCTTCATGGGTTTCCATGGCAAGTGCCTTTACCGTCTGAGCTAGGTCATGGATTTACACTAGATCCATTGTATGCATGCTTCGGTTGTTTAGCTTGGATTTTTTGTGGGACTCCTAATAGTGGGACTGGGGGTGTCTCTGACTCTTTTGCCTACTCTTGGGACCATTTTCCTACTTCTGTGTTGCCTTGTTCAACATTGATATGAGAGTTTGTGTCTATTTCTATTGTATCTTTTTATGCCATGTTTGGTCGATATTACTCTTTTCTGAAGGGAAACAGTGGCAGTGGATCTGGGAGAGGGAACTGGGAGGGTTGGAGGGAGGGCAGGCTGTGGTTGGAATGAATTTTATGAAAGAAGAATAAATTAAAAAATAAAAGCAATGGCATAAACTTTTACGTCAAAATGAAACAGAACAAAACACTCCCTACCCCCGAAAGAAAGAAGAACATAGACTTTTTGGAAAGAACTAATTTTTAATTTCAGACTTTCAGTATAATTACATTTAATTCATGTGAGGGACCAGCCCAACTCCATCTTAAAGATGGAAACCATTTTGTTACAAGGTCTGAACAAGTTATTTTCTGTTTGCTGCAAAATTCAAATTGACTGTGCTTAACTTGTTTCTGGAATTTGACATGTTCCCCACTGCATGGCATTTGACTCACATCTTGAAGGGACCCTGATAAGATATTCTGCCAAATCACTCTGAAATGTTCAGCCAAGTTTCTCTGTAACCAAAATTCCTCTGGAAATCACCCAACCCTTGAGAATCCCCTGGTCTTGCAGGTCTTTTGGACGATATAAACCCTACCATTCCCTGTGTTCAATACTGTATCTTCAAACCCTGCTTTAGGGAGATAGCCTTGTATGAGAGAAAAACAAAACAGAACAAAACAAAACAAAAACAAAAAAAACAAAACCAAACTTGCTTAAATTGACCAAAGAATTTAGGTAATGGTCTTTACTCTTATTGGGTGGGATTAACAGGTGTAGTTAGTGGCTAGCTCAGATTGGCAGAGTTTAGAAGGCTGGATGGCCCCAGGCTTCAGCTGTATGGGGAAGGTACAGAGACCCTCATTCTGCTGCAAGAGAAGAAGCTTGTGTGTAACTATCTTAACAACAACAATAATGATAATAAATAATAGTGTGTATGAGCATATTTATTCCAAGGCTCACATGTGGAGGGCAGAGGGCTGGTTCTCTCTTTCTACCTTTAAGTGGGTCCTGCAGATTGAAAGAATCAGACTAACTTTGTAACCTATGTTTCTTTTAATTGCCTTATAACTTATATTTGCAAGTTTTAGGCCCATGTTAATTAAAGCCTCTTAGTGCTTCTCCAGAGAACCGAGGAATGTAAAAGTTCCTGACATTAGCCATCTGTGAGGGCAGAGATAAGGAAGAGAACAAGCAGAGATCTCTACTAAATGGAGAAAAAATCACCGGCTGGCGCCGGTGAGATGGGCTTTGTTTGGAAACTGGGCCAAATGGCCCCAATCCTTCTCCTGACCTTTGATCCAAAGCCTGTAACCCCCACTCCTCAGAACAGACATGGGATGAGTTAATCACCCTCCCACATTTAACTGTGGATGGCAGGAAATTCCAAACTGACTTGACGATCAGATATTTACGACAGGGCTGACTGGACCTAAGGGTGACCAGAACTGACCAATTATTTTAAAAGTTAAACATTTCATCCAATCCTAAATTGCCAAGAAGGCAATGCCAACAGATTCCCGCCTTGTGTCTTTTAAAAACCCAAGGTCTTTGTCTCCCGGGGCCACTCCTAGCTGACCAGCAGGGGTGACCCCATTGTACAATGGTCAAGAAGAGTCTCTTGCGTTTTTGCATCGATAGATGATTAGTTTCCTGAGTTCTCTTCATACCTTCTTATATTTAAGCTCATGCTGGGCCTAAGAAGATCAAATCCAGATCATTGGGTTTGCATAGCGAGTGCATTTACCCTCTGAGCTAGGGATCAGATGCAGGTCATCAGGTCTGCAGCAAGCACCTTTACTTATTTAATTATTTGGTCAGCCGCCAGTGTGTGTCAGTTCTTAAATGCAATGTGACATTAAGTAAAGTAGACTTAATAATTAAGATCTGGTAATTCTTTCCTGGGTACATAGCAGTGTGTTGCATACTGGGATTTTGAAATGTATAACAGGTACTTGTGAAAAGAGACTGTAGGAGCCTGGAGGCCAGCATGGGCTTTGATATGCAACCACAGGTATATGTCAATGGAGAGCCACAGCTCCATTTTGCCAAGGCAAGGGGGATGACTCCCTTGGTAGACTGGAACTGTTTCTCAAGTTCCTGAGGAATGCTGGCTTTTATCTAATCACCAGAAGTCTTTCTGTTGTCCAGCTGGAGCTGGGCCAAGGCAGTTATTTCTGGACATATGCAGCACTGCCCTTTGTAGTTTGGAGAACTGGAATGTCCTTTGGACCTGTCAGTAAGAAGTCAGACCTATGAAGCTTGGACTAGCCTTTCCCCAGGGACTGATAGGGATTTTATGGGCATCTAGGACACAGGTTGTGCCCCTCCAGGCAGACAGATGGCTGACATACAGCTGGCAAGAGGAGATAAGCAATGGCTTTAGGAGCTTGTGTGCAAGTCATCATACTGAGGAGACAGTCCTGTTTTGATGACTCCTAATTAGGAAAGTTGGGACTAGTAGAAGCAGGGAGGAGGAGAGTTCTTCCCCCTCATTGCATCCTATGCCTATGTTCCAGGCATCCACAACTTCCCTGCTTGGCCATACAGCTAAGGGCTTGGCTGTAGAAACATGTCTCCAGTCTCACCTGTTTTCTTCTGTATTGGTGAGTTCTAGGGGTTAGCCTGGGAAGTATTTAAAAACAATCCCCATGTACAAAGGAATTAAAATCACCTTGTCAGTGCTGAATTTCAGAACAAGAATGGGAATCTATGAGGTTCCATTTGTTGGGAGGGAAAAATTAGAGATGCAATATGTTTGATTTAATTGTTTTAAATTGCTTTGGCTTGGTCAGGACACTTGAACATGTGTTCCAGCACTGGCCACATTTTCCCCTTCTATACCAGAAACATCAAGGCTTTCTCTCTCTTCCTTCCTTTATACCTTCTTCTTCTTCTTCTTCTTCTTCTTCTTCTTCTTCTTCTTCTTCT
>NW_026596176.1:680439-788387 GCF_907164565.1 Psammomys obesus
CTTCTTCTTCTTCTTCTTCTTCTTCTTCTTCTTCTTCTTCTTCTTCTTCTTCTTCTTCTTCTTCTTCTTTTTCTTCTTCTCCTCTCTCCATTTGAAAAATATTTTATTTATTTGGTGTGTGTGTATGTAACAAAAAGGAAAGGAACTTGACTGCTCGTAGATATAATGGAGGAGAAAGCTTATTATAGACATGTGGGAGAGCATAGCCAGAGGCAGGGTCATCTGGGAGAGTCCAGGGAAGATGATCCTGAGTCATATGGGGAGAGGCAGGAAGGGAAAGGTAGAGGAAAGAGAGGGGAGCCGGGGAAAGCAGCCAGGAGGCACCAAGATGCAGACATCAGGCAACCAAATGGTTGGTTCTTCCTGCTTATGTTGCAGGGTCATTGTTGGGGAGGGAAACCCAAAGAAGCTGGAATGTTGGCCAAGTCTGGGAAGATCAGGCTGTTTCCCTTGTTGTCCAGGCTCTGCAGGACCATCTGAGGCCAGGAAAGCGCAGGCTACATGTTGGAGCAGTGTGTGAGGATGCTGGACACTTTGAAGCTGCCCAGGATGTAGATTTTGAGGGAATTGGTGCTGGATCAGTCTGTTGTTCACTTGAGATCTGTTGGAGAGGTAGATCATGGAAGGAAGGTAAAGTTAAGGAGGTTAGGGAAATTTTTTATCTTGACTGTATATTTAACATGTTTAGGCCTATGATCCTGATAGTATGAGGAGTCCTAAGACCAGGGGAGAGGGACATCCTGTAATACCCAGTTCACAAGCCCCCAAATGACCAACAGGAATCTACTCCATTGTGAAACACTCGAGGGTCTTTGGAGGGTCTTTATTTCAAGCTAGAGCTGGGTGGCTGCCCTTTACAGACAAAGGAGCAAGCAAAACCCCACCCCCACCCCCGCTCCAGGAAAACAAGGTTTTTAAAGGGACAAAATGCAAGCGGGGAAGTGCAAGTCTTGGCATTACAGGATTGGGTAAGGGGGTCTCTAAGGGACATGCAGGTTAGGCTGTAGCGAGGGGGGGAGGGAGTAGGGCTAGTACATCCCATGGGCTTTCTTAGGAGCTATGTGACGTGACTCCAGTCACACCCTGAGGTTTATCTGGGTGGGGGACTGCTGCTGGCCGCCTGCTCTGGAAAAGGAATGTGCTCTGGTGATTTTGCCCCAGCCCCAGGAATTAACTCTTAAATTTTTGAACCACTCAATCCCACCCTCAGGAAAAGGCAGTAGGCAGAAAAACTTATGCTGTTGGTTGACAGGACTACTTATTGGGGATCCATCTGACCTGTGAGACGTGGATCCAATTTGATTCCCTGCAGTTTACAAGATTTTTTTTTAAGTTTATAAAAAGAGATATGTTAGCATTACCATTGTTTGTAATGTACTGAAAGCCACATTATAGAAAAGTCAGTAGACTCATGGCTTTTAATTACAGTATAAACTTGTAAACCCAAAAATGATTTTGGGTTAAAAGCATTATCACACTTTCCAGAGTGCTGAGTATATATGTTTTTAGCACAATGGGATGGCATTTTTTAAATCTGTACTTAGAAAATAAGCAAAGGAAATTTAAAAATTTAAAAAATTGAACTTCTGATTTTGAGAATATTATCAGTGCTTTACTAGAACTAGATTAATAGCTTATCAGAAATCCATTGATTGTCAAAATTCTGAACCTTTGAAGTCTTAGTAAATGGTAGCATAGTGAGAGCATTTTTTATTTTTTGTACACCTTAAGATTAGTTTTAAAAATTCCAATTATTTACCTTGAGACTCAGGAGCTTGATTACTATTTGTGAAGCAAGTTACTTTAAATAAAGAAGTAGTAAAAAGTTACTTTGAAACCTGTTTTGTGAGGTTATTTATTTATTTTTTTAGAGCCTAATAGCAAGGTAAATCCCTGGTCAGCTGGAGGCTTAGAAGCTCTAGATAAGGAAGCCTGAAGCTGTGTTTTACATATGAAGAGAACTGAGAAGTTCCCTGAAGTTTTAAGGGGGAGCTGGGTTCTTGCTGGAGTTAAAGCTACAGTTAGGCAGTCAATATTGTCAGAGATCTGAGAAGGATAAATCAGCTCAAAGTATAAACTAAATGGTCTATGTATCAGTTAAAAAGACAGAGACATCCCCATTACCCAAGATAAATAACCTTAGTTTCTGGTGGTCTCCATCAATTCTTTTTGGGGGGGGGCAGTGGTCAGTCTTCAGGTGTTATACAGGACAACAGTTAATCTTTAGATGTCATACAGGGCAGGATAGACCTTTGGTTACCAGACTCAGACTCTGATAATTTTTCTGTAGAACTACTTGCGGGGAGATCGATCTTATTTTGATTAGGCTGCCAGGGCTCTGCTCAAACTGTGGACAATAAGGCATGGAGCAGTTTTCCCAGTGATTAGCATTATCATGGTCCAGGTGGAGTCATCATGCTCAATATCCTCCTCTTTCTCTTCCTACTTCTTTTCCATCTCCTCCTCCCAGCTCTCTACTCCAGGCTGGCCTTGAACTCACAGGGATCTGCCTGCCTCTGCCTTCCCAGTGTTGAGATTAAGGGCGTGTGCCACCTACCCCACCCTATATTTTCTTTGGGTAGCTTAAGGGTTCCCCCTAGGAAGGGGTGGTTCTGTCTGTTATGGGAAGCTTAAACAGTTTAAATTCCATATTCAGCAGATCTTGGAAGAGTTTAAGGACCATCTATCTGTTAATTATCCCTAATTTTAGGCTTTAGGCTTAAGTTTGAAAACATGTACAGAGGCTTGTCACTAAATGAACGGTTTGCAAGTCAGTAGCTTATATAAGCTTATATGAGGTTAGGAATTTAGAACTTAATCCCTTTTAATTATGAGACTTCAAAATTTGTGTTGAAGATTTAATTGAATTTACCTTTAGCATCAAAGAAGAATATCACAGTTTTTGTATGACTTAGTTTATTCAAATAGCTAATGTTTAACAAAGTGAACAAAGACAAAGGAGCTAGACAAATATTACTGTGAACCTGAGTAGATCCTAGGAATTTATAAACCTTGATTATTAAACATACCTTAGTTATCAAACATACGTTGTTATTGTAATTTTTTTAGAAGCCTGGTGTTGAACAGTTAGCAGAGTAGTAAGAGATCCTAAATCAGATTTTGTGAATTTGAGTATACTTTTATAACCTTAAATTTTAGTGTTATTCAAAAATTCATATCAATCAAAATATTTTAGAGACCTTAGGTTGTTTCCTTAGTCTAAGAAGATACAATGATAAACTAAAGGCTCAGTGGGACTGAGAAGCTTTAGAATCGTTGCATTATACCAGGTGGTGGCCTTAAGATGGTGAAGTAAATGGCATGTATTCTTTAACCTTAGTAAAGATGGTTGCCAACCATTTGGTTACAGAAGCATGTGACTGCAGGCTGGGGCCAGAGAGATAGCCTCGTGGGACTGCAGGTTGTCTGTAGCTCCTAGGGGAAGGTGAGAGAAAGCTAGAAGAGAGCAGGGGAAAAGTGAGCCAGTAATAGAGAGAGACAAAGGGTGGAGCAGGCCAAGGCTGAGAGGGGCTAGTAGCTGAGGTGGATAATGTGTCTTAGGGTCATGAATTTCCATCGGGGTATCCTCAAGCAGAATGGGGAACTTGTCCAAGAAAAGCATTCCAAATCACAGAGGAAAAGCTTCTGTCTCTTTTCTGTGATTGGAGTCCAGTGGAGGACGGGGGAGCTTCCTGGCACATCACTGTCTTTTTTTTTTTTTTTATTAAAATAATTTATTTATTACAATTTATTCACTTTGTATCATAGCTGTAGCCACACCCTCATCCCCATCCAATCCCACTGTCTTTCCCTCTTCTATGTGCCTCCCCCAGTCTACTGATATGGGAGGTCCTCCTACTCTCTGGTTCTAGCCTATCAGATCTCATCAGGACTGGCTGCATTGCCCTCCTCTGTGGCTTGGTAAAGCTGCTGCCCCCTCAGCAGATAGTGATCAAAGAGCCAGCCACTGAGTTCATGCCAGATACAGTCCCTATTCCCATTACTAGGGTACCCTCTTGGACACTGAGCTGCCATAGGCTACAACTGTGCAGGGGTACTAGGTTATCTCCATGCATGGTTTTTGTTGGAGTATCAGTCTCACAAAAGACCCCTGTACCCAGATTATTTCTGGTTCTGTTGCTCTCCTTGTGGAGCTCCTTTCCCTTCCATGTCTTTCTGTCTCCCCCTTCTTTCATATGATTCCCTGCACTCTGTCAAAAGTTTGGCTATGAGTCTCAGCATCTGCTTTGATACCCTGCTGGGTAGAGTCTTTCAGAGGCCCTCTGTGGTGGGCTCCTGTTCTGTTTCCTGTTTTCTCCTCTTTTGATGTCCATCCTGTTTGCCTTTCTGAATGAGGATTGAGCATCTTACCCAGGGTCCTTCTTCTTGCTTGACTTCTTTAGGTGTATAGATTTTAGTATGATTATCCTATATGGTGTCTAATATCCACATATAAGTGAGTATATACCATATGTGGCTTTCTGCTTCCGGGATACTTTACTCAGGATGATCTTCTCTAGTTCCCACCGTTTGCCTGCAAATTTCATGATTTCTTTGTTTTTAATTGCTGAGTAGTATTCCATTGTGTAAATGTACCACAATTTCTGTATCCATTCCTCAATTGAGGGGCATCTGGGTTGTTTCCAGCTTATGGCTATTACAAATAAAGCTGCTACAAACGGTTGAGCAAATGTCCTAGTTGTATACTTAAGCTTTTTTTTAGATATATGCCTAGGAGTAGTATAGCTGGATCTTGTGGTAGCACTATTCTTAATTGGTTGAGAAAGTGCCAGATTGATTTCCAAAGTGGTTGTAAAAGTTTCCATTCCCACCAGCAATGGAAAAGGGTTCCCCTTTCTCCATATCCTCTCCAGCATGTGTTGTCACTTGAGTTTTTGATCTTAGCCATTTTGATGGGTGTAAAGTGAAATCTCAGGGTTGTTTTGACTTGCATTTCCCTGATGACTAAGGAGGTTGAACATTTCTTTAAGTGTTTCTCTGCCATTCGATATTCCTCTATTGAGAAGTCTCTGTTTAGCTCTGTATCCCTATTTTTTAATTGGATTACTTGATTTGTTGCCATTAAACTTTTTGAGTTCTTTATATGTTCTGGATATTAGCCCTCTGTCAGATATAGGGTTGGTGAAGATCTTTTCCCAGTCTGTAGGCTGTTGTTTTGTTCTGATGACAGTGTTCTTTGCTTTACAGAAGCTTTTCAGTTTCATGAGGTCCCATCTATTGATTGTTCTTAGAGCCTGTGCTGTTGGTGTTCTGTTCAAGAAGTTGTCTCCTGGGCCAATGAGCTTAAGGCTCTTCTCCACTTTTTCTTCTAATGGATTTACTCTGTCTGGTTTAATGTTGAGGTCTTTGATCCACTTGGACTTTAGTTTTGTGTAGGGTGATAAGTATGGATCTATTTACATTTTTCTATATGTGGATATCCAGTTAGGTCAGCACCATTTGTTGAAGATGTTGTCTTTTTTCCATTGTATGGTTTTGGCATCTTTGTCAAAAATCAGGTGTCCATAAGTGTGTGGGTTTATTTCAGGGTTTTCTATTTGATTCAATTGATATACCACTCGGTTTCTATGCCAGTACCATGCAGTTTTTACTGCTGCTGCTTTATAGTATAGGTTGAGATCAGGGATGGAGATACCTCCATAAGATCTTTTATTGTAGAGGATTGTTTTAGCGATTCTGGGTTTCTTGTTATCCCATATGAACTTGGGAATTTTTCTTTCAAGGTCTGTAAAGAATTGTGTTGGTAATTTGATAGGAATTGCATTGAATATGTAGATTGCTTTTGGTGAGATGAGCATGGGAGATCTTTCCATCTTCTGATATCTTCTAATTCTTTCTCAGAGACTGGAAAGTTTTTTTCATACAAGTCTTTGACTTGCTTGGTTAGAGCCACACCAAGGTACTTTATGTCCTTTGTGGCTATTGTGAAGGGTGTTGTGTCCCTAATTTCTTTCTCAGCCCTTTTGTCTTTTGTATACAGGAGGGCTCCTGATTTTGTATCCAGTTAATTTTGTATCCAGCCACTTTGTTGAAGGTGTTTATGAGCTGTAGGAGTTCACTGGTAGACTTTTTGGGGTCACTTATGTATACTATCATGTCATCTGCAAGTAATGATATTTTGACTTCTTCCTTTCCAATTTGTATCCCCTTGATCTCCTTCATTGTCTTATTGCTCTAGCAAGGACTTCAGGAACGATGTTGACGAGATATGGAGAGTGCAGGTAGCCTTGTCTTGTCCCTGATTTCAGGGGGATTGATTTAAGTTTCTCTCCATTTAGTTTGATGTTGGCTATAGGCTTGCTGTATATCACCTTTACTATGTTTAGGTATGTGCCTTGTATCTCTGATCTCTCCAAGACTTTAAACATGAATGGGTGTTGGATTTTATCAAACACTTTTTCAGCACCTAAGGAGATTATCATGTGTTTTTTTCTTTCAGTTTGTTTATATAGTGGATCACATTGATGGATTTCCATATACTGAATCGCCCCTGCATACCTGGGATGAAGCCTACTTGGTCACAGTGGATGATATCTTTGATGTGTTCTTGGATTCAGTTTGCAAGTATTTTGTTGAGTATTTTTTTATCAATGTTCATAAGAGAGATTAGCCTGAAATTCTCTTTATTTGTTGAGTCTTTGTGAGGTTTAGGTACCAAGGTGACTTTGACTTCATAGAATGAGTTTGGTAGTGTTCCTTCTGTTTCTATTTTGTGGAATAGTTTGAAGAGTGTTAGCTCTTCTTTGAAGGTCTGGTAGAATTCTGCACTGAAAGTATCTGGCCCTGGGCTTCTTTTGGATGTGAGACTTTTGATGACTGCTTCTATTTATTTAGGGGATATAGGATTATTTAATTGATTTATCTGGTCTTGATTCAGCTTTGGTAAGTGGAATCAATCAAAAAAGTTGTCCATTTCATTTAGATTTTCCAATTTTGTGGCATATAGGCTTTTGAAATAAGATCTAATGATTGTTTGGATTTTCTCAGTGTCTGTTGTTATGTCCCCTTTTTCATTTGTGATTTTGTTGATTTGGATAGTGTCTCTCTGCCTTTTAGTTAGTTTGGCTAAGGGTTTGTCTATCTTATTGATTTTCTCAAAGAACCAGCTCTTGGTTTCATTGATTCTTTAAATTGTTTCATTTGTTTCTATTTTATTGATTTCAGCCCTGAGTTTGATTATTTCCAGCCAACTACTCCTCTTTGGCTTGTCTTCTTTTTTTCCAAGGGCTTTCAGGTGAGTCATTAATTTACTTGCATGAAATGTTTTGAATTTCTTCTTGAAGCCACTTAGAGTTATGACCTTTTCTCTTAGCACTGTTTTCATTGTGTCCCATAAGTTTGGATATGTTGTTCCTTCATTTTCATTGAATTCTAGGAAGACTTTAATTTCTTTCTCTATTTCTATTTCTTCCCTGACCCAGCTGCCATTGAGTAGCAAGTTGTTCAGTTTCCATGTGAGTATAGGCTTTTTGCTATTTCTGTTGTTGTTGAGGTCCAGCTTTAGTCCATGGTGATCAGATAGGATAGTAGGGATTATTTCAGTCTTCTTGTATCTGTTGGGACTCACTTTGTGACCAACCGTATGGTTTATTTTGGAGAAGGTTCCATGAGGTGCTGAGAAGAAGGTAAATTCTTACATGTTTGGGTGTAAGGTTCTGTAAAATGTCTGTTAGGTCCATTTGATTCATGACCTCTGTTAGAGTCTTTGTTCCTCTGTTTAATTTTTGTTTTGTTGACCTGTCCTTTGTTGAGAGTGGGGTGTTGAAGTCTCCCACTATTAAGGTGTGGGGAACTATATGTTGTTTAAGTTTTATTACTTTTTCATTTACAAATGCAGGTGCCCTTGTATTTGGGGCTTAGATGTTCAGAATTGTGATGTTTTCTTGGTGGGAGTTTTCTTTGATGAGTAATTAGTGACCTTCCCCATTCATTTTGTTTAATTTTGGTTGAAGATCTATTTTATTAGATATTAGAATGGCTACTCCTGCTTGCTTCTTGAATTCTTTTGCTTGGATAACTGTCTTCCAGCCCTTTACTCTCAGGTAATGTCTATCTTTGTGACTTAGGTGTGTTTCTTGTATGCAGCAGATTGTTGGGTCTTATTTACGCATACTTTCTATTAGTCTGTGTTGAATCCATTGATGTTTAGAGATATTATGATGAGTGGCTGTTAGATCCTTTGATTTTTGCTGTTGGTTTTGGTAGTGTGTTTGTGTGCTTGGCTAATTTTTGTTTTGCTGCAATGAGGTTATTTATTTCCTGTGTTTTACTGAAAGTAGTTTTCTTGGGTTGTATTTTTCCTTCCAGTGTCTTCTGTAAGGCTGGATTTATGGGTAGGTATTGTTGGAATTTGTTTTGTCGTTGAATAACTTGTTTTCTCCATCTATGATTATTGAGAGTTTTTCTGGGTATAGATGTCAGCCTGGGCTTGACATCTAAGGGTCTGCATTATATCCATCCAGGCTCTTCTGGCTTTCATAGTCTCTGTTGAGAAGTCAGGTGTGATTCTGATGGGTTTGCCATTATATGTTACTTGGCCTTTTCCCCTTGCAGCCTTTAGTATTTTTTCTTTGTTCTGTATACTTACTGTTTTGATTATTATGTGGTGGGAGGATTTTCTTTTCTGGTCTAATTTACTAGGTGTTCTGTAGGCCTCTTGTATGCTTATAGACTTCTTCTTTAAGTTGGGGAAATTTTCTTCTATGATTTTATTGAAAATATTTTCTGGGCCTTGGAGACAGTAATCTTCTTTTTCCTGTATTCCTATTCTTTGGTTTTGTCTTTTCATGTCTTGGTTTCTTGGATGGTTTGTGTCAGGAATTTTTTAGATTGAACATTTTCTTTGACAGATACATCGATTTCTTTCATTGTATCTTCCACACCGAGATTCTTTCTTCCATCTCTTGTAGTCTGTTGGTTATGCTTACCTCTGTAGCTCCTGTTTTCTTCCCTAAGGTCTTCCTCTCCATGACTTCCTCTGTTTGTGTTTTCTTTAATTTTTCCAGTTCTATCTTCAGATCTTGAACTGTTTTATTGATTTCCTTCCCGTGTCTATATTTCCCTTCAATTCCTTCACCTGTTTGTTTGAATATTCCTGTTTCTATTAGTTCTTTCGGTGATTTAATTATTTCCTCTCTGAAGGCCACTAACTGTTTGGCTGTATCTTCCTGTATTTCTCTATGGATGGCCATACTTAGTTTAGCTTCCTCCATTTCTTTATGGATGGCCATCATATATTTGACTTTATCTTCTTCCATTTCTTTATGGATGGCCATAATATGTTTGACTTTATCTTCTTATAATTCATTTTATTTGTTTACTCCATTAACCTCTTCATAAGCATTGATGTCATCTTGGATTTCACTTATGATAGGGTGTTCAGAGCTGCTTGCCCCTGGATAATTGGTTTCTGAAGATA
The DNA here is from genome assembly GCF_907164565.1 of Psammomys obesus. Taxonomy (NCBI): domain Eukaryota; kingdom Metazoa; phylum Chordata; class Mammalia; order Rodentia; family Muridae; genus Psammomys; species Psammomys obesus. The sequence goes on from NW_026596176.1 coordinate 689,879, forward strand.
TTGCCATATTGCTTTGGCTTTTGTTGGCTGTGCTTCTCCACTGGCCTCTTCCCATCAGTCTCAGGTGTTGGCTCTTATTTTCTGGTACCTCCTGGAATTCTGGGGTGGGGAGAATTCCCTTGGCAGGAAGGACTCTTCCTCAGCTTTTTGGGTATATTTACTGAATGGCCTGTGCTTCTCAGGAATTGCCACAGCTCACCTCAGGAAAAATGACCTGTGTAGTAACTGTGATCCTTGGTAGTCAGGGGTCTCTTCTCTCACCAGGAGAAGTCCTGGAGACAGGTCCCCTGCCGGTAGTTTTCTTGCTTTGAATTTAATGATGCTGCTGCTTTTACACTGTGTTTGCTGGGTGCAGCCTCCTTGAAGAAGCAGGGACCCTCACAGTTTGGTAATTTAGCTAGAGAGACAGGTTGTACCTTGGTATATTGTCTGGGGTGGAACCCGTGGATCCTAGACTTCTGTAGGTCTAAGGTTGGAGCTCTGTGCCCCAGTGCCCAAGTGGTAATCAGAGGGAGGTGAGCACAGCACTCATGCAGGTAGCCAAAGGCTAGAGTCTGGAGCCTGTGGGAACCCAGAAACTTTTCCAGAGCTGGGTGTCCTGAGGTTGGACCTGATATTTTCCCCACTGTGGGGTTTCCTCCTGACAGGGAGTCCTAGTCTGTGGTGTTTTGTGGTCTACAGTTCAGTCTGAGATGGTGAGTAGAGCATGCAGGCACAGGCAAGGGGCTCCCCACTGGCAACTGGGTGCCTGTAGGAACCCAGTAACTTTTCCCGGGACCTTTTTGGGGTGGAGGCGTTAGGGTGAGTGCCCTGAGGTCAGATCTGATATTTCCCTTACGGTTGGGTTTCCTTCTGGCAGAGAAACAGCCTCTGGTGCCCTGGGGCCTACAGTTGTCTGGGATGGTGAGTAGGGCATGCAAGCAGGTCTCTGGGCTAGCAACTGAGCACCTGCTGGACCCGAAACCTTTTCCAGGGATTGCTTGGATGACCTGAAGTCAGTCCTGATTGCTTCCTTCACTGTGGGGTTTTCTCTCAACTGGAAATCTTAGGCTCTGGTGTTTTGGTGCCCACAGTTCCATCTGGGACAGTGATCAGAGCATGCAGGCGTGTGGCTCTGGGCTGGAGACCAATTTCCTTCTGGGACCCAGGAACTTTTCCAGGGTTTAGCTGGGTGACCCGAACCCGATTGCTTCCCACACCGATTGCTTCCCACACCATACGTAGGCTTTCCTCTCTCCTGGGAAACACAATCGTTGGTGTTTTAGGGCCCAGAGTTCAGTCTCTTGGTTGCTGTACAGTCACCGCAGTCCTGCTTGTCAGACACAGGGTCCTCTCAGTGCTGCTATCTTGGATTTCCTGTACCATACTCTTATCTTAAAATTTAAGTTATCTATATCACCACACTTTAAAAATAATTCTTCCTTTTTGTAGTTGGGAGGGGAGACTTGTCCATTTTTTCATTTTCTTAAAAGGCAAATATATTGTATTTGGCATCAATATTTACTATTGATATATCTTTTAGTAATGCTGCGATTAATCCTAAACAGCTGTATAACCAAATCACCACACAGAGACTAGGATTTATTTAGTTAGCCTAGAACACAATGCTGGGCAATAGTTACTCCATGCTAAACCTCCCAGCCCACATAGTTCCTACCATTCAGATTCCCCCATTATACTTGCTTTTAGTGCTATCTTAAGTCCGGCTAATTTTCCATGTCGTTCCAAGACCTCTCCTCCAGCCTCTGCTCTCCTAGCTTCTGCTCCTGCCACTTCTCCTCCTCTGCTTCCCTCTCCTTCCTGTCCTCCTCTTCCTTCCTCTCCTCCCACTCTGAACCAGGACGTCCCACCCTATCCTCTCTATTGGTCAACATTGTGGCTGGTTATTTTAATTGACAATATAGAGAACAAATGGTAGCATGTTTACACAAACTTGAGACAGGTGCTGCTTAGAATAAGCATCACAAAGCAATGTCTGGATTAAAACCAGATAGTGGGGGAGAGAAATCAGCATTTGAGTGAACAACGGTAAGGTGTATACATCCCAAAAGAACATTATACCAACATATATTTATAGCGAAAAATGATGTTTTAATGGATGTCTGCGCATGGAATAGCTAGCACAAGTTAATTAAGATATGCATGCCTATATGCTAACTTAATGTCATGTGTTGCTATCTCTCAGCATTCAAATACCTGTTACAGAGTCCTTGCTGGCTTCCTTGATCTTCTTACCCTACTCCCTACCCTAATTCTTTCCAGTTCATGGACTTTCCATTCCCCATTTTCTTACTCTTATATAGCATTGCCATTTCAATCATCTACCCTCTTGGTGCTCTCTTGTCCCCCTCTTACTTGCCCTTTCCCTTGGCATGGCTCTCATGGCCCAGTTCTGGATATGCTTAGTCCACTACATTCTATCCCCACTCTGGACCCTTCCAGATGCCTCTGGCTGTACTCTTCTTCATGTCTACAATAAAAACATTTCTTTCAACCAGAAAAAAAAAATACATTGTTATTTAAAAAGCACAAACAAATCTCTCTCTGTCTCTTTTACACACAGACACACAGACATACATACATACAGAGAGAGACAGACAGACAGACAGACAGACAATTATAACACACACAAGACCTGACAGGTTCAAGCCAGGAAGTCCCACCCCTAACCAAGAAGCTATTTGCAATTGATACCCACTGGCAAAGGGAAAATAAATTTTCTCTAATGAAGTGTTACTGGGTATATCACCCACACTCCATGTTCCATGTTCTTGAGTAGTTGGCCAACACAAAATGAACTCCTTGAAACCCATTATTTTGTATGCTAGCCTAAAATTTAATTGAAAATTATTAGTGACATTTAGTACATTGATAATGTGATACAGCCAGCAAGTTTGTCTGCTTCTATGATATTCTTTCCACCCACCCCCCAGAAACTCTACACTTATTAAATTGTACCACCTTCCCATTGTCCCACCCCTATCATACCATGTAAGCACTGACTTTCTTCTATGGCTTTGCCTTTTCTGGGCATTTCGTGTAAGTGACACTACACAGCTGTCCTTTAACTTTCTTTCTCTGTGGTTTATAGTAATAATAATAATAATAATGAAGAAGAAGATGATGATGATAATTTATTTACAATGCATTCACTTTGTATTCCAGTTGTAGCCCCTTCCTCATCTCCTCCCGGTTCCACCCTCTCATTTCCTCCCTCTTCCTCCCATATCCTTCTTCCCTAGTCCATTAATAGGGGAAGTCCTCCTCCTGTCTGACCCTAGTCTATCAGGTCCCATCAGGACTGCCTGGATCTATGGGCTGTCTAGGTCGCCCCACCAGGGAGACATGCTCAAGAAGCAGGCAACTGAGTTCATGTTAGAGACTGTCTCTTCTCTTCTTAGTAGGAAACCTACCTACTGAGCTGTCTATGGGCTACATATGAGCAAGGGGTCTAGGTCCTCTTTATGTATTGTCTTTGGTTGCACAGTCTCTGTAGTCCCTCCTGAGCCCTGCCTTTTTTTCTTTCTTTCTCTCTCTCTCTCTCTTTTTTTTTTTTTTGGCTTTGTTGGTCTCCATATGTGGCTCCTGTCCCCTCCAGGTTCTTTTATTTCCCTCTTCTTCCACAAGACTCCCTGCACTCTGTCCAAAATTTGGCTGTGAATCTCTCTGCACGTGCTTTGATCTGCTGCTGGTTGGAGTCTTTTTGAGGACATCTGTGGTAGGATCCAGTCCTGTTCCTTCTTTTCTACCACTTCTGGTGTCTATCCTGTTTTTCCTTCTGAATGAGAACTAAGCATTTTCCCTAGGGTCCTCCTTATTGTTTATCTTCTTTCAGTCTGTAGATTTAGCATGTTTATTTTATATTATATGGCTAATATCCACTTATAAGTGAGTATATTCAGAAATACATCAATGTAATCCACCATATAAACAAACTGAAGGAGAAAAACTACATGATCATCTCCTTAGATGCCAAAAAAAAAAAAAAAAAAAAAAAGCATTTGACAAAATCCAGTACCCATTCATGTTTAAAGTCTTGGAGAGATCAGGGATACAAGGCACATACCTAAACATAGTAAATGTTTACTATGTTTACAATATACAGCAACTCTATAGCCAACATGAAACTAAATGGAGAGAAATTTAAATCAATCCCACTGAAATCAGGGACAACGCAAAGCTGCCCACTCTCTCGTAGCTCTTCAACATAGTACTTGAAGTCCTAGCTAGAGCAATAAGACAACTAAAGGAGATCAAGGGGATACAAATTGGAAAGGAAGAGGTCAAAGTATCACTATTCACAGATGATATGATAGTATACCTGAGTGACCCCAGATATTCAACCAGAGAACTCCTTCAGCTGATAAATACCTTCAGCAAAGTGGGCTGGATACAAAATTAACTAACAAATAAAAAAATAAAAAAATAAAATCAGTAGCCCTCCTGTATAGCAAAGACTGAGAAAGAAATTAGGGAAACTACACCCTTCACAATAGCCAGAAATAACATAAAGTACCTTGCTGTAACTCTAATCAAGCAAGTGAAAGACCTCTTTGAAAAAAACTTCATGTCTCTGAATAAAGAAATTGGAGACGATATCAGAAAATGGAAAGATCTCCCATGCTTTCAAAGTGGTTTTACAAGTTTCCATTCCCACCAGCAATGGAGGAAGGTTTTCCTTTCTCCATATCCTCTTCAGCATGTGTTGTCACTTGAGTTTTTGATCTTAGCCATTCTGATGGGTGTAAGGTAAAATCTCAGGGTTATTTGGATTTGCATTTCCCTGATGACTAAGGAGGTTGAGCATTTCTTTAAGCGTTTCTCTGCCATTTGATATTCCTCTATTGAGAAGTCTCTGTTTAGCTCTGTACCCCATTTTTTAATTGGATTACTTGATTTGTTGCCGTTAAACTTTTTTAGTTCTTTGTATATTCTGGATATTAACCCTCTGTCAGATATAGGGTTGGTGAAGATCCTTTCTCAACTGTAGGCTGTCATTTTGTTCTGATGATAGTGTCCTTTGCTTTACAGAAGCTTTTCAGTTTCATGAGGTCCCATTTATTGATTGTTGTTCTTAGAGCCTGTGCTGTTGGTGTTCTATTCAGGAAGTTGCCTCCTATGCCAACGAGCTCTAGGCTCTTCCCCATTTTTTCTTCTAAGAAGTTTAGCCTGTCTGGTTTTATGTTGAGGTCTTTGATCCACTTAGACTTTAGTTTTGTGCAGGGTGATAAGTATGGATCTATTAACATTTTTCTACCTGTAGATATCCAGTTAGGTCAGCACCATTTGTTGAACATGCTATCTTTTTTTCCATTGTATGGTTTTGGCATCTTTGTCAAAAATCAGGTGTCCATAAGTGTGTGGGTTTATTTCAGGGTCTTCTATTTGATTCGATTGATCCACCAGTCTGTTTCTATGCCAGCACCATGCAGTTTTTAGTGCTGTTGATCTAGTGCTACCCCAAGAGCTAGCTCTAGCACTCCTAGGCTTATATCCAAAAGATGCTCAAGTATACAACTAGAACATTTGCTCAGCCATGTTCGTAACAGCTTTATTCATACTATCCAGAAGCTGGAAACAACCCAGATTTCCCTCAGTTGAGGAATGGATACAGAAATTGTGGTCCATTTACACAATATACTACTACTCAGCAATTAAAAAACAAGGAAATCATGAAATTTGCAGGCAAATGGTGGGGACTAGGAAAAATTCTCCTGAGTGGGCTATCCCAGAAGCAGAAAGATACACATGGTATATACTGACTTATATGTGGATATTAGACATAATGTAGGATAAACATACTAAAATCTGTACACCTAAAGTAGCTAACCAAGAAGGAGGACTCTGGGCAAGATGTTCAATCTTCATTCAGAAAGGCAAATGGGATAGACATTGGAAGAAGGTGAAAATAAGGAACAAGACTGGACCTTATCACAGAGGGCTTCTGAAAGACTCTACCCAACAAGGTTTTAAAGCAGATGCTGAGACTCATAGCCAAACTTAGGGCAGATTGCAAGGAATCTTATGAAAGAAAGGGGAGATAGAAAGACCTGGAAGTGTCTGCAGCTCCATAAGGAGAACAACAGAACCAAAAAAATCTAGGCCTAGGGGTCTTTTCTGAGACTGATACTCCAACCAATGGCCATTCATGGAGATAACCTGGACTCCCTGCACAGAGGTAGCCTGTGGAAGCTCAGTCTCCAAAGCGGCTCCCTAATAAGAGGAGCAGGGGCTGTCTCTGACATGAACTCTGTGGTGGGCTCTTTGATCACCTTCCCCTGAGGGGGAGCATTCTGTCCAGGCTACCGGGGAAGACTACGAAAGACAGTCCTGATAAGACCTGATAGGCTAGGGTCAGATGGAAGGGGAGGAGGTCCTCCACTATCAGTGGACTGGGGAAGGAGCATGGGAGGAGAGGAGAGAGGGAGGGTGGATTGGGAGGGGATAAGGGTGGGGCTACAGCTGGGATACAAAGTGTATAAATTGTAATAAATAAAAAATCATATTAAAAAAGAAAAAAAATAATGTGATATACTAATAAATTGTTTATTAAAAAAAGCAAATAAATAAATAAATAAAAACATCTCCCATGCTCATGGATCAGTAGGATTAACATAGTGAAAATGGCCATCCTGCCAAAAGCAATCTTCAGATTCAATGCAATGCCCATCAAAATACCAACACAGTTCTTTACAGAAAGAACTTTGTGTTCTTTTTTAAAAAACTTAAATCTAGCAAGTAAAATTTGAGTTGTCTGTACACACTCTTGGGTGTGTGGCCCTCCACTGGATCATGGCCAGCTTGTGGGGTTGTCATCAATTGCCACGAGCTCACTGTTGGGACTTCATGCTTACTTGTCCTTTCCTGTCTGGGATTTGGTTTTGAGACTTGGCATTTTCCTGTTGAATGACATGCAGCAGGGTCTTTTGAACAGGAAAGCAACTGTGGCCTGGATATGTAGGTCAGGGGAGTGACTTGCCTAGCACCGATAAAGCTATTCCCAGAACCACATAAACTAGGTGTGGTGGTGCATGCCAGCAGTCCCGGGACTCGTGGTGTGGAGGCAGTGGGATCAGAAGTTCAAGGTCATCTTCTGTTGCAGAGCAAGTGCAAGGCCAGCCCGGGTCGCACATATCCGTTAAAATGTGAGGTAATTATGGTACAAACCGGTGCATGCGTGCTTGTGTCCATTCAAGGCAGTCTCTAGCCTCGCGTTCTTTTCTTCAGGGCTGTGTGTGCTGAAAGCGAGCCAGGCACAAAGTGGTGAGTACGCCTCCCGAATGCCCCACACCTCCTCAGGGGTTAGCTAGCGAGAGGTTGGAGGGCATGCCAGGACTCAGAAGAGACCTGTTTTCACTGAGGCTAACCTAGCGTCTGTGATTCCCTTCCAAGACCCATTCCCCAAGCCTTCACTCCGGGCTCAGCCCAGTTCCTTGGTGCCCCTGGGGCAGTCAGTCACTCTGCGGTGCCACGGGCCTCCAAATGTGGATTTATATCGCCTGGAGAATCTGGAATCTGGGAACTATAAAGATGAAAATATTCTGTCTATCCCAACCATGAAAGCAGATAATGCTGGACGCTACCGCTGTTCCTATCAGAACGGGAGTCTCTGGTCTCCCCCAAGCGACCAGCTTGAGTTAGTCGCCACAGGTAAGGAGGGGAGAAATGGAGTGGGGTTGGTCTTTGGTTTCAGAGCTGCCTGACCTTCAGCCGTGGACTTGAAGACTGTGAAAGTGGGTTATGTGAGTGATACACAGTAAACCCCTAAATCCTCCAGTGCTGGAGTCAGAGTGAGACAATTGAGTCATTGGTCTTGCTTACTGAGTTTAAGGGTGCTGTCTTCAGGACAGTCATTAATCAAGACAAATATCATTTAAATGCAATACAAAAAATTAAAAGATTATTCCTGGAGAATTTCATAGCTGCAAACAATAAAATATAATCATACCCATTGTCTGTTTCCCACCTCCAACTTCCCTGCCATCCCTCTTAACATATCCCTACTCAACCTCATGATCATTTTTCAAAACAAAACAAAGCCCCACCTGTCTTTAACACAGTTTTCTTTCTTCCTAAGGTGTTTACACTAGGCCCTCACTTTCGGCTCACCCCAGTTCAGCAGTCCTTCCAGGCAGGCACGTGACCCTGCAGTGTCGAACCCAGTATAGTTTTGATGGATTTGTTCTATACAAAGAGGGGGATACTGGGCCTTATAAGAGACCAGAGAAATGGTACCGGGCTGATTTCCCCATCACCACAGTGACTGCTGCTCACAGTGGGACTTACCGGTGTTACAGCTATTCCAGCGCGTCTCCATACCTGTGGTCAGCCCCCAGTGAGCCGCTAGTGCTCGTGGTTACAGGTGAGTGAGTCCAGATCCAAGAGTCTTTCATTGACATTTGTAAATCCCTGTGGAACTTCCAAGGCAGCCAGAGGTGCGGACGAGGTAGAGCCTCTGGCTCCATTCAGTTTTGGAGGTGTATGAGTGTCCTACAACTACTGTGACAGATCACCACAGATTATTGCTGGCTCACAATGACACAAATTTACTACCTTAATGTTGTGAAGGTCTCAAGTCTATAAAAGACACGTTTATAAGATAAATCCGTCAATTATTGTAGTTCCAGTCACAACAGCTAAAAGTATAAAACCGACCTAAGGAATGTATAAAGAAAGCAAAAATTTTCGGCTTCTAAAATGATTACGTACTAATAAACATGAAAAAGGGTTGCACATCAGGAGCACCAGAAAAAATGCAGATTAAAAAGACTTTTGAGAATCCAGCTTAACCCAGACAGAATGGTGGTTATCAAGAAAACTAATAAATGCTGGTGACAATGTGGACAAAAGTGAACCATTATTCATGGCCACTGGGAATATAAAACAGTACAAACACTATGAAAATCAATATAGTTTTCATTCAGAAAACTGAAAATGTGTAACTCCGATCCATGTGTATATATGAGATACTTACACACCTCCATTTATTGTAACACTGTTCACAACAGTTAAATTATGGGACCAACATACATGTTTATCAACAGAGGCATGGAGAAGGAAAACTAAATATAGTTCTTAAACAGAGGGAACTATTTTTGCAATAAAGATGAATACAATTATGTTATATAGGAAAATGGATCCAATTGGTGGTAAATACATTACATAAATTAAGTCACAGATACCATGTTTTCTCTCATTTGTGTGTCATAGATTTTATATAGATATATAAAATCATATATTTACACATAACAGGAAAGCTAAAACAAATCTAGGGCAGTGATTCTCAATCTGTGTGTTGTGACCCCTTTGAGGATTGAATAACCCTTTCGTAGGAGTCACTTATGGCCATTAGAAAATATATTTACATTTCAATTCATAACAGTAGCAAAATTACAGTCATAAAGTAACAATGAAAATAATTCTATGGTTGGGGGTGACCACAACCTGAAAAATTATATTAAAGGGTTGCAACACTAGGAAGGTTGAGAACCACTGATTTAAGGGAAGCAAGAGGACTGATGGGAGGGATGAGAAAGGGCAGGGAGAACCCATTCAAAGTACTTTATATATATATATGTATGTATATACATATGTATACATATACATGCATTTTCATATATATGTACACAAAATGATCTAATATAACTCAATATAATAAAATAAACAATTAAGGACAATAAAAAGTTACAAAGATCTGTGGTATAAAAAAATTTAAATAAAACAAAGCATGCAATTGAGATTCTAGCAGCAAAATCTCTTTTGTTACTATGTTTTCCTGGAAAACTTTGGGTCTATCAGCTTTTAGTTGACCTGGACCAGCAAGTCATTTTTCAGTGACAAAGTCCTGAGAGAAAGGACCAGGGGATTGGAAGAAAAACATGATAGAAGATAGAGAAGATAAGAAAGTTTGGGATTGGGAGGTTTTGCACATGCTAGGATTTCTGTCAAGCAAGGTTATTAAGAGGTATTAAGGTTATTAAGATACTTAATAGTATCTTCTATACTATTGAGGGAGACAAAGGAAATGAAGTCAGCAGGCAGCTAATCAGGCAATGTTGCAGAAGAGGAACATACTATCTCAAGACCATTACAGTGGGAGTACACAGCAGCCTCATGATTGACAACTCTAGTCTCTTCAGAGGGAAAATCCAAGTTTCTAGGAACTTCTTAAAGGCCCTGTCCCCCAGTCCTGAGCAAGAATGAAGAACTAGGTTCCTTTTGTCCTTTCATTAGAGCCTTGGATTCATCCAATTTTACATTTTGTCATTGTGTAAAGTTGCTTGAGAAACAGCTGAAAGGAGGAAGAATTTATTTTGGTTTATACTTTCAGAGGCCTCAGCTCATGGTAGTCTGCTTCTGTGTTCCTGGGCTCAGAGTAAGGCAGAGGAATTTCAGAAAGATGTGGTAGAATAAGGTCATTGAACTCACACAGCCAGGAAGGGACTAAGTCAAGAAATGCTCTTCAAAGACAGCCTCCATGACTGGCTTCATCCCATCATGCTGCACCCTCCACAAGTTGTCTCACTACTCTGTGGAGGTTTTCCCTCCCAGCTCCAAGCTCCTGGAATAACAACTCAAGAGAATCAAGGTATATTTACAAATACCTAGGCCAAACAGCTAGGCTCCTCTCTGACTAGCTCATAACTTAAAATAACCCATTTATATTAACCTACATTTTGCTATGCAACTACTTACTTCTTCTCAGGTACCATCTGTCCTCAAATCTTTCCTGGTGACCCTTCCTGTGGCTGGCACTATCCCAGAATCCTCTCTGCCTACCAGGCGTCCCACCTTCTATTTTACCTTCTCCTATAGGCATTAGTTTTTTTTTTTTTTTGACAGATGATTTATCCATACAGTACATGAGATATTCTTTCTACACACTAATAGCATATTCAGAATTTGAATTCATCAGTGGGTTAACCTATTGATCATGCCAGTTCCTTTTAGATGTAATAGTATCTGGAAATGCTCTCACAGACACATCTAGAAGTGTGTATTTCTAATTTCTTAGGCAGCTCTCAATCCAAACAAGTCAATAGTTAAGAGCTATCACACTTACCATAAAAATATAATAGTATAGGCACCTGGAAAGTAAAATCTGAAGGATTTTCTTCTTTAATCCTCTAAACCTCAACTAATTCTTAGATTTTATGCTTTAACAGTTTTATTGTCTATGACTCTATGGAAATAGCATAGCCTGAATAAAACAAGTAGTTCACTAAGAAAAATAAATATAAACATATCAAAGATTATGAGACATGAACAGGATGCCTGCTGTGTGATAGTATCTTCTTGACATGACAGGGAAGCGTCACCACTAAAGTCTCACTGAGGTTGCCTAAACATTTCAACCAGTCAGCAGTGAAAGCCTCTTCATACTTATTTGCACGTGAGAAAATCAAGTCACAAAAATGTTGCTTTATTTGCTTGAAGCCCTCTGTTAACAGACTTACAGAGTACTAACCTCTCGTTTTCTGATTTCTCAGAACCCTCTGCCACTCCCAGTCAGGTACCCACAGAGGTGCCATCTCTTGCAACAGGTGAGTTCAGTAGATTCTGGTGTCTGCGGAATGAAGCTCTACTACTATGACCTTCATAATGACAACTCCAATTGACATTGCCAACTTGGTGAAATCTCACAAGGCTCCCCCTCTAGCTGAGGAGCTATAGGCAATCAATGGATGCTGAGAGAGGGGGAATCATTCTCCCCCAGGGATGAGCTCCCTGATACATTATTCAGTCTCAGGTAGGAAGTCCTAAACACATGTGCATATGAGCAACACTAAATAGACTCAGTTGGTTATATGTTTCATACACATAACAGTAATGAAGATGTTATGAATTTGAAGTGGGGGAGGGGAACATAAGGTGAATTAAAGGGGGAAAAGTGTGGGTTAGAAATTATATAAATACTGTACCATATATAACATTCTCAAAGTAAAAAAAAGTTATGAACATATAGCAAGCAACAGTTATTTTGGGATCATGAATTGTTGGGTTGGTTATTTTGCTTTGATTTTATAGTACTTTATTTTTTCTATTTTTAAAATTTTGTTTTTTAAATTTAGGGTCTCATGTATATCAGGCTGGTTTGAATTTATTATATAGTGGAGAATAACCTTAAAATTCCGATTACTGGGAAAATAGGCTTGAGCCATTACGCCTGGTTTATGTGGTGGTAATGTAGCCCCGGGCTTTGTGCATCCCAAGTGAGTTATGTCTTCAGTCTACTTTCTGACTTTTCAGTTTTGATTTTTCTACATAATAGAAACAAGAGAACACTATTAAAGAACTAAAAGTCTGAAATGTTATGGGTAACAAATATGATTTAAAATAATGAATGAAATGTATCTCAGTGGTAGGGCACATACTCTGCCTACACAAGGCACCCAGGTTTAATTCCAAGAACAAAGAAAGAAAGAATGAATGAATAGAGGATATCATATGTTCTTCTCTAAAACCCAGAATACTCTATACTGTTTTAAATCTTTATCTCACCTCTCATTGCATAGTTCCTCTCATCTGTGATTCCTAACACATTTCTAAAACTTCTCCCATGGTTCCTGTCTCTACATCTAATTCCCCGGGACAAGTGCAAGTCAAGTGCCAGATGACAAGTGAGGGCATAGGTGACAAGAGTCTGGGGAGGACAAAGAAAGCTGTTGTAGAGTACTCTAGGGAACATTTCAACCAGTCAGCAATGGAAACCTCTTCAAAATTATTTGCTATATGAGAAAATCAAGTCACAAAAATGTTTATTTGCTTGAAGCCCTCCATTAACAGATTTACAGAGTACTAACTTCTCTCCTTTTCTGATTCTCAGAACCCTCTGCCACTCCCAGCCAGGTACCCACAGAGGTGCCATCTCCCACAACAGGTGAGTTCAATAGATTCTGGTGTCTGGGGAATGAAGTTCTACTACAAAGGTGCCCTCAAATGTAGTTCCCATCATTGAGAGATATACTCACAGGCTTAATGTGTTCAGAGAACATTTTGGTAAGAATAATTGGCAGTTTCATGTGAAGGTAATGGATTTAGGAGGGAAGGAGATTCCTGAAGTATAGACTAATAACTGTTTTTCCTATGACTCCTGTTCAAAACTAAGATACAAGTCACATTCTACATGTCCACCAAGATGGTTATAACCACACAGATAGAAGCCAACCAACCAATCAACCATCCAACAAACTAAAATGCCAACAACCACCCACTGATCCAACCAAGTAATCTTAATCAAGACAAGCATTGGAAAGATTTAAAGCCTGTCTTAGTTTGGGTTTCATTGTGGTGACAAGACACCACGACCATGGTAACTCTTATAAAAGAAAACATTTAATTGGGGTTGGTTTACAGTTTCAGAGCTTTAGATCATCATCATCATGGTGGGAAGCATGGCTGCATGCAGGTAGACACGGTGCTGGAAAAAGAGCTCAGAGTTCTACGTATTGATCCACAGGCAGCAGAAGGAGATTGTGCCACAGTAGGCATGGCTTGAGCATAGGAGAACTCAAAGCTCACCCCCATAGTGATACACTTTCTTCAAGAAGGCCACACCAACTCCAACAAAGCCACACCTCCTAATAGCACTACTCTCTATGGGCCAAGCATTCAAACACATGAATCCATGGGGGCCATATTTATTCAAACAACCACAGAGACTGAAACTTCAAAGCCTATCCCCAGTAACATACCTCCTACAACAAGGCCACAGATCCTAATCCTTTCCAGTTTCATCAACTGGGGAACAGACATTCAAATATATGAGCCTATGGGGGATGTTATTATTCAAACCCCCATAATTTTGTTCACACAAGCTCTTATATGTAAATTGTTATAACAGCATCATTCTTACCAGACACAGAGTGGAAATAACTTAAATGCCCATCAGCTGAGAAGTGGTTTGATTCTTTGAAGCTACCGGGCACTAAGTCAAGGGATTTTTGAATTTATTAATCTCAATAGTTGGGTAATGTGTGCCAGCTGAAGGAGCTTTAGGGCACTCAGGTATCTCAGAAGGAGTCTGGAGAATGGGAGCACTTAGGATGAACTGTCGATATTCTATTTCCTCATAATATTCCTGCTTAAGCCTCCAAGAGACGTTCCATCTTACCCGTTAACAAACTATCTACAATTGGTGAATAAGTAGTCATTTAAAGCTCAATACAAAAGGGGCATGGGGAGGATGGGTTTTCTTTTCCTACCATCAAAGACTATAGACATTTTTCTTTGAGTCACAATTTCATGTCACTATATGGCAGAGGAGAACCTTCAACTTCTGCTCCTCTTGCCTCTACTTCTTGAGTACTGGAATTACAGGTATTTATCATCATGCTCAGTTTATGTGGTGCTGGGGATCAAACTCAGGATTTGACACTTGTTAGGCAAACATTTTTTTAAACCATATTATCTTTGTGGGCCCCATTTATGTTTTTATTTTTTGTGGCATGTCTCCAGTATGTAACACTAGCTGGCTTCTAACTTGCTATGTAGATCAGATGGCCCCAGACTTACAAATATCCTCTGGACTCTTTCTCCCAATTGCTGAGATTAAAGATGGGCATTACTATACCAGGCCCCATTTATGTCTAATACAAACATTATATGCATAGCTCAAAAGGTGATTTTATATATTTATTTCAAAAGAATTTTTACATACAATAACTTTTGATCATAATCTTTCCTCTCCTCAATTCCTCCACCCACATTTTGACTGAATCCTTTCCTATAAAGATCAAATTTGAACTTTTTTCACTTGTGGCATTCTGCCAGTGCTTGGAAATACCATATTTTTGTAGTATTTCATATTTTGGATTTCCAGATCAGGAATGTTAAATCTGCACTGTTATTTATAAGCCAACCCAGTGTATTGTGGTACCAATTCCACTGGACAGATAGGAAAATGGACTCACAGATATTGAGGTACTCTCCAGAGGTCCCTTATATAATAAGTGCTGTATTGGACAGTCAGATCTGGGCAGCCTGATTCTATGGTTTGAGTTCTTAAATATTGTGAACTTCTGCCTTACAAGCACATGAACACTTTTTTTTTTTCCAGCAGGGGCAATGTTTCCATTTGTTCACACTTTTTTTTTTTGTTCAGTCTTAGAAAAGCCTATGAACATCACTGTCTCTTCAGAGGGGTCAAGCCTCCCATTTGATAAGTGGTCCTGTACACATCTGCTTTCTTCCCTTCAGGCAGAGCAGAGTATTTTCTCTGTCCATACAATCTGTACATCTGTCATCTTTAGACCTGGTGATTAAAACATTAAGAGGAGCAGACTATTAGCTCAGAACTGGTCAAGAAGATTAAGTGAGAAGGTTAAAGTTTTCCCAATAATCAAATAAGGACATTCCTTCTCTCTCTCTCACTCTCTTATAGTTATCTTCTTTTATAAGTCAGTAATATAACAGGTGTTGGTTGTATCTGCAGAGGGATTGACTGTACTGGGATTTTAGGAAGGGATCTATGAAAGCATCACTGGATAGAGAATTGGGCTTATTTAGTTCTGATCCTTGGTGGGGATGGAAGGACTCTATGGGAAGGTGATGATCATTTTAACTGATAGAAGATAAAAGAATCTCAAATCAGGGATATGAATAGGGTATGAAGATGAGTCTTTTAGCATCTATTTCTATCTTTCTTCTTTCCTTTAGGTTTTGCCCACCAGCACTATGCCAAGGGGAATCTAGTCCGGATATGCCTTGGTGCCATGGTTATAATTTTACTGGTGGGGATTCTGGTAGAGGATTGGCACAGTCGGAAGAAGCGCCTGACACACAGGATCAGAGCTATGCAAAGGCCACTACCACCCCTCCCACTGGTCTAGAAATAACATGGCTTTAAGGATAAGTGTTGACCAGATTTTCAAAACCATGGACATCCCCATTAGAGCCCCAGACATGGACATGCTCAAGAATGAGGAGGTTATATAAAGAATGAGTGTGGACAATAAATATGTGGGCAGAGCCAACAAGGTAGGATGGACTGCTGTGAGCCTTCTTGGTGCTCAGTCAAGCAGTTGATCCAATGTCTACTTTGCTCTAAGAACTCCACATGGAATGGAAAAATCTAGGGAAAGTCTATCTGATATCTTGCACAATGTAGATATCATAACCGACCCGTGTAATGGCCTTTCTTCAACCTTCTCCAACATGGATTCAAGATTGATTTATAAAATACCTGACTTTCACAGCTGGCCTACCTATCATTTGTACACAGTCTTGTGCTTTCTCATAGTCTGTATCCCTCTATGATAGTCCATAGTTTTAGCTTTTATCTAAACCCCATCTTAAGTCACAGTTGGACAAGTCTTTCACTTCTCAAAATGGAATCTTGTTCTCCAGAAGATGTGGGTAGGGTGTTACTTTTCATTATTATGTAATAATTTATATGATCAGCATAGTCTTTTTCTTATGTTTGCAGTAGATATATTTCAAGACTCCAAATGGATGCTTAAAACTGTGGAAGGTACAAAATCCTGTACATGCTATGTTTTTCCTATATATATTCTTGCATTTTGAGACCATTAAAATAAGAGGTGTCTGACTAGAATCTCTGTGACAGTTGATCTGCCAAACAAGATGGTTACTAGATCCTCATGAGCAGGTAGGCAGTATATACATATTTAAAAGCTTGGCTCATGTCCTGGAATGTGATAATGTGGGACAGCATTTAATTTGTATATTTTTGTAATTTTTCAACTTAATATTTTAAACCTTAAGTTGATTACATGTGATGGAAACCATATAAAACAAATTCACACAGTAGGGGACACTCTTGAAAAAACACATTGATGGTTCCTTTATATTAGAAAGAATCCTAACCTTTGTTGTGCCCGAATTGTGATACCCCAAAAGACCACCACCAGGAGTCGAGTCCATTGAAAAACACGAGGATCTTTTTTTTACAAATTACAAGCTGCAGCTTGGGCTCACATCCCACACTCACTGCCGAAGTGGTGAGAGCTGAGAGCCCCGTGCTCAGGTTAGTTGGGTGATTTAAAGATTCCGGTCCCTTCCAGCATGCCCAAAGCAAGGGGATTCCTGCCTGGCAAGCATCTATTGGTCGAAACACTGCATTTTGCATTGATTTGCTATAGGAAGGTCCCCAAACCATTAATGATCTGGTGTCCCTCTCTAGGGGGATGGTCCAGTTTCCTAGCAACTGTATCTCTAGTGGGTGGGGAAAGAATGCAGTAAGGTGAGTTCTTCCCCTTAGGGCATTACTGGACCTCTCCACCCACCTAGTTCAGTCCTTAAACATTAAAATAGCCACCAAGTTTTAATCTTTTGGTCTCTTACCTTATCTGAAAGCTCAGAATAGTCATGTTCATAGAGATTGGAAATAATTATTTCTACAGTCAGAAAAGTATAGTGGAAGGGAATGTTGAAATTACTACGTAATGAGTTTAGGGCAATAGATTTTTAGTGGGATAAAGATTGTTTTGAACTTAGAAGGAGGTGATGGTTGCCCAACATTGCACATATGCAAAGAAACACTGAATGGTTCACTTAAAAAAAAAAATCTAGTAAGTCAGCTGAGCAAAGTAGTAAGAGGCTATATTAGTACTTGGGAGGAAAGGTAAGAAGATCTTGAGTTCAAGGTTGGCTTGTGCTATATATGAGTCCTTATCTAAAAAAAAAATGCAGTCTTGTAATCACAGATAATCATAACGTACTACGTATTTGAAGAACACAGAATATTTTGAATGTTTTCAAAAGAGAAAGATATATTAATAATGTATATATGTGAGTCCTATAAAAGTACAATTTTAGTTTTTATGTCTGTTAAATATTGATTTAGGAAAACAGTAATTTATGTTATATAAATTATACCCCCAAAATATTAAAAATATTATCTTTGAAACCCATCATCTCTCCATGGGATCAGCTTTCCTAGAAATCCATGTGGGATTATCTGGAAAATGCACGCCCTTTGGTGTCATCAAGCCCTGGCTTCCAGCTAGGCGATGGTCCCTTCCTGCAAACTGAAGCTTCTTCTTTTGCTAGTATTTCTTATCTCCAGATAAAAGTGGGTGTCTCTTAGATACAATGGAAAGAGTGGCTGTCTAGCTGTTTCCTTTTGTATACACACACACACACACACACACACACACACACACACACACACACAGTGTTACTGAGAATTTTGGGCTTACTTGATAATTTTTACTTTCTTTATAGGGGTGTTGTTGAAACTTAAGACTCCCCACATACTGGGCACATGCTCTACCACTGAGTTATATAGATTTCTGCCCTGGAATTGTGAAAGCAGATAGACCTACATTTTTTTTTTTTTTTTTTAGTGAGATAAATTGATGAGAACACATACTTTTATGGCATATATTCTGCTAAAAAGGAGAATTAAGGACAAAAAAAATCATTAAAATAATCTTCTCAAAGAATTTTTTTTTTTAATGATTTGTTTTTAAATCAAGTGTATCTGTATGTGGATATGTGCACATGAGTGCAGTGCTCACATTGGCCAGAAGAGGGTATCAGACACTCTGGAGCTGGTGTTCCAGGCAGTTGTGGATGTGGGCGCTAGAACTGAATTTGGGTCCCCTAGAAGAGCAGCACTTGCTGTTAACTGCTAGGGACAGAAAACAAAGTCTGTTGTTTTTTTTGTTTGTTTGTTTATTTTTTGTTGAGACAATGTTTCTTTGTGTAACAGTCCTGGCTGTCCTGGGCATCCTTTTGTAGACCAGGCTGGCTACAAAACTCACAGAGATCTTCTGCCTTTGCCTCCCAGAATGCTGGGATTAAAGGTGTGCACCACCATGCCTGGAGGAAAAACAATCTTAATATTGTTTTCTTCAAGGGAAAGGACCTGTCAATGGAGAAGAGTTCTAACATACTCATTCTTATATAGCACACTTACTTATACTTCAAAAAATATGTCAGCTTCAAAATATCCAAATAATTGTTATAATAACAAATTATTACAAATATTACAAAACAGTATAACTCTAAGTAATCTTGAATGGGAATACTGGTATTACAGGTATTTAGAGACTGGTAAGCAATACCAACACTGTAATTCAGCCCTGTAGTCTAGAACCCCCATCTCCAAAAACAAAACAGCAAAAAACAAAACAAAACAAAACAAAAACAAAACAAAACAAAACAAAAAAAAAACACCAAAAAAAAAACAAAAAACAAAAAACAAAACAAAAAGAACCTGGAGAGGAGTAGACTCTGATATGTAAATGGGGGCAGGTGGGAGATGTGAATGTCTAAGCTTTTTTTAGTTACCTAAATATCATATCTGCTGGCTGCGTCAACAGATATGGATGGAACAGGGTGATCCATTTCTGCTGCCACTTCTAGTTTTAGATTTTTATTTTTTAAATGGCATAACTTTTTTAGAGTTGGAGTTACAGGTGTCTGTAAGTTGCCCAATGTGGGTTTTAGAAACGGAACTCTGGTCCTCCAGAAGAGTAGGTAGCACTCTTGAGTGATGAGCCCTTTCTCCAGCCCTCCTGCTGCTACTTTCTCTTCTTAACATTACTTCCTTGTCTCCTGACCACACTTCCTGTCTTACTTCTTGTCTTCCCTTGTGCAACAGCAACCTTGCACATTGTATAGACTAACAGAATGCCATAGTAGTCATGTTGTCTACACTGTTAAGTATTGGTGAGTAGAGGGACTTAGGGAGTAGCCAGAAGTCTAGATCAGGACCCAGGATGTGAGGTCCCTGTCATCTTACTTAGAGGCCTGGGATGTGGTCTTGCTTTGGGGAATGTGGAAAGTTATTGCGCCTCCTCACTGGGGTTCTTCTTCTAGAATTTTGGCTGATCTTGGCACAGGAGGGCACCCACTAAAACTATCACTAATGACCTGCTCTTCAGGGACAGCTGAGAATTAGAAAATACAGCCTAGCTGATGGGAGCCCATGAATGAATTTCAATGTTACAGAGAATTGTGTAGGAACAGACTCCTGTAACCTCTGGTTATTTCCTCAAGAAACCCTTTTCCCTACTCAACCTCACCAAGTCCTCATGTGCCTCCCTGAAATTCGAACACGGATATGCTACAGTGCCACTGAATTGCTGAAATGATGAAGTTGCTGAATTATGGAAGGATGGTCTTGCTATATGCCTTACTAAAGTACTCACAGTGAGAACTTCCTTCCTGGTTAACAATATGAACATATCTAAAACATATATAGGCACATTTTCTGCAGTAGTGTGAAGACTAGGTTCTCAGAAGTCATTAATGAAGAGGCTGATGATCGAGGCAAGTTAGTGCCATGAGAACAAGCACTGCTTTGCTTGCCCGTCTCTGCACATGTGTAACATTCATGTAGATAGTAGTGAGCCCTAATGCCATGTCTCAGTTTTGGGTATGGTTTGTAGATAGAGGATGTGTGTCTGAGAGTATGGAACACAGGAAATATACATCATCAAGAGAGATGAACTAAGACCCCAGTTAAAGGGCTAGGGAGACAGGTATTTTAGCAGTGAAGAGTGGCTGCTTCTTTTTAAAAAGGCTCGAGTTTGATTCACAGCATCCAGTTCAAGTGGCTCACACTCGCCTTCAACTCCAGCTTCAAGGGATCTAACACCACAGGCACCTTCATACATGTGTACATGCACACATACAGACAAATACACAAACATTAAAAAGGCTCTGGTCACCCCCCCCCTCACAAAACCTTTGACCCAAAATTTACCATCAACAAGGTATGCAGAAAAAAAAAGATGGAGCAGAGATTGAGTGAAGAGCCAACAAATGACTGGCCCAACTTGAGAACCACCACATGGGAGAGAGTTATTCCCTTATACAATTAACAATACTCTGCTATATGGCTGTCCTCTGAGAGGCTCCACCCAGCACTGCATTGAAACAGATGCAGAGACCCACAGCCATGCATTAGACAGAGCTCAAGGAGTCTTGCAGAAGAGTTGGAAGGAAAGATAGAGGGACCTGGAAGGGACAAAAACTTCACAAGAAGACTATCAGAGTCAATTGAGGAGCATGGTTGGTCTCACAGAGGCTGATCCAGCAACCGAAGAGCATGCATTGACTGGACCGAGATCCTATACATATGTAGCTGATGGGCAACTTAGTCTTCAAGAAAGTACCTTAGCAATTAGAGCAGAGTTTGTATCACTTTCTCCTAGCTGGGCTGCCTTGTTGGGCCTCAGGGGAAGAGGATGCCCTTAGTCCTGATGCAACTTGATGTGCCAGGGTCAGTTGGTGGAGGAGGGCTCCCATTTTCTGAAGAGGGGAGGGGAAAAAGTGGGAAGAGGGTAGGGGGTCAGAGCGGAAGGAGAGGAAGGAGGGGGCTGCAATACGGATATAAAGTGAATAAATAAATAAATAAATAAAGCCAATGGGAGAAACAGAAAGGACTCTGGTGAAAAAGCTTATGGCTTGAGAGGTTATAGCTCCTAGGGTGTAACCTGTTATTACCATTTTGATAAATGGTCAAATTGCTCTCTTAGTAATAAAATTTATTCTTGTAGACTTAAGCTGTTCTTAACCTGGGACAGAGAAGCTTCTTGAGCTGTAAATCAAAATCAAAATCACAGCTAGGCAGACCTGGAATCCCAGTGCTGGCATGGTGGAGAAGGAGCACTGGGCTCACTGGTCAGTCAGTTTAGCCAAGACATGGAGTTCTAAGCTGAGTGAGAGATCCTGTCTCAAGAAAGAGGCTGAAGAATGGTAGACAACACTGGCCTCTGATCTCCACATGCACATGAATGAATGAACACACACACACACCAGAATTACTTGGGGATATTCTCAATGTTTGACAACACCTATAGCTATTGGACCCACATAGCTTGGATCTTAAAACCCTGGCTAGGGGTGGTGAGAGAATGAAGAAAGGACAGATAGATACACATATAGGAAATCTGGAATCGGGT
Organism: Psammomys obesus; assembly: GCF_907164565.1. NCBI lineage: Eukaryota > Metazoa > Chordata > Mammalia > Rodentia > Muridae > Psammomys > Psammomys obesus. The sequence continues at coordinate 711,757 of NW_026596176.1, forward strand.
GGATATCTGCTACCATTTGTGGGCAAACACTACTAGAACCTGGAACCTCAGCATATTTATAAAGTATAGCACAAGGGAAGAGGCTAGCAAAATTTTGGCAGATGGTCTCTGTAGGTAAGCAGTGTTAGGCTGTAAAGTCATGGTTAACATTAAAGGTTTTAATTACTATGCTTGACAGATTAAAAAAAAATCAAAAATGCCTCTAACATGTAAGCCCCCAGTTTGTACAAGCTGTACCCTAGCAACCCACTTCTTTTCCCAGACATTGAAGACTATTCTTAAAATTGACTGATCTTTCAAAATTTGCTGTAAAAATTCCTTGCAAGGTAGTTACGAGGTTGACTGTTATTTTCTACATGTGTAATCAAGCTTGCTTACTCTGCTGAAAAGAGGACTAGGACAACTGTAAGACATGTATGTTCAAACAAGTGTAGGCAGAATACATGTAATGTTAAGTCTTGAGCTGATATGACTAAAGGCTGCATCTTTAAAAAAAATCACTTTACATCCTTGTTGTAGCCTCATCTGAACTCCTCTCCCAAGTCTCACTCTACCTCTCTTCTTCCTCCCCCCCCCCTCCACTCCTTTTCTCAGAAAAGGAGAGCTCCTTTTCCCATCCAGCCTAGCTCATCAAGTTGCATCAGGACTGAGCATGTCCTTTTCCCCTGTGGTCTGGAAAGTCAATCCCACCAGGAAAAAGTGGACAAAAAGCTGGTTAAGTAAGTCTGTGGCCTATGTAGTCCCCACTTCCTTTACTAGAGGACCCACACTAGGCCTAAGCTGCCCATCTGCTATATCTTTGTAGGGGGCCTAGGTCCAGTTCATGCATGGTCTTTGGTTGATGCTTCAGTCTTAGCAACCCCCCATGGGCCCTGGTTAGTTGGCTCTGTTGGTCTTCTTGCAGAGCTCCTGTCACTTCCGGGTCCTTTTCTCCTTCCTCCCACTTTTCCACAAGATACCCTATGCATCACCCAATGTTTGGCTCTGAGTCTTGGCATCTGTTTTGAGGCACTGCTGGGTAAATCCTCTCGGAGGACAACTCTCTCAGGCTCCTGTCTTCATGTTTAGCAGAGCATTGTTGGTAGTGTCAGGGGTTGGCGTTCTCCTATAGGGTGGGTCTTTGGTTGGGCCAGGCATTGGTTGGGAGTTCTCTCAGTTTCTACTCTACCTTGCTCTATCTTTATCCTGTACATCTTGTAGGCAGAGTAAGTTTTGGGGAGAAGTTTTTGTGGGTGGGTTGGTGTTCCTCTCACTCTGCTAGGAGACTAGTCTAGTTATTGGGTATCTTCTGTCTCTATGGCCCCTGTTATTAGGAGTCTCTGCTTCAGTATCCACTTTCTCCACACCTCTCCAATATATTACTTGAAATTCTAGCTAGAGCAATAAGACAACTAAAGGAGATCAAGCAGATACACATTGGGAAGGAAGAAGTCAAAGTATATCATCTGTAGATGATATGATACTGTATGTAAGCAACTTCAAAAATTCAACCAGAGAACTCCTATAGCTGATAAACAGCTTTAGCAAAGTGGCTGGATATAAAATTAAAAAAAGACAAACTGGCTGAGAAAGATTTAGAGAAAATACACCCTTCACAATAACCACCAGTAATATGAAGTAACTCGGTTTATTCCTAGCCAAGCATTTGAAAGACCTGTATGACAAGAAATTCAAGTCTCTGAAGAAAGAAACTGAAGAAGATATCAGATGATGGAAAAATGTCCCATGCTTGTGGATTGGTAGGATTAACATGGTAAAAATGGCCATCTTACCAAAAGCAATCTACAGCTTCAATGCAATCACCATCAAAATACCAACAGTTCTTTACAAATCTTGAAAGAACAATTCTAAATTTCATATAGAAAAAAAAATCCCACAACAACCCAGAATTGCTAAAACAATCGTATACAACAGAACTACTGGAGGTATCTCCATCCCTAACTTCAAACTACACTACAGAGCAATAGTAATAAAAACTGCATGATACTGGCATGGTTGATCAGACTGATTGACCAAGGCTGCATCTTGAGAGGGCTCTCAGGTGCAGTCCTGGCAGCACAGTCCAGGTGCCAGTATCTAAATAAAAAGCCTTTTCTCATTAAAATTTATTCATGGTCATGGGAATCTGAGTGGCCCCAAACCCATAATGGGAATCTGCCAGGAGGAGGAAGCAATAGTTGTTAGCTTTTTATACACACTGGTCACCCAATTGCACTTGGACTCTTTAGGAAAGCTTTGCCATCCCTCTTGAGCCTCACCTGGGTAAGCCTTAGCCAATCCTGTGAAGCTGAGGCATTGGAGTCCTGGACATATCATGCCTAGGTAAATAATACACATTCAGTTAGGCCTTCACTCTCTGTACTTCATCCACTGTCCACCCCCAGCTGTACAAAAAAAGTCTTAGCTTTGCCCCCAGAGCTGCAAACAAAACAGAACCAGAACCCAGCATAGACTGGTAGAGCTACAGAAATGGGTACAATCAAATAGTTGTCACGTTCGTTCACCTGTTCTGCATTCTCCTATTGTGTAGCAATTTATTTGGAGACAATATCTTTCATTTTGTAGGGGCTCTCATTAAGATGCAGGGTGTTCCCAATCCAGCCACAAAACCTTAGGCCTATAATTTGTTCTGCCCAGAAGATGTGAAAGGATAAAAGATGGAGCAGCATTGAGGGAATGGCCAAGCAATGACTGGCCCAGTTTGAGATCCATGCCATGAGAGGGTACCCACCCTGATACTATTAATGATATTCTGCTATACTTGCAGACAGGAGCCTAGCATAACTTATCAGTGAGGCATAACCCAGAAACGGATGGGAACTGATACAGAGACCCATAGCAAACTCGAAGTGGAGCTTGGGGAGTCCTGTGGAAGAAAGGGAGGAAGGATTGTAGGAGCCAGAGGGATCAAGAACACAAGAAAACCCACAGAATCAACTAATCTGGGCCCATAGGGGCTCACAGAGACTGAACTGCCAACCAGAGAGCATGCATGGGGTAGACATAGGCCTCTGCAATATGTAAGAGTTGTGTAACTGGGTCTTCATGTGGGACTCCTAAAGTGTGATCAGGGGCTGTCCCTGACTACATTGCCTATCTTTGGATCTCTTCACCCTGTTTCCTTGTCTAGCCTCAGTAGAAGACAACCTTGCTGCAATCCACAGCCCCGAAGGGAAGATGCTTGAATCTTACTCAGAATAGGAATAGGACTCTATTCACTGCAGCTTGATATGCCGAGATTGGTTGATATCCATGGTATGCCTCTCCTTTTCTGAGAAACTGACCAGATAGATGTAAGAGGCCCCTTCCTCTCTAAGCTTATTTAAGTAGTAAAGATGCCAAGAGACATTCTCAGCCCAGCCCAGCCACCTGGCAAAGACTATCTAATCTGCCCAACTGTCGGCAAGTTGTGCAACGTGCTCCATGTTCTGTCTTGAGCCATTATGCATGCTGGGGTGGGATTTGGTGGTGCAGCTGTCTTTGAGTCATGGATGCTTTTGGAAGTAATCCCAATGAAACTTTGGCTTACTAAGTTACAACAATCAGCAAACAGAGCTCTTCAAAAAATTTTATATTACAGATTATTTACTTTGTATCCCAGCTGTAGCCCCCTTCCTCATCTCCTCCTGGTCCTGCCCTCCCTTCCCTCTCCATATGTCCCTCCCCTAGTCCACTGATAGGGGAGGTCCTCTTCTCCTACTATCTGACCCTAGATGATCAGGTCTCATCAGGACTGTCTGGATCCTCTTTCTTTGTGGCCTAGTAGGGGGAGGTGTTCAAAGAGAAGGCAACCACATTCATGCCTGTAACTGCCCCTGCTCCCCTTACTAGGGAACTCCCATAGAGACTGAGCTGACCATGGGCTACATCCGGGCAGGAGGTTCAAGTCCTCTCCATGGATGGTTCTTGGTTGATTCATCAGTCTCTGCAGGGCCCCTGGGCTCACTATTTTTTGGTTCTGTTGCTTTCCTTGTGGATCTCCTGTCCCCTCTAGGTCTATTAACCACTTTTTCCGTAAGGGTGAAGGCCCTCTGAGTACCCACCCTCTCTGTTATGTTGATAGTTGGGCTAAATGTCTTTATCCTTCATTCCACCCACATCTGTATATAAAACCCACACAAGTCACCAAACAATGTTACATGTGAAATGTATTATGGGTATATTGAGAAATAAGAGCTGTGTTTACCGAGAAGTAAAACCCACTTGTGTATTTCAATCTGTAAATAAAAAAATGGTAAAGTAATGGAAATATGGAGACTGAATACACACACATATTTATGTGTATAGTTATAGCATAGCATCTAGAGAAAGGTAAAGATTTGTATAAGTCTAAGCTTTGTTCCTGTAAAAATACAAAGATAAAGTGATCTTGGCAGTCAAAAAAAAAAAAAAAGAAGCTGAAATTTGTAGGAGATTATATATTTACTTATACATAATTTTATAATATTATATGTATGTTTAAAATAAATATGCAAAGAGAATGTGCTTGTGTGTGTTATGTACAAAGAGACTGTGGGTGGGTATGTCTTCTAATATTTACAAAGAGACAATGTATTTGCGTGTATAATATACATACAAAGAAGGAGACACAGAGAGACCTGCGTTTAGGTGAACTTAATATGGATGTGTTAAGGTCTGAGCAGAATTTTTGCTATTTATTCTTATAGAAAATGCTTCTCAGAACTCTGAAACCAAGTTTATTCTTTGAACCTGAATAGCGTTTTATTCCTATGCATTACACTTTGAAATAGAGTTGGCAATAAAGATTTTTATCTAAATTACAATAATGACCTCAGAAAATGCAATGAGGGAGAGAAGGTCTCTTTTTTTTAGAATCCAGTTGGTCATTCTTAATGGTCAGTTGTGGATGGCTCTCTTTCATTTCCTGGATTAGCTTCTGGATACTGGGGTTAGCTCCATCAAATTTTAACCTAGGACACAACCGAAGGAGAAAAATGGTTTCTTGTTGTTTCAAGGACATTTAGAATTCCCACATTCCTTAACTGTCTCATGGGTCACTTTAGCACTACACTGCAAGGTAGAATTGCATTTTAATATTTAAAATTTTATTTTTGTATATGGTATCTGCCCATGCATGTGTTGGTGGAACTCACTCCTGCGGCTGTCTGCAGAGGCCAGGGGTTGGCATAGGAATGTCCTAATCAGCTCTTTACCAGACTGTTTCCGTAGATGAGTGTCTTGCTGCACGTATGTTTGTGCGCCGTGTGCATGTCTGGGGCCTGGTGCCTGTGGGAGATCAGAAGAGGGCACTGGACCACTGCAATGGGAGTTAAACATGGCTGGGACCCACTACACAGGCATTGAAAACAAACTTCTGGTGCCTGTGGGAGATCAGAAGAGGGCACTGGATCACTGCAATGGGAGTTAAAGATGGCTGGGACCCACTACACAGTCGTTGAAAACAAACTTGGGTCCTCTGCAAGAGCAGTGAGTGCTTTTTACTTCTGAGCTACCTGTTCAATCCCCACTCTCTTGCTTTTTGAGATAGTGTCTCTCCGATACCCTGGAGCTCACCATTTTAAGTAAACTGGCTGGCTAGCAAGCTGCCAGAATCTTCCTGACTCCATCTCTGAGTACTGGAGTTGTAGACCTGTATGTGTAGAGTTTTATGTGGGTACTAGTGATTAAAACTAAGATCCTCATGTTATCACAGCAGGAATTTTTCCCCCTAACTTCCTAGCCCCATCCTATTGTATCTCATGTAGCCTATGCTGGCTAGCATCAACTCACTATGTAGTATAGACGGTCTTGAATATCTGATCTTCCCACCTCCACCTTCCAAATTTACCATAACACCCAGTTCTATGCAGTTCTGGGGATCAAATTCAAGGCACATATTAAGCAACTTCACTGAGTAACTGAGCTACACACTCAGCCCTACATACTGATTTAATAGGGAAAAGATATCTGTAGTAATACAGAGAGACCGCCTAGCCCTGGGTCCTTCAGCATCATATTTTGTTTTTTATTTTTATTTTATTCATTATTTTTATATTAAATACAGTCATTATATTTTGACTCAGGGTCTCTGACTGAAACCGGAGCTCATAGATCGGCTAGATTAAGCTGTATATGGCTTAAGACCTCCCTGTCTCTACCTCTTCAAAGCACCAACACACACATACTTTCATGTCTGGCACTTATGTGGCTCTGGGGTTTTCCTGCTTGAGTAGCAGCCACTTTATTTGTGCTATTTTGAGAAAGCATCTCATGCTACAGTCTAGGAATAACTGAAGTTCACTATGAAAGCCCATGTGTGGCATCTCATCTCAACTTCCCATGGTCCAGAAGGCCTGAGCCATCACATCAGGCGTCTACTTTTCTAGAGACACCATGTTAGACTTGCAGTTTGCTTTCCCTAATAGACAGTGCCTAACAATTGTGGCTTCTTGGTCTCCCTTGCATTCGTTCTATAACTCAGTTTACCTATCAGTACAACAGAAGGGTTAAGAAGAACGTTGTAAAGATCGGTGACCACTGGATGTGGCGGCACATCCCAGCACTTGGAAGGCAGAGGCTGGCTTATTTCTGAGTTTGAGGTCAGCCTGTTTAATGAAGTGCGTTCCAGGACATCCAGGGCGATCCAAAAATCCTGTCTTGAAATGTTAAAAAAATAGTATTTGTTGGCTAAATGACAATGGGTTAAGCTGTCAGTGACTGATGCCAACAGTGAATCACCCAGTCTGTAGCACTGGGTGTCCCTTCTCCACCAAGACCTCCATGTAGGAATCACTATGAATCAGGAAACAGTGGAATCATACCTGAGTGTTTGAAGTGGGCAAACTTTAAGTTTCAGTTCTTCACAGAATGTCTTTACTGCATCAGTTCCCAATGTGTTATGAGCTAGGTCTAGAGTGTTCAGGCTTTTGTTTTTTCTCAGAGTCTCAGAAATGTCTTTGCAGCTGAGTGGTGTGATGGAGCATCCACACAGCCTGGAAGACAAAACACAAAGCTTAACTTGTTAAGTCTTACATAGAACTGTACTATGTATACGTCAACACTCACCTCCTAGGCAAATTGTGCTGTTGGTACAATAGTGGCATGGCAGTTTTAGGGGTTACCAATAAGTTTCTGATTGGATTTGAGGCTGCTACAAAGGAGGCGTTTCTAGTACTGTAAACATGGTTAAAAGTTTTCTAGTGCATAACATGCTGTTATTTCACTAGATGGTCACAATGCTGAGAATAAGTGATAAAATGCTTAGCCACAGAGGGCCATCTTCATCAACCTGTCTCCACTCAAGGCTCAGGAAAACATCTTTTAAGAGGGGGTGGGGGGGTGGATGGTCTAAGAGCCGGAGCATAAAGAGAAGCAATGTGAAATGCTGTCCTCTGGACATGACATGACTGCTGCACAAATGAACTCACAGCAACCGTGGTTACCTGCACAGGACCTGTACAGATGAGCCAACCAAAATTTCAGAACAGATGGAGGTGGTGCTACAGAGGTCTTACTCCTTACTGAAAAGCTATTGTCAGTTCATGTAGAAAGTCACTTTGGAGATGAAGAATGGTAGGTTCCCTTGTCTTCACACCTATGTGCATATGAACAGTATTTGTTTGAGCATGGGGAATAATTAATAATAACAAAAGAACATGAATTTGGGAGGGAGAGGGGTTAGGCAGTCCCAGGAAAGACATGGAGGATAGTGGAGAGATGGATCCAAACACATGGTATACATATGTATGAGAATTTCATAGAATAAAAATACTATGTATTTAAGAAGTAGCTCATTACTTTAATCCATGTTTTGGGTCTCATCGAGTATGACAGGCACATAGTAGGAAGTAAGGCCCCAAGAGTAAATACAGAAGTTTATGCTCTTGGGCAGGAAAATGGCATACTATGAGCATGACGTGTACAAGGCAAGGCAATCAGGGAGTGCCAGATCAGGGAGTGCAGGTGATATGAGAGAGAAGAAGAGAAGAGAAAAAACTGCAGCAATCTGGGGTTGTAGATCTCCAGGCAGGAAAGAGTTCAAAGGCCCAAAGTTGGCTTACTAATGTTAGGCGAACAGCACACACTGAGCATGCTGTACATGTGTGAAGGCCAAGAAAGTAGGTTTGAGTCTGGGTTACGCAGTGAGATCCCGTAAAGCAATCAGAAAATTCCGATTACCTCAAGGTAACAAAGCAAAGGACAGTGAAGAAAATAAAAATATGTACATGATGCTACAGCAGAATAAATCACAGCATCAAGGCAGCCAGCTCAGTGACTCAGAAAAGGCTGTGGAAAATGAGGTCATAGGAAGAGGCCAGCACACTGGAGATACTCCGGCACCAAGATTTTGTTTGGATTGGGATAGAATCCACTGAGGGTTTTGAGCAGAGGGATAATGTGAGGGGCATAAAAGTGATCATCAATGTTATTTTATGGGGCTCGAGTTGCAGCTTAGTTGGTAGAATGAATAAGCTTCAAGTTTTAACACCAATGCCACATAAAACTGGGCATGGTGGTGTATGGCAGTGGTCCCAGCACTTTGGGAGGATCAGAAGAATTTGAAGCTAGCTTGGGATACATGGAAAAGAGTTGAGAACATGTTGGCGGGTGGTGGGAGTGAGATGGATTGGTGAATAAAGTGTGAGCCTGTTGATCTGAACTGGATCTCTGACTCACGTAGTAGAAGAAGAGAGCACACTTGTGTTATGGTAGCTCTACTTATTTTCTGCAGAAGAGAGCTATAGTAAAACATTAAATGAAGTTTGAGAAGAAAACCCACAGGGGATACAAAGAGATCAGAGTACAGACCCTTGAGAAGTCAACTCATGCACCTAGATGTATGTTTGAATAGGTAGAGGTGTGAAATATAGATAACTGGAAGAAGATTTCAGAGTAGACTGGCCTTTGAAGGACAAGTAGATAGAGGATAACATACAAAGTGAGGAAATCTGCTCAAAGGGACAGTTTATACTAAAGTTTTTAGACAGGGGAGAAAGATTAATTCCATTTTGGACAAAGATCTCAATATTTACTTGAAGGAAACAGAAAAATGGATGCATTTGGCACAGGAAAAAGCCTTATTTCAGCTGGAGTTGCCAAGAATGCAGGAGACGGAAGAGAGGCTGCAGAAATGATCAAGTGATGTGTGCATACATGAACAAGTACATGGTCTCACATATGTGGGACACAGCCCAGGTCATGGGCTAAATTTAGTCCACACTGTTGAATGAATTTACAAAGCAAACACTGAGCTCATGGCTTGGCCGGTGTTTGAGTAATAGTGATAGCTTTTCTTTTAGTTATGACAGCCATGTTTGCAGTAGACACACCTCAGTCTACTATCTAGAACTCATGAATGACATGATACACAAAGGATTTGGTGCTGACTGATATTTTGTAGCAATTTCCTCCAAGATAATCACAGGGACCAAAAAATCTGGACACAGGGGTCTTTTCTGAGACTGATACTCCAACCAACGACCATTCATGGAGATAACCTAGAACCCCTGTACAGATGTAGCCCATGGCAGCTCAGTGTCCCAGAGGGTTCCCTAGTAATGGGAATAGGGACTGTCTCTGACATGAACTCAGTGGCTGGCTCTTTGATCACCTCTCCCTTCGGGGTGCAGCCTTACCAGGCCACAGAGGAAAACAATGCAGCCACTCCTGATGAGACCTGATAGGCTAGGGTCAGGAGGACCTCCTCTATCAGTGGACTCAGGGAGGGGCATGAGTGGAGAAGAGGGAGGGTGGGATTGGGAGGGGATGGGGGAGGAAGCTACAGGTGGGATAGAAAGGGAATAAACTAATAAAAAGGAAAAAAAGATAATCACAGGGGTCACCTAAGACCATTGAAAAACAGATATTTACATTAAGATTCTTAAGTTAGCAACATGACTTACTGTGAAGAAGCAACAAAAATAATTTTATGACCGGGGCTCACCACAACATGAGGAACTGTATAAAAGGTTGCAGGTTCAGGAAGTTTGAGAACCACTGTTCCAAGGGGAGGTGGATTAATTTTGTCCTGAGGGGAAGCTTGTTAAGCTCAGAAGTCAATTCAATAGCTCTAGGAAGTCCCTGAAACTGACAGGTTCACTAGCACCCTCCCTCACTACGCATATATAAACTGCAAGGACAATAGTAATAGAGACACCTGCAGACTAGCTGAGCTGCCTGAAAGAGCTGTTCTCCAACCTGCTGTGCCACCTACAGGTTTGCAGTGTGCTTTAAGTTTCCAGCTTTTTTGAGCCATTTCACATGCTGGGGGGTGGGGTGGGCTCTGGTGTTTCAACTGCCTTTGAGTCATTTCTCCTTTTGTTAATAGCCCCTCGCCCATACGTCTATCGGCAATCCCAAAAAACTCTTTGCTTCGCCAAGCTGGACTTTGGTAGTAACTTTATTTTGGTCTGTCATCAGTTCCTAATCTTGCAATGAGTAGATGTTTATTCCTATCTCCCCAGGAATAGTGTCACACAGCAAATGAGTTATCATACCCTATTGGTATGATAATAGGGCACTACATGGAATCCAGGGCCACCTCTATGCTAGGTGAGCACTAACTGCTGAACTACATTCTCATTCCCCAGAGAGCTGTCAACACTGACACCGCCACTTTCCTGCCAGCAGATATGCACCACAAATTACCATGGCCACTAGTTAACTCTGTATAATTCTGAGGATGTTCACTCAGTGTTCTTACTAGCATGATGGAGTTGTAGATGTACTGATGCCTCCCCTACAGCCTTGGGATTTTTAGGCATTTCTTGGTTTCTGGAAAAGGGAGATACACTGCTTTCAGTGATGTAGCCACAGGCAAGGAGCTCATGCTCCTGAAAGTAACACTATCTATGGCCAACCCTGGTTAAATACACTGGGACACACATAGACACAGACACACACACAAAATCCATAAAAATGGAAGGGAAACTGGTTGGACAGAGGAAGGGGATCAGAGGGAGAGTGACAAGAGAGGATAACGGGATATAAATATGATCAAAATATATTATACACAAATATGGAAAATGCACAGTGACTCCTTATAATAAACAATACATATTAGAAACATTAAAATTAAAAGATATATTAAAAATACTGATTTCTGACTGCAATAACAATGATGATAGCCAAGCTATGGAATCAGCCAGGCATGGTATGATTCTGGCACTTGGTAGGCTAAGGTAGGATAGTGCGTTCAAGACCCTCAGGTAGACATTGTCTTACACCATAAGCGTATTGTTTAATTTTCAAGACAGAGTCTTACTATATAGCCAAGTCTGGCAGTGAACCCTCAATTCTCCTACCCCATCCTGAGTGATGGGATTTCAGTCATACATCATCACTCCCAGTTTATGATTCTTTCTTGCCAAAAACAAAACAAAACAAAACAAAACAAAACAAAACAAAACAAAACAAAAAATCGAAAAACAAAACCAAAACCCTGGTGTCTGAACTGTACCCCAGGGATTCTGTTTTGATTATTCTGTGGTATTACCTGGATACTGAAAATTTAAAAGCTACAAGCATTTCTATTACAAAACAGAAACTGAACACTGCAGATACACTATACTAATGTGTGTTATAGGCACAAGATGACAAAATTTCTTTAAAAATATTTCACTGACAAACTAGGCATGGTGGTACACACCTGTAGAACTAGCTCTTGGGAGACTGGGACTAGAAGATTGCAAGTTTTAGGGCAGTCTGGACTACATGGCAAAACCTGTTTCAAAAATTTGATGAAGTTTATATGAAGGGTGTACAACATGATTTGATGTCTCTTGTGTATCAATGACCACAAGGAAATAATTTGGTTACCACCATACTATGAGTCCCCAAACTTGTTTTCTTTATAACAGCTGGAAGTTTTATCAATATTTCCTTTCCCACCCCTATGCCTTGGAGATCACTTTCTTACTGCTTCTCCACGTCTGGGTTTTTAAGTTTCCTGGCATTAATTGAAGATCTACTGATACTGGCCCAAGAATAACAACCTAAGTACCACCAGTGGATTTGGTGGGTTAAAGAAAGTGTGGTAGATAACTACAATGGAATATTCCTCAAAAAAGGAATATTCCACAAAATATTCCACAAAAAAGACAAGGAATCCTGGTATCTGTGACAACGAGAGTGAACAGGGTAGACATTTTGTTGCATGACAATCATTTGACCTCACTTCTATTATCCTTTATGACTCTCTCACAGTGAAGAGTTGTCATCAAGAGCATTTGAGGCTTCTAGCTTGCCTGGGATTTGTAGGACAAGGAAGACATTCGTGTGCCCTGTTTGTGTGTGTGAATGTATATGTGTATATGTGTTCATGTGTGAATGTATATTATGCTCTTGTGTGTTGAGGCCAGGGGTTTATCACTGTGTACTTTCATCACTCTCTACCTCATATTTTGAGATAGATTTTCTCGATGAACTTGGAGTTTGTGATCTGGCTAGAATGGCTGCCTATTGAGTCTCAGAGATCCCTCAGTCCCTGCCTTCCTAGTGCTGACATTGGAGGCATGTACTATCATACTTAGCTTTTTTTAATGTTGATGCTGGGAATCTGAGTCCTGATCTCATGATTGTGCAGCAACAAATAATAACCATTAGCTGAATTCTGTTTTTGTTTTCTTTTACTTTACATGCATGGTTGTGTGCCCAAGGAGGCCAGAAGAAGGGAGATGATCCTATGGAGCTTATGGTTCTGGGCAATTTGGAGCCACCTGATATGAGCTTGGGAACAAAACTTAGGTTGTTTCTGCAAGGACCTAAGTGTTGAATCATTACCTCTCTAGCCCTTGCCTGGTGATTTAAAAGAAAACTCACCTTAGGCTGGAGAGGTATATAAGTGGGTAAAGGCCCTTGCTGTCAGGGCTGCTGACTTGGGTTTGAACTTCAGATCCCACATGGTGTGAAGAGAGAATCAACTCCCTCATGTTGTCTTATTGACCTCTGTGCATCAACCATCGATGCATATACTAAAGAAAATGTGATACAGTACTCAACTGACTTGACTCAAGACCCCTGTATTGCTCCTGAAGGCATCTGCTACACTTGCCAGCCCCTTTTAGGTATAGATTACAGTTCAACAAAGCATAACTCACCATAGACTTTTCAAGTTAATCTGAGATTTTGATTCCTTCAAAACCTCACACAGAATCTTTGCACCTATGGTTCCGATGCGATTTTGCCCCAGATCCAAATGCTCCAGGCTCTGTGTTTGTCTGAGCATCTTTGCGATGTGGTGGCAGCCATTGCTGGTGATGTTGCAGGACCACAGTCTGGAAAATCACGTCCACAGGGACAAAATCAGAAGCAAGTGAATCTCTTACTCCATTCTGGGATGATGTACCCAAACCACAACCTTCTACCTCAAGCCATGGCTTTCAGTCAAGCTTAGAGATATTGGAATAAATGAGGATGTTAGAATGGAATGAGAGAGTGAGTTTCCTTATGTGTTTTTCAAAAACTCCCACTTCCATAAAGAAGTTGGAGGAGAGTAAATATAATCAAAACACATATATGACATTTTCTAAGAATAGGAAAGTAAGATTAATTGGTATGAGATGAAACCTCAAGCCTGTTGCTGTCAACCAAGACAACCACCTGTGGATAGAAGAGGGCAAAGACTCCAGAAGAGAATAAAGAGAACACTTCATTTAATGGATACATGGTTTACAACCACCTTTTAAATGCTTATGCTCATAGGTAAATGCAGTTCTTCTACCCCAACAAAGAAATTAAATTTGTAGTACTTTATGGATGAGGGCATAGATCAATGATAAGTTCCTTGCCTGATGCTTGTACAAGTAGGAGCTTAATAAATGCTGACAATTATTTCATGGCTGTGTTTGGCTATCTTGGAAGGTACTGAGATTTCCATGGTGATTTTTTTTTTTTTTTGTCACTCTGTAGCTTAGGCTGTGATCTTCCTGCCTCTAACTTCTGAAAGGTCATTTTACAGGCATGTGTCATCATGCTTGGACTGATGATAGTGCCTTCTAACAGAGTGAGACTGTAAGTTAAAGATAAGGCTATCATGAATTCTAAGTAACACAGTTGAATAGCCTTGTTCATTGTAACATTTTTATATTATCTGTTAGCTATCACTTTGAAAGCAGCAATTTATGACTCTGCCCAATTTTATCATTTGATTATTATGTTGTAATATTTTCTTTCTTGTGGCTGTGTTTATAATTTTCAATGTTGTGTTTTTGTTTATTTTCTATAAAACCTATTGTAGTAAAAAATAAAGATAAGGCGGGTAGAGTTTTCACAGCCTTGAAATTTAGTGTTTGGGTATTTACATTGTTGGGGAGTTCTTTCCTTCCATCTAGCTCTAATTATGAACTCAGTATTTCATCTCATTTAAATAACCAAGCAGTCATCAGACCCTGGCTGTTTAAAGTTATAACAAAGGTTAAAACTATATAAAAAGCGGACAGCTTCCCCCTTCCTTCTTCCCTCCTCCATCCTTTCTTTCATGCTGTTGAGGATGGAAATCTGGATCTTGTACACAAACTGCACTATTTGTTTTATTTTTCTTGGTCAACTTGACAGCAGCTAGAGAAGTCTAGGAAGAAGAAACCTCACTTGAGAAAGTACCTCCATAAGACTGGCTTGTAGGCAAGTCTGTAAGGCATTTTCTTGATTGATGGTTGATATAGAAGAGCCTCAGCCTAATGTAGGTGGTGCTGCTCATGGACAAATGGTGCTGAGTTGTATAAGAAAGCAAATTGAGCATTGAGCAAGCCAGTAAAGCAACACTCCTTCCATGGCCTCTGCATCAAATGCTGCCTGCAGATCCTGCCTTGACTTCCCTTCATGATGGACTACAAAATGTAATTTGAAATAAACCCCTTCCTCTCCAAGTTGCTTTTTGTCATGGTATTTATCATAGTAACAAGAAACAAATGAGATAGTGTACCCCCATACCAACAGAGCCAGTGTTTAAACAGAAGTGGTGACCTCTGTTACCCAGAACAGCAGTGCTGTCAATACAAAATACAATTTCTACAACACAGCCTCATTATTCTTTACAAACCAATTATATAAAACTTTTCTTTGCAACAATTAGAGACCACTGCAGAACACCGCAGCCAATCAAACTGTACAGTTTTGGAGCCTACTTCTGATGGATATACCATCAAAAACCTCCTGCATCCAAGGCTCAGGGAAGATTGTTGAAGAGGGGGAAATATTGGAAGAGCCAGAGGGATCAGGAAGTTTACTATGAGATTATGTCTCCTGGTAATACCAGAAACACCCCATGAAGTCTCACCAAACCCGAGTGCTCAGATATGAGCTGAGTAAGGGTGATACTAATGACTGGGCAAACCTGGATATGGAAAAGCCCACAGGGCCTCAACTGTACACAAAGAATAGGCAACTGAGGAAAGCTGGGAGCAGGAGAGGTGGTCAAGCCCTAGGGACCACCAGTTGGTTGTCCAGTGCCAAACGGTGAGCACCAAAAATATACCTACAAATAACATTTCATGGCCCCAACAGGGTTATACATAGGAATAAATATATATACACACATATGCATAAAGTAACAGTTACTGAAAAGAGGCCACGAGTTTATAGGAGAGTGAGAGGGTTGCATGGGAAGGTTTGGAGAAAAGAAAGGGAAGGGAGAGAAATATTCTAACTATATTTTAATCTCAAAATAAAATATATGTAAAAGAAAATGAATCCTATAAATTTCAGAGTGACAATCAGGGCCACATTGAGCTTGTAGACAAACTAATTCTACCTCTACCCAACCATGCATACTTTATGTTTCACAGTGGTAAGATCACAGGGTTTGAAGAGGACACCAAGCTGTGCTTGGGACACAGCACTTGGGAGTATGAGGTAGGAGGATTGTTGAGTAGGAAGCCAGCCTGCACTACAGAGGGAGATTTGGTCTCATAAAAATATTAAAACAATGTAAGCTTTGGAGGGTGGGGAAGAGTGCTGTGAAGTTGTGTCTCTGGAGCTGGCATGGCTATGGCCCACACCAAGTCCCAGAAGCTCTAGTTACCTACAGAAGATCAAGTCAGGCAAAAATACTGCACATATGGGGAGGGTTCCTGAGGACCTACCCCTACCTAGAGGCTGTTGGTAGTTGATGGCTTCTTGGGGAGGAAGAGTCACTATTCTTTGGGAGGTTGTTGATGTCCCAAGTGGATGATCCCACACCTGAATGTGTGTCAGCAGTACTAATTAGACTCAGTAGATCATACTTTACAAAGATTTAAAAACAGAAGGAAAAAAAAAAACAACAGAAGCTAGGAATGGTGGCCTAGCTTATAATTCTTATAATCCAGGTATTTTGTAGGTGTAGGATCAGGAGTTCAAGGTCAGCCTCTGTTATACAATGGATTCAAAGCTGGTCTGGGATACATAACAAACTGTCTCAAACAAAACCAAAGCTAAAAAGGATGTCAGATCTGGAAATGAGATCTTCCTCTCAATTTCCTATATAATATTAACATGTTAATATACAATGGAAGATCATTAGCATACTATGTGTGGTAGTTAGAATAATCATGAATTACTTTTATATGTATCCTACTCAAATGTATAGGGTACACACACACGCACACACACAGGCAAAAAAAGACTTACACTAGGGTCTGTAGTATACATTTTGTGTGGCTTAAACTTTCACACAGGATTTTTATTCCATCATCCCCAAGAATGTTCTTGGCCAGGTTGAGGTGTGTCAGAGTCTGGCTGATGATCACAAGAGAGAGGTCCTTGCAACAGACTTCAGTGAGGCGACAATTCTCCAGCCTGTGGATAAGTCAAACAGCTGAACCAAACATGACTGGCTCTACCAACAATCAGTCTAGGAAGGGGAAAGGCTCACAGGGCTCCACCCTTTACCTTTCAACTGTTGTCTATAGATAGATTTTAGGAGAAGAGGAATCACCACCCTTAGTTGTGTCTCCTCTGCTGAGCCCACTAGGGCTTTAACACATAGCTCTAAACTGAGTTTCACTGATTGCCCTAGTTAATTTTGGTGGATCACAGTACAAAATGAATAGATATAAAGAGACTGAAGAGGGCCAGATTGGGAGGTGGGGGTGAGAATGTCAATATACATGGTACACATGTGTGAAACTGTCAAAAAAAAAATCCCACCTAAAACAAAAACCCCAAACCAAAGTACACCAAATCAGCTAAATGAACAAATCACACACAGTTAAAACAGAGGATGTTTCCAGCAGTCTCCAGAAGGTAAAGTCCATCACACAGTCATGATCACAGGAGGAATTTGGAATGAGGAAAGAAATCCTAATGAGGCCTTTGTATGACCAAGCCAGCAACAATCCAGCATGGATAAGGAAGGGGTACATGTTGCCACCCCACAGCTCGGGAGCCACTGGCAGTTGATGGCTTCTGGGGTAGGAAGAGTTGATGGAGCGTCAGGGAGGTGACTCAGGCTCTAGTAGATTGTCCTACAGTAAGTAGACTCAACAAAAAAGTGGGTTTAAGCAAAGAGCACGTGAAGTTAGGAGGCACTGGTGAGGAACAGATGAATTCAGAGGACAGAAAATGGGGAATGAATTTTATCAAATGACACACACATGCCCACAATGTATGAAATTCTCGATAACAAAGAATGAGAAGAGCAAAATGAGTGATGCAGGGTGCCTGTATCTCTGGGTGGACTCATGGCTTGCCCGGTGAGTGTGGTGTTACTCACGTCTCTCCTCTCCACAGCTCAGACTTCACAGGAAGGAGGAGGTACTTACGATACCCTCTGAAGCTTGCACGTTGGTTGCTTCCAAGTCTTACACAGCAGCTTGGCACCCTTGTCTGAGAGTTCATTGTCTGTGAGATCCAGACATGTCAGGACTTGACTGACTTTCAGGGCTGGGAAGAAGTCATCCCATTTCTCAACAGTGGTAGAACAAGATCCCAGCCTGTGGGGCAATGACAACAAGTATGTTCTGAATGGCCCAGAGTTTTCCACAGTGATGTAGGACAGCTGTTCCCCAGCTGTGAATGACTTCACTAAGTGTATAGCCAGCCAAAGTAGAAGAATAATTTACAAGAGATAGTAGCACATCAAATCAGGCTTGCAAATAAACTAGCAGAAATTGACTGGGCCTAGTTGAGGTGGTTAGATTGTTTCTGATGAAGCTTGCTCTCCTTGGATTAGCCCCCCCCCCCCGAAACTTTTGAGTTTTCTTTCCTGTTGTAGGAATGAATGGCTTACTTCCTAGTTTTTAAAGGCACACTATTTATACTCTTGGGCTGTTGTGTGTTCTACCTTCCATTGTGAGTACAAAAACATGGTCTAGTTGCCTAAGTTCACCAAGTTCATTTTCTCCCGAATACATTTTCACCAAGAATGCTTTTAATACCAGCTACTAGGGGTGGAGGAAGGCAGATCTGTGAGGTTCAGACCAGTCTAGTCTATATAGCGAGTTTCAGGCCAGTCAGAACTACACAGTGAAATCCTCTCTCAAATTACTTTTGTTCTTTTAATATTTCACACACAAATAACATACATAATGTATCTTATTCACATCCTTTCCTACAAATCCCACCCAATGCCAACTCAACACACTTCTACGCCCAGTTTATATCCTCGTTAGCCCCACCCTTAGCTGAAGAGATATTGGCAGTTGATGGCAGCCAGGGAAGGGAGAAGCACTTTTTCTTCGGTGTTGTGGCCACTGGAGGTGCTCCATACCTCAAGGATGGCTCCACACACATGTGCATACATGCAGTGCTAATTGTGCTGCCATGAATTTATGAACATATAGATGTAGTTTTGAGACAGCTGTTATCTGGCCCTGACTGGCTCCAAACCCATTATCTATATCAGGCTGGCCTTGAACTCGAGGTTTCCCTGCCTCTGCCTCCCAAGTTCTTGAATCAAACGTATGCACCACCAAACTCAGCTTCCTATATTACTTAAGGGACTGGGTCTCACAATACGTACTTCAAACTTGTAGCTCTCCTGCCTCAGCCTCCCCAGTCCCATGATTCTAGGCACATAACAGATTTTTATTATCTCCATTTTTATATTGGAAATAAAATTTGTATCTTCGTAGTGAATGTTTCAAGTTGATAACTCACATGGAATAGCATGTAGAGCTCTGTGACATAGCTAAAATGTACTAAAGATAATGAAGAGCCTCTCAGAGCTACACTATAATTATGTAACCAAATTAAATCAAGGTATTGGCATATTATGTGGACTGTCAATTGCTTCCAAATTACATACACTGGGCTTACATGGAATTTTCTTTCATTTTTGGCATTAGCATATTCATTTAAAATGAAAATTGAGTCTCATATTCAAGCTATACACTTTCACTCCCAGATAATTCTCTCAGGAAAAGAAAAAAGGAGTTTTTTTTGCCAGGGATGCTACTGACGGCAGCTACAACTTGTCTCATGGATTCTTTGACCTCGTCTGCCAGTCCTTATAGGGTGTGTCATCCCCTCCTTATTAAAAACAAAACCTAGTTAAATGGGTGAAGGTCACATTCCAAGGGATGCAGAGGAATAGTTTGTGAACTTACACTATGTCCCTGCTGCTGGCTCAAATGTAATCATGTTAGGATCTGTGATCACACGAGAGGAGTGGTGGTACAATCAGTAAAGACTATCCCATATCCCAAAGAGCTGGCCCTCCAATCAAGAGTGATGGTAGGGAAGGGGTTAACGGATGCTCTGGGGTCCTTAAGCCTACCTTCTGAACCACAACTGCAAGAAAATAACCTAATAGAGCTGTTACCCGGGATTCTAGGAGTTTCCTGTTACAGGGTTGTCATATAGAGTTGTTTTGGTTGTTCAGACCTCAGGAAAGGTGAAGACTGAAGTTTTTGTTCATCTTCTGGTCTGTGTGCCCTGCATAGAGGGTTTTTTTTTTTTAAATACTAAATAACCTTTCCCTTTAATTTAGATTTGCTGTATAGGCAGACCCGAGATAGTCTTATACCAGCAGAATCCTATGGATGAAGAGAGATACCTGAGAAACCGCAGTTTACATGCTGGATTTTTCACAACCTCACAGAGGGAGGGAAGCACAGTGCTCAGCTTGCCACCTTCCAGGGTCAGATGTGAGAGGCTTTCATAACCATTAAAAACGAGGCACAATTTCTCATAAGCATCATCTGGGGAAATGTTTTTGAGGCTGAGGAAAAGAACACAAAAGCTGACATCTTGAGTATCGGTGAGATGGCTTGGTGAATAAAAACACTTGACACCAAACCTGTCAGCCTCAATTTGATCCCTGGGGCCCGCATTATGAAAGGAAAGAGTCAATTCTGATAAGTTGCTCTGGTTTCCACTCACACAAATATATACATTACATGACTATACAGTAATATTCCACACAATAATAAATATAATAAAAAATTTAAAAGATGAGATTTTGACTCTACCTCCACAAACTGAAGCAAAGGAATGCAGTATGTTTAAATTTTAGCCTCCCCCACATTAAAGCACCCCATTATTCAAGGCATCATTGACAAAATTGTGTTTCACTTATACAAGACTGTTCTCTTACATGCGCACCTCATCAGCTAATTGACCAAATCAAGATATTTAACATATCCACCATCTCACACAGCTACAATTCTGACTTCATAGCTACAATCCTATACCCCAGAAATGACCAAGAAACACGCTGATTTTTGGCTAGATACTCCTTTTTCGTGCATCCATATGATACTCTCTATGTAAGATATAATTTAAATCTTTTAAAAAATCTATGACAATGTGTGTGTCTGCATGTGAATATGAGTGTGGGCATATTCCTGTGTGAATGTAGCTGCCCTCAGAGTTCAGAAAAAGGCAACAGACTCCCTGGAGACAGTGTTTCAAGAAAACGGGTGAAAGATCATATTGTGTGAAATAAGTAATTTTCTGTTTTGTGTGAGAGAACACAGAAGATCTACGCTTTCCTGCCATGTGTGGTGGCATATATCTATAATCTGACCATGTGGGAGGTGGCTAGATTGTCAGAATTGTGAAGCCAACACAGCCTACAGATGAATGGTTGAAAAGCCAGGGCTACATAATGAGACCCTGTCTCATAAAGGCCATCTAAACCACCCTCCAAGCCCCCAACTCATAGCAGCAAAGATGGACTATATATGTTATATTAATACTGTAATGACATTATAATATATGCTAATTTCCAGATCTTTCTCATCTCAAGCTTTGGTTCCATTGACCAACATTTCTTTTTAGGAACTATCTGAAGTTCTGGTTTCTTTAATCATTTCAAACATCTACAAAATGCACTACATGTGTGTATATATATCTCTATGTATGTATATATCTCCATGATATATACATACATATATCATAGAGGTATATACATAGATATATACACACACATACATACACATACATATATATGCTATCTTCCACACAAAAGCCTTTTTTTTTTTTTGAAAAGAGGCAACATCCATTTTCTTTGATGTGTTACCAGTGGGCACCTTTCCACAACCAGTGTGTCTTGTGGAAGACTGTGAGGAGCTCTTCTGTATTTAGAACCAGATGGCACAGTTAGTGAAATCCTTACCAGATGAGAACCCTTATACATTAAGAATGAATTAACAGGTGTCAGAGAGATGGCTCAGTGGTCAAGACACTTGTAACTCTTGCAGAGGACCCAGGTTTGGTTTCCAGTTCCCACAGAATGGTGACTACTGTCTGACATTTCAGTTCCTGGGAAGCCGATGCCTTCTTCTGATCTCCATTGGCACTGGGAATGCCCGTGGTGTACATACATACACAGGTAAAAACTCAAAAGTTAACCAAAATTTCCTAAACCCTTTGTGACTCACATCTCCCTAGATTTAAGCCTTTTAGGAATATAGTCTACAGATGATATCAAGTAAGACTGAAAAGTTTTCCACAGTCTGCACTCATGAATTTAAGTTACATATTTACTTTTTCCCCTGCCAATATTTTAATGCAACCACTTTTATTCCAATTTCATTCATTTGTGAGCATGTTTTTGGCCGTGGGCACACACATACCTTGCCCAGTTGACTTTTCATGCTCATGCCTCAAGGCACATTGCTTTCTATCTTTCCACATCAGTGGCTTCCAGCCTGTCATGACTGTGTCCCCTGGGGACACAGTTACCTGTAGACTCTGAGGCATCTTGTGACTGAAGGAAGAAAGTGCTTTGATATCTGGGGCATGTGGAGGTCAGGGACAGTGTCACCATTCTACAGTACACAGACCAACCTTTCCCCTCCAACAAAGAAATACATCGCTCACGTGTCTGCAGAGGCTGGGGACTCTGTTCTGTTCAGAGCCCACTGGTTGCCACAGTAGAACTCCAACTGCCTGGGGATCTTGATTATTTTTCTTATGGTGTTTGTGGACACCAAAAACGTATCCTGTATTATACCGAAGATCCTTCACTAGATATAATTAAGGGCAGGGCCCCTCTAGATTCCTTTTGTCTTGGGTACCTGTTTAGAGTCTGGGATAGGAATTTGAGGATTTTTCCAGTAATAAAATTGTGAACACTTTGGTCAAAGGCTAGGGGTTTTCCTCTGGAGATCAGCTTCTACTTACACTACTTTCTGGAGACAACAGCGAGCAGAAGGCAGCTTTTCACAAAGAATCTGCAGCAAGGAGCTGTTGAAGAAGCTTTCACTGATGTCCAGAGAAACCAGTTTTTCATTTGAATTAAACATGTCACAAAAGTCTGTCCAGAAAGTTAACAGGTGCTGGTCATCCTGGGACCTACAAAAACAAAGAGGCTAAGTTTTATTTCTACACGTATTCATGTATGCTTGCATACCCCCATAAATCCTCAAGCACCTTCCACCTTTTTCGAGAGGCAGAATCAATCATTGGTTTGGAATTTCACTAAGTAGGCTAGGCCAGCAGGCACTTAAGCCTCCAGAACCCACCTGTCTCCACCTTCCATCTGCCATCACTGAGGTTACAGGCACTACCCTGTGTTTCTGTCTGGGCTCTGATGATCTAAACTCAGGTCTTTCAAGTTGCCTTGTTTTAAGTGATTAAAGATTGAGCTTTAAGGACTGTGCCATCTTCACAGTTTCTACAAAAGTTTTTGAAATTTGTCTTTCATATCAGCATCCAAAGAGATGGTTGTTATGACATTTTACCGTGTACCTTGTTCTTACTGCTCCTTCTCCACTCTCTTGCCTGCTTCTTCCTGCTGCCCTTATGTTTTCATGCAACTACTTAGTATTCAATTATCTACATGGTTCCTAAGATGCCTTCCAGTCTCATGGCTACTGGTCTACTTTGCTTCTCTGTTGTGGTGATTAAGCAGCATGACCAAAAGGAACTTTTGGAGTAAAGGGTTTATTTGGCTTTTCTCCTGATCACAGTCCATGACTGAGGGTAGGAACTCACAGTAGGAACTGAAGTACAGGCCATGGAGAAACACTGCTTACCGACTTGCTCAATCTGCTTTCTAATAACACCCAAGACCACCATCCCAGGAATGAAGCCCCCCACAGTGGGCTGGGCCTTCTCATATCAACCAAAATATGTCTCCCAGATGGCTTACAAACCAGTCTGATGGAGAAAATGCCTTGAATGACATTTTCTTCTCCCAGATCATTTTTGTTTGTGTTCATCTGACAGAAATTAATCACTACAGTTTTTTAATTTTCATAACATAACCCTGAACATATATATATATATGTATATACATATACACATACATACAAAAATTAAAATCAGTGTATGAGAGAGAATCAGTGTATGAGAGAGAACATGGTATTTATCTGAATCTGGCTCCTCCATTTAGTGACTTCTAATTCTATCTATTTTTCTGCAACTGTTATGATGTTATTTTTCTTTATAGAACAATGAAATCTCATCATTTGCAGTAACACTGAAGACATTATGTTAACTGAAGTAAGCTGAACTAGAAGGACAAATACTGAGCATTCTCTCATATATATCAATTAAAAAAGACAGCTTGAATATGAAATAGTGCTTGAGTTGAGAAAGGTACAAGGTTAGGGCAGGTTAAGGGAGAATGTATGACTTTGAATATTTATGATTCATGTGTGTGGGTTTTCTGTCTGCATGTATACCTAGGCACCAAGTACATGCCTAGCACCCATGAAGGCAAGAGCAGCATTCATGATCCTGATGGAACTGGATTTATAGACAGTTGTAAGTCACAACAAAGGTGCTTGGAACTGAATCCCGCTCCTCTGGAAGACCAGCAAGTGCTGGCTGCTGAGCCATCTCTCCAGACGTATGAGTGCGGAAAACAAACTAGGCTTTAAGGGAGAAGATAACAGAGCACATGTGATGTGAGGACAGGCAGGAGGGTTCACTGGCAAAGGTGCGGTGGCTAAAGATAAATTCCATTTCTAGGAGACACATGGTTCAAGGAGAGAAGTGCTTTCCATGAGCTAGCCTCTGACTTCTGCACACACATACACAACAAACAAATCCAATAAAAACACATGTGATATAAAATTAGAAGCAGGGATACCATGAGTAAAAAGGTTTAGCATAGATGGTGGGCAGGGAGATGAGGGATACAGGCAGGAGAATCAACTAAAACTCTATGAAAATCCCATAAGGGAAGTAATAGAGCAATTGCTCACCCAAGGAGAGGAGAGCGTAGGCATTAAGATGTTTTCACTGTCAGTTAGGCATGCTTAATCATACCATCATCTCACTTTATTAAGTGGGAATGTACAAAATGTTCTACCCTGTGCTACAGAGAATGGAGACTTCAACCTCTCACTAAAAATACATGGGATAAGATGGAGGACAAAAGCATCATGAAGAAGTCTGAAATGGAAAATAAAGTTCATACCTTTGATCTTGAGCTGTGGACTCCAGTGAAGCATCATTCTCTGGGAAGACACCCTTTTCTACTTGCAGGGACATTGTCTGCAAGTTCTGAGAATTCTTGAGGCAGAATGAAGCATACATGAGATCTGTGTTGGTTTTCAAATGCAAGGAGATTTCCTCAAAGAGGGCCATGGCTTCCTTCACAAGGCCCTCCTCCTGAGACTCATAGAGACAGGACAAAATCTCTGGTAGATCCATCAACAAGAGGAAGGGTTTGTTTTCCCCCGACTCACACTCCAGGAATTTCTTCTTGACTCCGATTGATATTTGGCAGCCTAAAATGGTCTTCAACTTTTGAATCCAAGTCTCATTCAAGAGGCCAAATACAAACATCAGCAGTCCAGACAGGTTGGGGTTTTTTAATCTTGCTTCCCTAGAAAGCATATTCTGTATGCTATATTTTGAGACATTCTTGCCTTCCTGCTCAAGTTCCTGAACAAATATTATGGCAGCCAGGAGCTGCTGGATACCAAGACAGCTGAAGGAGAGACATTTACTGGAACAATTTTTAAGGAGGATGTACTTGTATATTATGGGATGCAACTTATTTGGGTCCAATTGTAATTTCAGGAAGTCTTCCTCACAAAGTACAGGCAGCTGTTCCAACAGACTATCAGCAGCCAGCGTGCATATTTTCTTGAACAAAGTGTGGAGTTCTGTGTTGAGACTGTCTTCAGAGGTTTCTAGTGAGAAGACTCTGCAGAGGAAGCTCAGGAACATGCAGGTGTGGGTCTGGCATGTCAGGGCAGGGTCTTCCCCGCTCTTCATCCCGAGCTCCAGGGAGAGGCAGAGTATCCCGCATGTGGCAGGAAGGGAGGCCATTCGGAAGAGAGAAGCATTACCCTTCACTGCACTGAGAGCTCGCAGTGCCTTCTCCTTCCCTTCCTCCTCCTCTTCCTCCTGCTCCTCATCTTCACCCTCCTCACCATTAAAGTATTTCCGAAAGTACTCCTGTGTTTCCTGCTCCGAGAAGCCCTTCATCTCTATGAGCATGGGCTGATCTGTCATGAGGTGGATTTGCTGCAAAGCCTTTGTCCGTGTGGTCACTAGCAGTGTGGCGTGAGGTACCATCTTCCTCTTGAGCAAGCTGGTCAGTAAGACAGCTGCAGGCTGCACTGTGTCCCAGTCACTACAGAGGTCACAGAGCAGAGCTCCTGCTGGGGCTACCAGCTCATCAAAACCATCCACCACAAACAGGAATTTCCTGTCCCAGCCTATTTGCTTCGTCACATGAGCCCTCCAGGAGTTATTGTCCATGAAGAGGAGGTGTGCAAAAGTGCAAGGATCAATATTGTTAATTTCCCTGCAGCTGATGTAGAAGGCACATGGGAACATCTGGGCCTGCTTGCTCTCTGACCATCCTACCATTAGCCTCTTCGCCATTGTGCTTTTCCCAGAGCCTGGAGGGCCATGCAGGACGACTGTGTGAGCAAATGGCATCTCTGCCTTTGGATTACACGCCATCATGAGTGCTCTGTAGCTCTCCGTATCCACGTAGATGTCTTCATTGTATTTAGGCCAGAGGCTCTTCCTCCATTTATCTGTGTATTCACTCTTCCACAACTTTTTATGCCTGTGTTCTTTACCATCAATGACAGGGGTAGGGGATAGACAAAATTATACTCACACACAAACACACACACACAAACACACATACCTCCCACACTCACTACACATACACCACACACCCTCACACACTTACCATACACAATTCACTACACACATACTCACCACATAGACACTCACTACACAGTCATCACACACTCATCACACACAGATACCTTCACTACACACAGACACACTCATCACACACACACTAATCAGAAACTCATACCAGAAACACACACACACACCACTCATATACTCACTATACTCTACTACATACACACACACACACACACACACACACACACACACCACACAAACACACACACAAATAAAAAGAGGACTTGTTGGGAAATAAAAAGGTATTAGGACACAATGGAATGCTACTCAGCAAATATAAACAAGGAAATCATGAAATTTGCAGGCAAATGGATGGAACTAGAAAAGATCATCCTGAGTGAGGTAACCCAGTCCCAGAAAGACTTGCATGGTATGTACTCACTTATAAGTGGAGATTAAACATAAAGTACAGGATAAGCACACTCCGAGGCCTAGACCCAAGATAGGTAACACAGAGGATCCAAGAGAGGATGCTTAAATCTCACTTGTAAGGGGAGATAGAACAGACAGAGGTATTGGCTGAAGAGAAGGAACAAGGTAGGAGAGGGGGCACAGAGTTAACAGGGTAGAGATAAGACCTAAGGAGAAAGGGGGTGAGAGGACAGAAGACCTGTGGAGAAAAGGGAAACTGAGGGTGGGGGTATCTCTGTGAAAAGCTGGAGACCTAAGTCAGGACATGCTGCTGGGAGGATATGAGGGGGATTCAAGCAGAGACTCCTAGTAGCAGAGGCCGTAGAGACAGAAGAGGACATCCTCTAACTAGACTAGTCTCCTAGCAGAGGAAGGGGACAGTAATCCACCCACAAAAATTTGGACCCAAACTTCCCCTGCCTACAAATATGCAGGGGTAAAGATAAGAGCAGATAGAGCAGAGATTGAGGGAATGTACAACCTATTCCTGGCCCAACCAAAGACCCACCCTACGGGAGAGTGCCAACCCCTGACCCTATGAGTGATACTCTGCTAAGCTTGCAGACAGGAGCCTGTCAAAGAGTTGCCCTCTGAGAGGCTCTACCCAGCAGTATATCAAAAAACAGATGCTGAGACTCACAGCTAATGTTTGATCAATGCATAGGGAGTCTTGGGGAATAATTGGAGGAAAGAGAAAAGGACCTGGAAGTGACAGGAGCCCCACAAGAAAAACAAGAGAGCCATCTAACCAGGCTTAGAAAGACCATGCAGAACTGGACCTAGCCCCCTTACAAAGGTGTAGCAGATGGGCAGCTTAGGCCTCATGTGGGTCCTCTAGTAAGGGAAGTGGGGACTGCATAGGCCACAGACTCACTTGCCAGCTTTTTGAACACTTTCCCCTGGCAGGACTGTGTTGCCAGGCCACAGGAGAGGCAGGACAGTTCAGTCCTGATACAACTTGATGAGCTGGGGTGGATGGGAAAGGGAGCTCCCCTTTTCTGATAAAAAGAAAGTGTGAGACAGGGGAAAAGGAAAGAGGCTACCAAAGATGTAAAGTGAGTAAAATAAGTGAGAAAGTGAATAAAATAAAATGAGAAAAAGGTATCAGGAGGGAAAGGGGAGACAAAAGAGGGCAGTGGAGGTGAATATGGTACA
The DNA here is from genome assembly GCF_907164565.1 of Psammomys obesus. Classification (NCBI taxonomy): domain Eukaryota; kingdom Metazoa; phylum Chordata; class Mammalia; order Rodentia; family Muridae; genus Psammomys; species Psammomys obesus. Next base: position 739,837 of record NW_026596176.1, read on the forward strand.
AATACACAGTATATATATGAAGATGTCATTAAATGATTATAGATAGTTAATGTATGCTAGCTAATATTAAAAAGCCCGCAATGCAGTTTATTATAGCAACCTGTCTGTTTTCCGTACTGGACCAGAACAAGTAGGGAGAGCTCAGGAAATGAGTCTGTATGGCATCTTCAGCTCGATAGTACTTATCACAAACTTTAATGAAGAATAGAGTGCTACCTATGTGTAACACACACCACCTCTCAGGCACTGTATGAAAACTGGTATGCCTATGTGCTACAAGTGACCAGGGTTTGATGCTTCAAACCATCTCTTTAGTATGAGAATTAATTTGTGCTAATAGTGGGAATAAGGGTGTAAGGAAATGAGAATGAGGGGTAAGGTAAAAAAAAAAAAAAAGCCCTTACCCTTTTGTTTGCCTCTAATTAGGGTTTAAATCACAAAGGTGACTTTTCTTCTGCAAAGAGGAGAAGTATTCACCTGGAGAAAGCATAGAGAATCTATGCGCTTCATTCATGTCCCTTTTTATCCCTTGTGGCACATACATTTTTCTCTCACTTTCTAAAATTCACAATTCATTTTTGGGAATGCTCCACAAATCAGAAGTTTTAGACTTGTGAGAATTATTCATCTGCTGGGTGCCTCCCATGTGAAGAAACACATATGTAATAATACTTCAAGTTTTGTCTTAATCTTTCTCTTATTAGGTACCCAGGAAATCAAAACCAACATGATTAGAAAGAAAATTTTCTTCTGTACAATTTATAATAGTATTACTCAAAAGTGGGAAAAAGCTGAAACATTAAGACAGTAGATCTGAAATTCTGAGGAGTACTCAGTCTGAAATAGGACTTCTACTTTACTCTCTACCCAAGGGTCAGAGACCATTGCAGAGGAGGGAGCAGAAAGGTCTGGTGGGTGGCTGACAAGCAAAGTGTTTTCAGGACGTGACAGAAGCTGCACATGTGAAATTGCTGGAGCAGTTGCAGCATGTACAAATCTGTGTAAACTCAAGTGAGACAAGATCCCAGCATGGAGGCAGGGTGGGTGGGTGGGTTGGAGTGGGCAAAAAATCTCACCCCTAGCAAAGAACTATTGGCAATTGATAGCTACCTGGGCAGGGAAGGAAGGAAGAACCTGTTTTTTTTTAACGGGCATGACTTCTGGTAAACGGACCATGCTTCAGGGCAGGCTCCGAACAACAGTGCACATTTGGTCTGTGCACATTTGATTCCTTGGGTTAAAAACAGAGCATGACATTGGGAAGGTGGGGATGGACCCTGGAACATTTTGGGGAAGAAGGGTGAATATGATCAAAATGCATTTTATGAAATTCTAAGAGGATAATGAAATTATTATGAAATACAATAGAAATACAAAATTCTGAAACTGAGAGAAGAGGGAAACTCTTCAAGATATAGATTTAGATAAGCACTTTGTGGAAAGGACTTCAGTGGAAGTAAAGCCAAGACTGACAAATGGACTGCAGAGTTCAAAAGTTTCTGCTCTCAAGGAAACAATTCAATGAGGAGTCTACAGAATAGGAGAATATTTGTTAGCTTTACATCTAACAGCACTATAAACAACATATAAATAGAAGTCTATCCAGAACCATATCTAACCTCTACACCTGGCCAGACTGCCCATCTTTTCCTCTAGAGCCAAGCCAGGTTGAGTTGCCCTGACCTCCCATGTCTATGACTTCTTAACCCACCAAATATAGCCTTGATACTCCAATGTCCCAGCCCAGTCATGTGCCCCCTGCCTGCACTGCCATCCACCTCTAAGGCTTCTTCTAGACTTCTACCAACACTTGCTCTACCTGTCACCACCCACAGGTTTCTTCTGTGTCTCGTCCAAACTTTCTACCCAGATAGACCTTCCATTGTATTCTCCAGGATCCAGCCCAGGGGTTTACCTGACCATCCATTCTTAGCTTATCCCCAAACCACTATATCTAGCTTGGGTCCTACATTCCAGTGCCCTGACTTCTGGCCATATCCCTTCCACCTATATCTTAACCCACAGACCGTTCTGTATGCCATATTCAACCTCTCCACTCAGCCAGATATACCTCCATACTTCAGACTTAGACTGGTAGGCACATCTTTTAGACCATCTCCTAGTCTCCTCAGTACATCTGACTTTATCCCACAAAAGTGATTTCCAACCTTTCAGGACAGCCTGCGTGTGCATCCTCTCCTGCCTCAATCTGCTCAGACAATATCAGACTTAAAACTGACCAGACAAGGTCACATGCCCAAATCTCATCACAAAAATACTGACAATATGAAAGATCAAGCCAGTATTTCCTTTTTAATAACCAAAACTCTTGAAAAAAATATTTGCCAATAAGAATTACCTAAATGAGCAAATAATTTAAAAGAAAAATTATAAAATTTAAACAATTAAAGGACTTTAAGGAACAGAAATTGCTCAATGAAATTAAGGAGAGAAAAAAATGTCAAATGATGCCCCCCCCCCCAAAAAAAAAAAAACCCACCAAAACTACAAACATAAGGCTTATGGAAATGGTTCAGACAATACAATCCAGGACTTGAGAATAGAATTCAACAAGGAGATAGAAACATTGAAGAGGACTCAAAGGTTAGATGAACATGGATTTGAAAAACCAAAAAACCCAACCCAAAGGAAATGCTCACAAGTAGAATGAATCAAACAGAAGAAGAAAAATTAGGACTCAAAGATAAAAGGGAGGCTCCCAGACCAAATAAGCAAGGAATATGACAAATAAAAAACACAGAAAAAGAACATATAGGAAGTATGGGGCACCATGAAAAACTAAAGCTTCAAATTATAAGTATAGATGAGGGGAAGAATCTTAGGTCAATAGCATAGACGAGATCTACAAAATCATGGAAGAAAACTTTCTCAAACTGAGGAAAGATGTACTTATACAGACAGAAAAGACACAGAACACCAAATAAACAAAGTCAGAAAAGAAAAACTTGTAGAATGCCATAGTTAAAATACTAAACATATACCACAAAGAAAACTTCAAAAGAAACACACACACACACAAGTCACATATAGAGGAAAGCCCATCAAAGCAACAGCAATTAAAACTCTGAAAGCCAGAAGAGCCTGGAGCAATGCATTTCAAGTCCTAGAAGACTGTGATGATCAGCAAAACTATCTGCCATAACTGAAAGAAAAATCTTCCCATGATATAAACAACCTAAAACAAAAACAAAAACAAAACAAAACAAAAAAAAACCCCTCCTATGTCCAAAAAACTAAGCTGAAAGAAAATCTAAGAAGTGATTATTTCAGACTGAAAAGGGGAATGAGTATATCAGAGACTGGAAAGAAATATTATTCCATAATTATTAAAATACAAAGTACCACTAAGAATACAAATAACACCATAAACATTAACATGATGACTCCAAATAACACACATATTTCAGAAATAAGCTTAAATATCAATAATCTCAGCTATCTAATCAAAATACTCAGGCTGACTGAAGGAATAAAAAAAATCATCTGGCCAAACAGAGGCACACACAAAAAAATCATCTGCCATCTAAAACACATTATCAGCTTTAGAGAGAATGTACTGCCTTAGAATAAAAGGATGACCAAAAATACTGTAGTCAAATAGGACTAGGAAGCAAGCAGCCATTTTATCCGAATATCTGACAAAATAGACTTCAAACTAAAATTAATCAGAATAAATAAAGAGGGACACTTCATTTTAGTCAAGAGAAGAGTTAACCCAGAAGATATTACTATTCTAAATACATGTGCATAAAACTTTTGGACATTCAACTTCATTAAAAATGTACTGCTTGTTTTAAATATATAGATTAACATCAATAAGTTATCAATAAGTGATTCCAATATTTCACTTTCTCAAATAGACAGTTCATCTAGATAAAAAAAAATGAACAAATACAGAATTGACATCATACATCATTTGGACTTAATAGCTAACTAGAGACTATTTTATCCAAATACCAAAGAATACACATTCTATTAGGTGGCATATGGGAGCTTTTCTAATATAGACTGTATCCTGGAACACAAAACAAATCTTTACAAATGAAAAAAGATTGAAATCACTCCCTGTAGCTTATCTGATCACAATACAGTAAGACTTAAAACTGACAGCAAACAAGTTTTTGGTAAATACAGAAACTCATAGAGATTAGTAATTTCATAATGAGTTGCTTAATGAATCAAAGAAAAAAATGAAAAAATAAGTTTTCTGGACTAAATGAAAACGAGAAACAAAATTGCTGGGACATTAAAAGCAGTCGAATTAGGGAAATTTATAGCTCTGACTGCCTATGCTAAAAAATTAGCACAGTAAGTGGCTTAATAAGGTAATTCAACAAGTTGTAGAAATAAGAACTAAAACCAAAGTCAGTCAACAGCAAGAAATAATAAAAAAACAAATCAGTGAAATATAAACAAAGATAGCAGGAAAAAAATGAATTCACATAAGATCTAGTTCTTTGAAAAAAAAATAGCAAGATTGACAGACTCTTTGGCCAAACTAACCAAAAGAAAGAACACAAATTAACAGAATTAGAAACGAATAGGGAAGTGTTAAAAGACACACCAAAAAATTAATATTCTAGTATGTACTCCATTAAGGTGGGAAGCCTAAAAGAAATAGATGACTGTCCAGATTCAGCCAAAGCACCAAAATTTAACCAAGAAGTCAACAACTTAAAGAGACTCCTAAGAAACGAGGATATCAGAATAGTCAAAAGCCTTCTAGTTAAAATATTCAGAGCTGGAGAGGATGGGAACCACACAAGGAGAACAACAGAACCAGAAAACTTGAACACAGGGAACTTCCCAGAGACTCATACTCCAACCAAGGACTATTCATGGAGATAACCTAGAACCCCTGCACAGATGTAGCACATGATAGTTCAGTGTCCAAGTGGGCTACATAGTAATGGGAAGAGGGACTGCCTCTGACATATTCTGATTGGCCTGCTCTTTAATTACCTCCCCCTGAGGGGGAGCAGCCTTACCAGGCCACAGAAGATGACAATGCAGCCACTCCTGATGAGAACTAATAGACTAAGATCAGAAAGAAGGAGAGGAGGACCTCCCCTATCAGTGAACTTGGGAAGGGGCATGCATGAGGAAGGGGGAGGGAGGGTGGGATCAGGAGAGGAGGAAGGAGGGGCTTATGGGGGAATAAAAAATGAATAAAGTGAAATTAATAGTAAAAAAATAAAATTAAAAATTCAGTTCAGTGCTACACTGGTTCACAGCAGAATTCTACCAGACTTTCAAAGAAGAGCTACAATTAATCTTTCCTGAGCTATTAAAGTAGAAATAGAAGGCACATACCCAAACTAGTTCCAGTATCACCCCAACACCTAAATCAGATAAAGACACAACAAAAAAGAAACCAAAAGCCAGTATCCCTAATGAATAGAGACTCAAAATGCTCAAGATATTTTATAAACAGAACTTAGGTATGCATAAAAAGATTATACACTGTGACCATGTTGGCTTTATCTCTGAAATGCAAGGATAGCTAAAAACCCACAAGTCATTAAATATAATTCTCTACTTAAAGACAAAAATCACAAAATCATCTTAATAGATGCATAAAAAGCCTTTGACAAAATCCAACATGCCTTCCTGATAAAAATCCTAGAGAATCTAGTGCTAGAGGGGACATCCCTCAACATAAAAGTGATATGCAAGAAACCCACAGCCAACACCACCCTAGCGAAAATATCACAGCAATACCACTGACGTGAAGAATGAGACATGAATGTCCCCTATCCCACTTTTCCCCTCCAATATTGTGCTCAAAATATTAGCTGGAGCAATAAGGCAAGAGAGAAAAATTAAAGTGACATAAATATAAAAGAAATAAAATTATTCTTATTTTCAGAACATAATTACATTAGAGATCCCCAAATTTCTATCAGAAAAATTCTAGAAATGACAAATTCATCAATGTGGTGAGATACAGAACCCACATGCAAAAATCAATAGCTTTTCTGTATACCAACAACAAACAAATAGACTGCAAACATACTCACTCAATATGCTCTCTCAAAACATAAAAAGTAAAAGAATATATCCAGTAATAAACATATCCAAAGAAGTGGAGGAACTCTATAATGAAAACTTTAAACACTGGATGAAAGAGATAATGACACTAGAAAATGGAAAGATATTCCATGCGTATGGACTGGTAGAATATTTTGAAAATGACACTTTTACCAAAAGTTGTTTACAGATTCAATGCAATAACAATCAAAATCTCCATCTCATTCTTCACAAAAATGAAAAAAAAATCCTAAAATTCATATGCAGCTACAAAAGACTCTGGACAACCAAAATAATCTTGAGCAAAATGATCAGGGAAGGATAAATTACCATTCCGGATTTTAAGATATATTATAGAGCCATAGTAATAAAAATATTGATTGGCACAGACAGACATGTAGACTAATGGAACAAAATTGAAGGCTCAAACATGAGTACACATAGCTTCAGCCAGTTAATAGTTGATAAAGATGAAAAAAAAAATCCCTCTGCTACCCCCACCCATATGCTGAAGAAAAGAAAGTATCTTCAACCAATGGTGCTGGGAAACTGTATGCCCACATTCAGAAAAATAAAATTAGACCCATATTACCTTGCACAAAAACTGAATCAAAGGCATAGATAGGAAACCCGAAATGCTGAAACTGGAGAAAACATAGGAAATAGCCTACGTTAAATAGGTGTAGGGAAGGACTCTCTGAATAGGACTCCATGTGAACAAGAATTAAGACCAACAATCAACAAGTGGGACTTCATAAAACTAAAAAGTTTCAACATAGCTAAGGAAACAATCAGCCAGGTAAAAAGGAAGCCCATAGAATGGGAAGGGACCATTGCCAGCTATACATCTGACAGAGGATTAATATACAGAATATATAAAGAACTCAAAACACACAGAATCAAAGCAACAAAACAAAACAATATGACACAAAACAAATAGCCCAGTCAAAAAAAAAAAAATGGGTCTGGAACCTGAACAGAGACTTCTCAAAGAAAAACAATGGCTAAGAAATATCTCAAAATGTGTTCATTGTCTCTACAATCAGGGAAACAAACTGAAACAATGGATGTTTCATCTTATCCCACTTAGAATGGCAAAGATCAACAAAACAACGGACAACTGATGCTGGTGTGGGTGGAGGGAAAAGGAAACCCTCATTCACTGTTGGTGAGATGCAAACTGGCCTAGCAGTAAGGAGAATTCCCAAGAAGCTAAAAATAATTCTACCATATGACCCAGGTATACCACTGCTGCGCATCTGCCCAAAGGTCTTGAACCTTACTCCAGATACTTTCTAAGCTACATTCATTGCTGCTCTATTCACAATATCTAGGAAATATAAAGTATCTTAATATCCTACAACTAAGAATGGGTAATGAAAATGTGCTGCTTATACCCCAGGCATTCCTATTTATTTAGCTGTAGAGAAAAATGAACATATGAACTTTGAAGATAAACAGCAGAACTAGAAAAGGTCATATTTAGTGAGATAACCCAGACGCAGAAAGACAAATGTCACATTGTCTCTGTCATTGGAAGCTCTTAGCTCCAAATCTTTAGATGTGAGTGTCCATATTCTGGAGAAAGTGCAGAAACCAGAAAAGTGAAAAGGGACCATTTGCTGGGGCAGAGGGTGGAAATATGGTACTCTAATTATGGAGGAAAAATGATAAAATACCAAAGGAGGGGTAAAATAACATTAAGAATGCCAGAAAAAGTCATAAGGAGTCAAACTACTATTTACCTAAAAAACCCTACAACACATGAAGTCTGTGTAGAAATACACACACATATGCACACTTGTATGCGCACGCACACACAGTTTAAGTAAAAATTTCTCATCTGGGCTAACAATGGTCCCTTGAAAAGCTAAAGATCATCTAACAAATTCCTCAACAGCAGGTATGAGAAGCCTTCTTCTGAGTTGTTGGTCAGGGTTGTCCATGAGACTAAAAATCTTACAGGTTATTGTTATTGTTTTTGGTTGCCTCCTGTGAGGTGGAAGGTAGGTCCTCATTTCCAAACACTGTGCACTTTGGACACAGGACCAAGAAGTCTTGGAGATGGAACTGACCTGAATACCTCTTCCTTGAGGACTAGCTATACCAGAAGGCACTGTACCAGAAGTACTGTACCATGCAAGCTTCCTAAAGGAGGAAAGCAACCAATATTTCTACCCAATTCTGACTCATATAAACCATAACAATAACTAGCATGGCATAACTCAAAGGGAGAAGTGGCACAAATACCTTGGTGTTGGTCCAATTGGACTTGAGACCTGCTCAATAAGAGGGATACCACACCTGATACTGGAAACCTACCCAACTACTCAGGGCTAATGAATTCATAGATCTTGGAGAACCTATAATCAACACTTTACTAAACCAGGCTAATACCTAACCACACTCCACGTATTTGTACTTATACTCACAGATGAATGCAGTACTCACCCCCTTATCAAGGAAAATCTTTGCAACAGATGGAGACCACTACAGAAGACCATAAACAATCAAAATTCAGAGTTGTGGAGCTCAGTCCCAACTGATAATGAGATCTGGTCTCCTAAGCCTAACATCTAAAAAAACAACTCCTACATTTTAGGTTCAAAAAACATTGAAGTAGAAGGGGTGGAAAATTATAAGAGGCAGAGGATTAGGGAGTTTCCTATGAGAATGTGTCTCCTAGAATGTCAGAAGCTACACTCATCCAACCTCACTAACATGACTGCCCTAATAAGAGCTGAATAGAGCAAACACCAATAGATATGTTTGTGTGGACATTGGAAATCCCACAAGGTCTCAACCGCATACAAAGCAATACAGGCAACCAAGAAAAGCCAAGAGTGGGCAAAATAGTCTTCTGTATTAAGAGCACACTGATTAGTTACCCAATTACAATTACCAGGTAATAAAATGAATTTGAAATAGATCAAGGAGTGGTGTATTGGCAGGTTTGTAGAGAGGAAAAAAGAAGAAATGATGCAATAGAAAATCTCATAAAAAGAAAAAATATAGACATTCAAACAATATAATCAATAATGGACTGAAAAATGGACACCTCTCAAAGCTCTAGTATTATGTAAGCTTTGAGAAATGGTGGTATTGGTTTCAAGATTAGTCACTATATAAAAAACGATTTAAAAACCATGTATGAAAAAATGTATGTATGTATGGGGGCAATAAAGTAAAACTACTTTAAATTCCATGTCATCACATAGTCTATACTCACTTATAAGTGGATACTAGACCTATAAGATAAGATAAACATACTAAAATCTGTACACCTAAAGATGATAAACAAGAAAGAGGACCCGGGGTAAGATGATCAATCCTCACTTAGAAAGACAAATGGGATGGACATTGCAAGTAGGAGAAAAGAAGAAACAGGACAGGGGCCTATCACTGAGGGCCTCTGAAAGACTCTACTTAGCAGTGTATCAAAGCAGATGCTGAGAGTCATAACCAAACCTTGGCTAGAGTGCAGGGAATCATATGAAAGAAGGGGGAGTTAGTATGACCTGGAGAGGATAGGAGCTCCACAAGGACCAAATTTATCTGGGCACAGGGGTATTTTTTGAGACTGTTTCTCCAACCAAGGACCATACATGGATATAACCTAGAACCCCTTCTCAGATGTAGCCCATGGCAGCTCAGTATCCAAGGGGGTACCCCAGTAAGGGGAACAGGGACTGTCTCTGACATGAACTCAGTGGCTGGCTCTTTGACACCCCACCCCCGAGGGAGGAGCAGTCTTGCTAAGCCACAGAGGAGGACATTGCAGCTAGTCCTGAGGATACCTGATAAGCTAGGGTCAGATGGAAAGGGAGGAGGACCTCCCCTATCAGTGGACTTAGAGAGGGGCAGGGAGGAGATGAGGGAGGGTGGGTTTGGGAGGGAATGAAAGAGGGAGCAACAGCTGGGATACAAAATAAATTAACTATTATAAAAAATAAAAATTTAATTGAAAAAACTCCATGTCACCTCAATGAAATTGATTTTCTTAAAAAAAAAAAACAAATGCTGATGAAGCTGGGGGAAAGAGAAACCCTTATTTACTATTGGTGGGAGCATAAACCAGTATAGCCACCTCTCTGCAGGGTTTCTTGCGGGACCAGGATCTCACTGATTGAAGTAGGCTGGCTGGACAGGGTTCCTCTGGTATCCCTCCTCCAGGATTGGGATTACAGGCTCACTCTGTCATGCCTGGCTTTCTATGTGGGTGCTGTGAATCAAACACTATATTCTTTATGCTTGTATGGCAAACACTTTACCAACTGAGCCATCTGTCTCAGCACATATTTTCTGTTTATTTTTATTTTTTGAGACAGGGTCTCAGGTATCTCAGGCTGGCTACAAATGTACTATGTAGCTCAGTAAGAAACTTGAACTCCCAATTTTATATCTCCATGTACTAAATGGTGGGATGAATGGTATGTGTCGCTACATATAGAGCAAGGGGATGCTATTACCATTGTCTAGGCACTGTAAAAGTCCTAAGAAATTCTATTTCTATTTCTCAATTCTATTTCAATTTCTGTCCTTCTAGAAAGTGAATTTTGATTTTCTTAAGTGTCCACTTCATTTTCTTCATATTTTAGGAAGGAAGCCATTATCAAAGAGCAACTGGAATATTAGAAATGGTGGAACACTTAGTTGATTTCAGATCAGGTGTGAAGAGTTGGTCTCATAATTTCAGAAAGTGATACGCAAGCTACCAGAGAAGAGCAACCAGTAGTCCTAGCCAGCTGTAAAGGCTATGAAACATAATGCTGACATGACTGACAACATACCTCCAAGGATGTAGTAGTGGCACTTACATTTTGGGGGTAACCAATGGAATATTAAGTTGGACTTAAGTCCCACTTGACAGGAAGGAATTCAGGCTTGGCACTATAAACCTAGTCGAGTACCAGTGGCTGGAGAGGTGATAGACCCTAGAGGAGAACCTACTTCAGCTATTTTACTAAACCAATATAATTTCTAACTGTATTCTAAACACTAACCCTTATACCCACAAATTAAGTGTAGTTCTCATCCCTCATCAAAGAAACTTCTTTTAGCAACAGATGGAAACCATTCCAGAGACCCAAAGCTAGTCAAAATGCAGACAGTAAGTGATTATGGGGTGCCCAACCCTTACAACTAAGGCTAAGGGAATAGCGTCATAGTAGAAGAGCTTAAACCATAAGTCCTGTTGCTAGTGTCCCTTAAAAATGACAAGGGAAACTCACTGGTAAAACCTCAAAAAAAAAAAAAAAAAGACTGCCTAAACAATATAATGACAACACCATTTGACATGCCAACGCAGAGAGGTGAAATTTTACATTGTCCCATGCCTAGATGAAGAACAAATGGTTAATGGCTGCTGGGAGAGAGAATCCACTTTTTCAAGTTATCCAATCCCAACTGGTCATCTTGAACAGTGTAAATGTAATAGTCTGTGTATATGTACACACACACACACACACACACACACACACACACACACACAATAATAAAGAGATCAGTGGTAGTAAGAAAATTAATAGCATTAAATGCCAACATAAAAAAATATTGGAGAGATCTCAGACTGGTAACAGCACACATGAAAGCTCTAGAACAAAAAGCAGCCTTTTCATAACCAAAGAGTAGGAGATGGCAGAAAATAAACTGGAGGCTGGAATCAAAATCAAAACAGGCAGGCAGTGGTGGCACACACATTTAATCTCAGTACTTGGGAGACAGAGAAAGATGGATCTCAGAGTTAGAGGCCAACCTGGCCCACAGACTCACTTCCAGGACAGCCAGGACTACACAGAAAAACCCTGTCTCAAAAGAAACCATGAACAATATAATCAACGAAACAGTTGGTTCTTTGAGAAAATAAACAAAGTAGACAAACCTGTAGCCAAGCTAACTAAAAGGTAGTTACACAATATCCAAATTAACAAAATCAGAAATGAAAAGGGGGACATAACAGACATGGAGGAAATCCAAAGAATCTTTAGGTCTTACTTCAAAAACCTGTACACCATAAAATTGGAAATAAAATAAATGGATAATTTTCTTGATAGATACCACTTACCAGAGTTAAATTAAGATCAGATAAACAACTTAAACCTACAACCCCCTAAGGAAACAAACAGTTATTAAGTGTCTCTCAAACAAAAAAAGCCCAGGGTTAGGTGGTTTTAGTTCAGAATTCTATCAGACTTTCAAGGACAAGCTAATACCAATACTCCTTAAATTATTCCACTAAATAAAAATAAGGAACAATGCCAAATTCATTTTAGGAGGCCACACAAAGATCCAACAAAGAGAATTATAAAGCAATTTCCCTATGAACATAGATACAAAAATACTTGACCAAATACTCTCAAACTGAATCCAAGAACACATCAAAAAGATCATCCAACATGACCAAGTAGGCTTCACCTCAGAAATGCAGTTCAACATACAAAAAATAAAAATCAGTCAATGTCTACCATATATACAAACTGAAAGAAAAAAATCCACATGATTACTAGACACTGAAAAAGCCTCTGACAATATCCAACATCACTTCATAATAAAAGTATTGGGACAGATCAGGGATACAAGGGTCATACCTAAACATCATAAAAACAATTTACAGCAAGCCTATGAGCATTAAATTAAATGGAGACACACTCAAAGCAATGTCACTAAATTCAGGAACAATATAACGCTGTCTACTTTCTCCATATCTACTTAAAAGATATATCTGCTTGAAGTTCTAGCTAGAGCAATAAGACATTTGGAGTAGATCACGAAGATACAAATTAGAAAGGAAGAAGTCAAAGTATTGTTATTTGCACATGATATGGAAGTATACATAAGCAACCTCCAAAATTTTACCAAGGAACATCTAGAGCACATAAACACTGCTAGTAAAGTTGCTGGATACAACATAATTTAAAAAACCAGTAGCCCTCCTATATAAATGACAAAGAGTCTGAAAAAGAATCAGGGAAACACCACCATTGCCAACAACCATGAACAACATAAAATTTCTTGGGGTAACCCTAACCAAACAAATGAAAGACTTGTATGACAAAACTTCAAGTCTTTGAAGATAGAAGATGGAGAATATATAAGATAGAAAGATTTCCTTTGCTCATGGATCAGTAGAACATAGTGAAAATGTCTATCCTACCAAAAATAATCTACAGATCTAAAGTAATTCCCATCAAAATTTCAACATATTTCTTTATAGACATTTAAAGAATACTCAATTTTATATAGAAAAAAAAAACCTAGGTGAGCTAAGAAAAAAATTTGCAGGCAAATGGATGGAACTAGAAAAGACCAGGCTGGGTGAAGTAATCCAGAAACAAAAAGCTAGGCAGTGTATACACTCACTTATAAGCAGATATTAGCCATGTAATATAGGATAGCCATATTAAAATCTTTAGACATAAGGAAGCTAATCAAGAAGGACTCTGGGTAAGATGCCCAATCCTCATTCAGAAAGGCAAAGAGGGTGGACATCAGAAGAGGGAGAAAACAGGGAATAACAGAGGGCCTCTGAAAGACTCTACCCTGCAGGGTATCAAAGCAGATGCTGAGACTTATAGCCAAACTTTGGGCAGAGTGCAGGGGATCTTATGAAAGAAGGGGGAGAGAGAAAGACCTGGAGAGGACAGGAACCCCACAAGGAGAGCAACAAAACCAAAACATCTGGACACGGGATATTTTCTGAGACTGATACTACAACCAAGGATCATTCATGGAGATAACCTAGATCCCCTCACAGATGTAGCCCATGGCAGCTCAGTGTCAAAGAGAGTTTTCTAATATTGGGAACAGGGGCTGTCTCTGATATGAACTGATTGGCCTGCTCTTTGATTACCTCCCCCTCAGGGGGGAGCAGCCTTACCAGGCCACAGAGGAAGACAATGCAGCCACTTCTGATGAGACCTGATAGACTAGGATCAGATGGAAGGGGAGGAGGACCTCCCTTATCAATGGACTAGGGGAGGGGTACCAATGGAGAAGAGAGAGGGTGAGTAGGATTGGGAAGGGAGAGTGAGGGAGCTACAGGTGGGATACAAAGTGAAAAAATTGCAATTAATAAAAATAAAAAAATAATAAAGAATGGCCATCTAATGACTAGTCTAATTTGAGATGTTGCCTGGATGGCGAGGGACTGGAAGCTGAATGGGTTAGAGACCTAGGGTAGAAACAAACATGCCTGACCAAAACAGACCAACAGTCAAACAAACAAAATCAAACAAAAACAGTCAGTAAAACGATTCCTATTATTCTGCTGTGTTCTGAGATTAGTGCCAAGCCATATTGTCATCAGAGAGGTTTCCTCAGGCAGCTGATGGGAGCAGATTAGGACCCACAGCCAAACATTAGGTAGAGCTCAGGGAACCACATGGAAAAGGAGGGGGAGGACGGATTTTAAGATTCAGAAGCGGTGAGGACACCAGGAGAACATGCCCACATTGTCAACTAAGCAGGACTCAGAGGCTCACAGCGACTGAAGCAGTACCTAATGAGCCTGCGTGGGTCTTCACTGGCTCCTCTTGCCTGCCTGCTGTGGTTGTTTAGCTTGGTGTGTTTGTGGAAATCCTAACAGTGTGACTGGGGATTTCTCTGACCCTTTTTGCCTGTTCTTTGGACCCTTTTCCTCCTGCTCAGTTCTCCAGTCCAGCCTTGATATGGGGGTTTGTGCCTAGTTTTATTGCACCTTGTCATGCTATGTTTGGTTGATATCCTTGGGAGGCTTGCTCTTTAATAAAAGGAAGTGGATCTGGGGGAGAAAGGAGCTGGGAGGAACTGGGCAGAGTGTAGGGTGGGTATGCTGTGGTTGGTATATATAGTGAGAGAGAAGAATAAATACAATACAAAATAAAAGCAATTATTTGATTTCGAACCAGGAAAACAACAACAATTAAAAAGATTATGGATTAGAGGGAGAGGAAGGACAATGGAGGAGTTCAAGGTGGGGAGGGATGGGCTGGAGTGATTACGAACAGTGATCGCATATGAAGCTATCAAAACAGAATGGTAGAAACAAGATAGGAGAGAAATTGGAGTTTATGGCGGGAGTGTGGGAGGAGGAGGGCTTTGTTTAGCATACAATACAGTGAATGTTGCAAAACCAACCTGGTTTTTCAGCTCCTTGTGCTCCTTTCTCCATGAAAACTTGTGCCTCCGTGGGTAATACTTCTGAAAGAAGAAAGATAACTTTAATTTGTCATTGTATGAGATCCATGATCTGGAGAGAATAGGACTTGGAGACAGAACAAGTTCAATCAATGAGCATCAGCACTTTATACCAAGATTATACAAAGAGAATGTTAAGGAAACACTGAGCATATAAGTGAAAGTGTAGTTCTGAATTAGAGTTGTGTTACTTTCCTGGTAAGGGAATTACAACAGAACTTAGGCTGCATTCTTATGTTGCTTGGCAAGGGGAATTCATTTGGAAAAATGCATCGTTAGGTTGTTTTTTTGGTTTCTGGGACACCACAGACTGTTCTCACATGAGTCATGGAGGTGCAAGCCAATCATATAGCATGGCCTCTTGATGTAATCAGGAGGTTTATTTCAATGTGAGACATTCAAGGCTGCTTCTAGTAAAACCTGCACTCAGGCAAACCTAGGAGACAGTCTAGTGTGCCCTGAAAACCCCATTTACATTTGGCTTATGCATACCACTGTAATGGAAGTCTTGGTTTCTTTAAAAACTCAGTTATGTAAATATGTTTGTTTTATTCCCCATGTGGGATTTTAGTTTGGGCTTTAATGTGTCCGCAGCTGATAAGTGTCTCCTGCAGGGTGTGATCTTTGCCAGCTGGTAAATAGAGCTGGAGAGAAGGCTCAGTGGGAAAACATTGGCTTTACAGGTGTGAGGGTCTCATCTTGGATACTAGAAGCCCATAGAAAGCTGGGCACAGCAGCAAACATTTCTAACCTCAGTGCCTCTGTGGTGACATGTGTGGTGGGGACAGGAGATTCTCTGGGATTTAATGAATCACTTATCCTGGCAAGACCCTACCTCAAATGAGGTGAAAGAAAAGGATGAATGCCTACTGTTATCCTCTAGATGTGGCTGTAGCATGCACAAGCCTGAAAGCACAAGAACATAATGCACACATGCAAACACACAAAGATAAAAAGGTAGGAGGGGAATCTAGAAATCTTTGAAAAAAATACCCAGGAGGTAACTGGTTACAAGCACCTGGAATTCAGAGGGGATTTTTGGCTGAAAGCATTCATCAGGAAGATTTCCGGAGGGAACTGGCTGGCCAGAAATCAGGTGACAGTTACCAGGGACGTCACAGTATACTAAGAAAATGGCCAATCAGCAATCAAGTCTGAAGACGAGGCTCTCTGAGATGTGCTGCGTGGAAACATTCGTCACATGCAAGTGATAAAACTGGGATAACGCTGTCATAGAAACTGAATGTAAATTTTTAAAGAGGCTGGGGAGATGAGGTAAGCTGGGCAAGCGTGCTTCTTGTGCAAGCATGAAGAACAGAGTTCAAACCCCCAGGACCCATGTAAAGCAGGGCTCGGCCATGAACACTTGGAATGCCAGTGTAGCAGGAGGCAGAGCAGAGAGGGCTAATGTGGTGTGCTACTTCATAGGTGCCTGGCTCTAGGTTCACTAAGAGATCCTAGGCAGAGAGTGCCTGTGTCCTCCTCTGGTCTCCATGTGCATGGCTGTGTACACATGCAGCCACACATGGGAATGCTTCAAGTAAAATAAAATTAAACAATGCTAAGTGAAAGGAATCAGACAGAGAAAGAATCAGGCAGAGAGAGGCAGACATTGTGTGAGCTCAGATGTGAGATCTAAATGAGTTGTTCTGTGGGATGTTGTGCTCCAGGCATTACAAGGCTGTTGTATTCTCGAACTGAGCATCTGTGGTTACCTGTATGAGTTTGGGCCCACCAGCATTGCATCATGGAGGGAGCAATATTTTCTTCAGTGACGTATGCACTGGTAAGTTGTCTAGTGTTCCTGTAAATAGCCCTCAGCTATGCTCCTTTAAGCAATGCTAGTTAAACTTACTGGTTAGGAAACAACAACAAAACCAAGATGTAAAATGGAGGATATCCATACTCCAGTAGATGGGTCTAAACTTGTACACATACAGTCCATTGACTCAATGGGTTAAAAAACTCAAATATATTGTATGAAGTTCAGAGAGGAAAATAGGTGTGTGTGCATATATACTGCAAGGCATGGAATATGGGTAGATGAAATTAAAATGCATTATATACACATATACACCTTTCAAACAAAAAGAAAAAAGAAACCCAACACCCAGCCTAACTTCCCGGATAAGGGGCAGCTTACTTCTCCCCACCCTTATATTTACCCTCTGACTTGTATTATACAGTACCTCTTTACTGGAGTTTATCACATTTCCGCCCAGAGCTTGCAGTGGGACAGGCCCTACA
The DNA here is from genome assembly GCF_907164565.1 of Psammomys obesus. Classification (NCBI taxonomy): domain Eukaryota; kingdom Metazoa; phylum Chordata; class Mammalia; order Rodentia; family Muridae; genus Psammomys; species Psammomys obesus. Next base: position 757,309 of record NW_026596176.1, read on the forward strand.
TTAGGGCCCATCTTTGCATATTCTTTTGTGTTTAACACAGAATCTTGTATTTTTAAAAGAAACCCTCAGGTCATCAAATCTCCCATCAATAAAAAATTATCCACAAGGAACTTACTTGGTGCAGAAGAAGAAACTTTCTTGGGTGATTTCAATGCTGCTTCTGAAAAAGAAAGAGGTAGAAGAAATGTGCAGCTTTTAGAACTCAGACCCCAGAGGGTGGGGGGGGGGGGGGGGTAGTTAGTTTGTGATTGTATTTGAGGCTTGCTCCACAGGAGGTGCTCTTGGTTTGTTCTGAGATCACAGGCTCTAGAGAGGGTGTGTTTGAATGACAATAGCCTCCATAGACTCAATGTATTTAAATGTTTGGTTCCCAGTTGGTGGACTGTTTAGAAAGGATAGGAAGGTGTAGTCTTTATGGAGGAGGTGTCTCTCTGGGAGTAGTGGGCTTTGAGGTTCCAAAAGCAAAATGTGGGGGTCAGGCCCAGTCTTCCTCTTTCTTCACCTCCATCTTGAAAATAAGCTACAAGTTCTCAGTTTCCAGGCCTAGGTGAAGCCCTACACTTAATATTTTGTTAATTAACCCCAATTATAATGGATTAGGATAACATCCTAAATAAGCATAAAGCAAAGGGTCTCAATTTCAGGAGATTTCATTCCACTGTGGCCATGTCTACGGTCACTTGAAAGCTATAAGTTGAGGGAGACACTGTGCAGCTGATAAGCACAGGAACTGGAACTAGAATGAGGGAACCAGATACGGTGCTGAAGATGCCAGGACAAATTCACAGGATGTTATTAGTGCTGCAGACCTAAAGGCAGGTAGAGGGATGCACTGTGTGAGATTATGAATATGTATGTACACAAATATTTACAAGCTACTTGGTGAAGGAAATCTAAGTTAGGATTAAAAACAAAATAGAAAGTACATTTTAACTCACTTAACATTTTTGATATCTAAAGAGTGAGGTCACTGGCTAAATAGATGACTTAGCAGTTAAGAGCACGTACACTCTTCCAGAGGACCTGAAGTTGGTTTGGAGCACAGTGGGCACCTGTTACTGCCTGTACCGTGAGCTTGAAGGGACCTGAAACCTTCTTGCATTTACAGATAGCTGAACAGCCATGCCTTGTCATTCACTCACACTTACACTCACACACTCACACACACACACACACACACACACACACACACATACACTGTAAAACTAAATCTTAGAAAAAGAAAAAAATAGGATCATAAATAAATTTTATATAAGTAGTTTCAGTTTAAAGAGACTGAGAAGGGGTTCTTGGTAGATGGTCACCAGACTTAATGAGGCTGTATCATTTGTGCTCTGAATAGGCAGCCTCTGCAAATCTCAATGCTATTTCTGCATTTTTATTTAAAAAATATTTTCTGTTTGTGTTTGTGGAACGGTGGAGGAAACACATGCACATGAGAGCAAGTGTGTGTGCCTAAGTGTGTGTGTGTAGGCAAAAGGACAACCCTGAGTGTTGTGATTCAGGCACTATATGCCTTGGTTTCTGAGGCAGAATCTTTCATTGGCCAAGAGCTCAGCAACAAGTAGGCTAGGTTGTCTACCGAGAAGCCCCAGGGACCCTTCTATCTTTACTTCTCCAGTGTTGGGATCATGTACATTCTTATAATGCTTTGCTTTTAAAAAATATAGATTCTGAGATTGGCCTCAGGTACTTATGTCTCATGACAAGCAGTTAACTATCTCCTTGTCTTCCTGTTTTTGAGACAGTGACTTACCATATATCCTAGGCTAGTCTAAAACTCAAAAACAACCCTCTTGCCTCAGCTTCTCCTGCACTGGAATTACAGGTGCCACATACTTATTTGTACATATCCAAACCCCTTAGGACAATTCCTCTTTTCTAGGACACAGTATGGAGTGGCTTTTGCTTACCTTCCAGTTGTTTTGTTACTAACCCAGCTAGGTCTGCACGGTTCATCTCCTCTAATATCTGGACAGTGACTTTCTCTAGCCAGCCACTGGGGCAGTATCCTGTGAGAATTTCGGCCAGCTGAGCTCCATTGGCCAGGTTCACCGTCAGCTTGGGGACCTGTTTCAGCATATCTGGCAGAGAACATTTCTTTAATGCATTCTTGAAATCGTCCAGCTCAGTTTTGTCCAGCTTTCCAAGGACATCCTTTAGATTGAAATTCAGCAGCCCAGGATGTTCCATCCTCACCCACAAGTGAGATCTGAGTGTGCAGCGCTACAGAACTATGGGAAGAAATGGAAAGAATGAGTCAGCTTTTTAACCTCTCATAATACTGATGACCTCTGTGCTAAGGCAGGGCTCTCTCAGCACAGTCAATTCTGGTCCTTTAAGAGTAAATTGCAGATAGTTGTCAAGTTCACATAGAGTTCCATTCCTTGGCTTAATTTAAGAGGTTAATCTGAGCGTCTTGCTCTTTTTGAAAACATGCAAGGCTCTCAAGTCATATGAGAAGTCTACAATGCTTTGTCTCCTGTACCCAGGAAATCACTGGTGAAACTTTCAAGCTTAATGCATAAATAAGCTAACAAAATCTATGACATTAAGTCTCCGTAACAATTTGATATATAGTTACCTTATGGTGTTTATGGAGTTAGGTAGACTCGAGTCTGTGTGAGGTAACATGTATATGTAAATATTTACAGACAAACCACCTGGAGAAGGAACTCTAGGTGAGAATAAAAACAAAACAAAGACTATATATAATTTTACATGGCTGCATGTTCTGAAAAAAGCCCAAGACTCTCAAGATTAATCCCCTACGGCAGGCATTAAGTATTAACAATATTAAGAAGGAAGTTGGGTTGAAAATCTCTTGACAGTCAAATGGCAAGCTATTTGCATTTACCATGGACCCAGGAGAGGGGTAAAGTTTTACAGACAACGTACATGGATGGTTCAGCTCATGATATGTTCTCTAAATTATTCATATTACATATACACATATGTACCTTGAGTTATTTCATTCCCCTCTCAGCTTTACTGAGAAGTAATCAAAATGGTATCTATATCTATTCATATTAGATAATGTGACTGAATATATATATATATATATATATATATATATATATAAACTGAAATACTATGATCAACTTGCTGAACCTCAAGTAATGTGGTAGGAACACTTAAAATACATTTATTATGTTTTAAAAGTTAAAAAAATTTTCCATAATATGTTTTGATTATTGTTTCCCCTCTCCCAACTCTCCCAGATTCTTCCCACCTCCCCACCTACCCAAATGCATACCCTTCCTTCCTCTTTCTCTCATTAGAAAACAAGCATCTAAAAAGAAAATACAAGGATAAAGAGAATATAAAAACAAACCAGAACAGGACACACACACACACACACACACACACCCGAATAAAGCCAAAGAAAAGGCATTAAACAGATTCAGAGACAGGCACATTGGACACTTAGAACTCCCTAAACACCACAAAAATCCAAAAATCATAGTATTTAAGCAAAATACCTATAAATAAAACCAAACCAAACCACCCAGACAAAGCACTATCAAGATTAAAACAAAACCAAAATCCCTAAGTGTACCACTCAGTTTGCCTTGTGCTGGCCGCCTACCGCTGGGCATGGAGCCCGCTCTTAAGCTTAGTTTGTATACCAAGTAAAACTGTTGGAGAAAACTAATTTTTCCATGTGAGAAGTTATAATTTTGTGGTAAGAACATTTATTTTGAAAAATTATATTTAAAGAAAATTTTCATATAGTAAGTATAGTCACACTGTACATTGGGTCCTGGGACTTCCTTATATATAACTGGAATTTCTGAAGCCCACAGACCATCTCAATGGTCTCTGTGACATAAGTGAGGGGGTTGTGCTTGGTTCTTGGCCCCACGACAAGAGGGTATATGGAGGCAACAATTATTAGCAGAGAGTTTCTGCATCAATGAATTAAAATGAATTTGGGATGAAACAGAATATAGTTCAGGGGCTGGAGAGATGGCTGGTCTTCTAGAGGTCAACACCCACACCCAGAAGCTCACAGCTGCCTGTAACTCTTAGCTTCAGGAGCTCTGACACCATCTTCTGGCTTCTTCAGATACCCATATGTGTGTGCATACACACCTGTGCACATAAATAAAAAACCTTAAAGAACAAGACTAGAGGCTCATAAACAGATGAATGGATAAAAATGGTTGTATACAATAAAACTGTATCAGTTACAGAGAATACATTTTAAAAAGATTTACTGTAATATTTTCATTTATGTGTATTTGTGTGCATTTCCTCATGAGGGCAGTCCCATGGAGGCCAGAGAGGGCATTGCTATTATCATATAATGGCTGCACAGTAGCTGTAGGCTGTTGTGAGCTGCCTGATATGAGGGTTGTGGACTGAACTCTGGTTTGCTGGAAGAAGAGCAAGTGCTCTTAACAACTGAGCTATCTCTCTCTAGTCAGGAATAACATTGTTCATTTTTTTCCATTAATTTACTTTATATCCCTGTTGGAAGTTCCCCTCGCTCCTCTCCTTCCAGTTCTTCCCCCTCATCTCCCTTCCACTACAGCTGTGAACCCTTCCCATTATTCTCAGAGAAAGGGAGACTTCCCATGTGTATCAACAGTCTTGACACAGGCTGCCTTGTCCTCCTGGCAAACCCAGCACTGGTGAGCACTGCCCCACTTCCTCTGCATCCCATTCCCAGTACCACCAGAACCCAGCTGTCATATTTCAGCAAACCAGGATATGCTAACACAGCTGAAGACAAGAAAGTGATCTCAAATCCAATCTTATGGAGATAATAGAGGCCTTTCCAGTTATTATACATAGAAGCATTTTCCATCAATGCTCACAGTGTGTAGAGGAACCATGCCAAGAATCTACTTAAGAGACGTGTGTGTGTATGTGTGTGTGTAGGTGCACACCCAAAGTGTCAGTCACTCAGGAGGCACAAGCAAATGTAACACTTGAACTTAGGACTTTAAGAGTAGCCTGGGCATTTGACAAAATCCAACATCCACTCATGTTTAAAGTCTTGGAGAGATCAGGGATACAAGGCACATACCTGAACATAGTAAAGGCAATAAACAGCAAGCTTATAGCCAATATCAAACTCAATGGAGAGAAACTTAAATCAATCCCACTGAAATCAGGGACAAGACAAGGCTGCCCACTCTATCCCTACCTCTTTAACATAGTACTTGAAGTCCTAGCCAGAGCAATAAGACAACTAAAGGAGATCAAGGGGATACAAATTGGAAAGGAAGAGGTCAAAGTGTCACTATTCACAGATGATATGATAGTATATATGAGCGACCCCAAAAATTCAACCAGAGAACTCCTCCAGCTGATAAGCAAAGTGGCAGGATACAAAATTAACTCAAAAAAAAAAATCAGTAGCCCTCCTGTATATAAAAGACAAAAGGGCTGAGAAAGAAATTAGGGAAACAACAGCCTTCAGAATAGCCACAAAGGGCATAAAGTACCTTGGTGTGAACCTAACCAAGCAAGTCAAAGACTTGTATGAAAAAAGTTTCCAGTCTCTGAAGAAAGACTTAGAAGATATCAGAAGATGGAAAGATCTCCCATGCTCATGGCTTGGCAGAATTAATATAGTAAAAATGGCCATTTTACCAAAAGCAATCTACAGATTCAATGCAATTCCCATCAAATTACCAACACAATTCTTTACAGACCTGGAAAGAAAAATTCTCACCTTCATATGGAACAACAAGAAACTCAGAATTGCAAAAACAATTCTCTACAGTAAAAGATCATCTGGAGGTATCTCCATCCCTGATCTCAAGCTGTACTATAGAGCAACAATACTAAAAACTGCATGGTACTGGCATAGAAACAGACTGGTGGATCAATGGAATTGAATAGAAGACCCTGACATAAATCCACACACTTAAGGACACCTGATTTTTGACAAAAGATGCCAAAACCATTCAATGGAAAAAAGACACCATCTTCAACAAATGGTGCTGGTCTAACTGGATGTCTACATGTAGAAAAATGAAAATAGACCCATACTTATCCCCCTGCACAAAACTAAAGTCCAAGTGGATCAAAGACATCAATATAAAACCAGACACACTAAACTGCTTAGAAGAAAAAGTGGGGGAGAGCCTTGAACTCACTGGCACAGGAGACAACTTCCTGAACAGAACACCAACAGCACAGACTCTAAGAGAAACAATCAATAAATCGGACCTCATGAAACTGAAAAGCTTCTGTAAAGCAAAAGACACTGTTGCCAGAACAAAACAACTGCCTACAGATTGGGAAAGAATCTTCACCAACCCTGTATCTGACAGAGGACTAATATTCAGTATATATAAAGAACTCAAGAAGTTAAACAACAACAAATCAAGTAATCCACTTAAAAAATGGAGTACAGAGCTAAACAGAGAATTCTTAATAGAGGAATATCGAATGGCAGAGAAACACTTAAAGAAATGCTCAATGTCCTTAGTCATAAGAGAAATACAAATCAAAATGACCCTAAGATTTCACCTTACACCCATCAGAATGGCCAAGATAAAAAAACTCAAGTAACAACACATGCTGGAGAGGTTGTGGAGAAAGGGGAACCCTCCTATACTACTGGTGGGAATGTAAACTGGTACAGCCACTCTGGAAATCAATCTGGCGCTTTCTCAGACAACTAGGAATAGCACTTCCTGAAGATCCAGCTATACCACTCCTAGGCATATATCCAAAAGAGACTCAAGTACACAATAAGGACATTTGTTCAACCATGTTTGCAGCAGCCTTACTTGTAATAAGCAGAAGCTGGAAACAGCCCAGATGTCTCTCAACAAAGGAATGGATACAGAAATTGTGGTTCATCTACACAATGGTATATTACTCAGCAATAAAAAACAAAGAAATCATGAAATTTGCAGGTAAATGGTGGGATGCGGAAAAGATAATCCTGAGTGAGCTATCCCAGAAGCAGAAAGACACACAGGGTACATACTCATATAGACATATAATATAGGATAAACCTACTAAAATCTGTATACCTAAAAAAACTGATCAAGAGAAAGGACTCTTGCTAAAATGCTCAATCACTATCCAGAAAGGCAAGGAAGATGGATATCAGAAAAAAAGCGAAAAGAGGGAACAAGTCAGGAGCCTGACACAGAGGACCTCAGAAAAGGTCTGCCCTGCAGACTATCAATGTAGATGCTGAGACTTATGGGCAACCTTTAGGCAGAGTGCAGGTAATCTTATGAAAGAAGTGGGAAACAGTAAGATCTGGAGAGGACAGGAACTCCACAAGGAGAGCTACAGAACCAAAAAATCTGAGCACAGGGTTCTTTCCTGAGACTGATACTCGGACCAAGGACCATGCATGGAGATAACCTAAGACCTCTGCACAGATGTAGCCCATGGCAGTTCAGTATCCAAGTGGGTTCCATTGTAATAGGAACAGGGACTGTCTCTGACATGAATTGATTTGGCCTGCTTTTTAATTATCTCCCCCTGAGGGGGAAGCAGCATTACCAGGCCACAGAAGAAGACAATGCAGCCATTCCTGATGAGACCTCATTGACTAGGATCAGAAGGAAGAAAAAGAAGACATCCCTTCTCAGTGGACTTGGGGAAGGGCATGCATGCAGAGGATGGAGGAAGGGAGGGATTGGGATGGGAGGAGGGAGGGAACCACAGAGGGGATACAAAGTGAATAAAGTGTAATTAAGAATTAAAAAAAAAGAGTAGCCTGGGCATCATAGTGAAGCCCTGTCTCAAAACACATTAAGTTAGTGTACATCTAATTTTTTTCTTTTCTTTATTAATTATGTTTATTCACTTTATATCCCACCTGTAGCTCGCTCCTTCCTTCCCTCCCAAATCTACCGTCCTCTCCCGCTTTTCCTCCCAAACCCACCCTCCTCTCCCTCTTTTCCTCCCAAACCCACCCTTCTCTCCCTCTTCGCCACCTGTTCCCCTCCCCCAGTCCACTGATAGGGGAGGTCTTCCTCCCCCTCCCTCTGATCCCAGTCTATCAGGTCTCATCAGGAGTGGCTGCACTGTCTTCCTCTGTTGCCTGGTAAGGCTGTTGCCCCGAGGGGCAGGTGATCAAAGAGCCAGCCACTGAGTTCATGTCAGAGACAGTCCCTGTTCCCATTACTATGGAACCCACTTGGACACCGAACTGCCATGGACTACATCTGTGCAGGGGTCCTAGATTATCTCCATGAATGGTCCTTGGTTGGAATATCAGTCTCAGAAAAGACCCCTGTGCCCAGATCTTTTGGTTCTGTTGCTCTCCTTATGGAGCGCCTGTCCCCTCCAGGTCTTTCTATCTCCCCTTTCTTTCATAAGATTCCCTGCACTCTGCCCTATGTTTGGCTATGAGTCTCAGCATATGTTTTGATACCCTGCTGGGTAGAGTCTTTCAGAGGCCCTCTGTGGTCGGCTCCTGTCCTTTTCCCCGTTTTCTCCCTCTTCTGATGTCTTCTCTTTACCTTTCTGAATGAGGATTGAGCATCTTACCCAGAGTCTTCCATCTAAATTTTTAAAACATTTCTTCCATGGTCTGGTAGTGTAGTTCCATTGGTACAGTGCTTACCTCCAAGCACAAAGCCCTGAGTTCCATCTTCAGTGCTCACACAAACAGGGCATGCTGCTACATGCCTGTAATCAAAGCACTTGGGAGGTGGAGGCTAAAGGGTAGGAAGTTCCAGGGCATTCCTGCTACGTAGGAGTTCAAGGCCAGTCAGGAATATGTGAGACCCTGCCTTAAGACAAACACTTTATTGTCTTTCACACCTGTATCTTTGGATATTTTGTTTTGTGTATTTTGGAGTACATGTAGAAGCTGAGAAATTAGAGATAGGCCATTGGGGGTGGAGTTAAGGGAGGTGAACTTCTTAAAACATAGGTAAAAATAGAGAGAGGCAAGTCAGAGTGGAGAGGTTCAAACTTGGATGGGAAAGTAATGAAGTTGGAAATGAACTGGAATGAAGGGTATATAATAAAAACTCTATGGAAACCTACATCTTGCCATCGAAGTAAAAAAATATAGAGAGGAGACAGTGGAACACAGGTGATATGAAAGAATGGGGGAGAATATTAAAGGCTAAAGGTGTAGTGGGGGCTAGGGGCCAGGGTAGTAGGGGAGAGCAGGGCATAGGGGGGAGTTAACAAAAAACTTAAGAAGTCTAAAGAAGTCTTTGGCGATCCAGTCATTTGTAAGCTAATTAAAAATAAAACAAGTAAAAAAAAGTCCCCTGTGCACCCCATTCACAGCTCAGCCTATATCTCCGGAGGCCAGCTGCCACCTGGGACAGGTATGACCCCTATGCCCTAGCACCTTACCTGTTGTGTCTCCCTAGCCAAGCCCAGCAGTGGTCAGCTACACTGCTGTTCACTAAATATCCCGGATCACAGCACTACCTGCGACTATCTGGAACCACCAGGTAAGACTCTGCCTCCTGCCCCCTGGTTTTCCTAAAACATTCCCAACAGAGGTATAATGCACCTGCTCCCATTTTCTGGCACTCCATTTTCTGAGACTTGGGCTGCATTACCAGAGGCCTGCCAATACTAAAGACAAACAGATGGCTAAAGGCCAGCTAAGAACACAATCAAGAGTTGGGGCAATATGGCACCTCAGAACCCCACTATCATACAAGCACAGGATATCCTAACACAGTTGAAGGACAAGAAAGTGACCATAAATCCAATTTTATGAAGATTATAGGGCCTTTAAAGAAGAAATAAATTCCTTAAAGAAATACAGGAAAATACAATCAATAGGTGAAAGAAATCAATAAAAATGTTCAAGACCTGAAAATGGAAATAGAAGCAATAAAGGAAACACAAACTGAGGGAATCCTGGAAATAGAAAACTTAGGGAAGAAATAGGAACTACAGAATCACCAACAGAATACAAGAGATTGAAGAGAATCTCAGGTGTATAAGATACGATAGAAGAAACTGATAACATTGGTCAAAGAAAATGTCAAGTTTAAAAAGTTTTTAACAAAATATCTAGGAAAATTGGGACACTATGAAAAGATCTAACCTAAAAATAGTATTTTAAACAAAATCATAGAAGAAAAATTCCTTAACCTAAAGAGAGAGAGAGATGCTGATAAATGTACAGGAAGGTTACAGAACACCAAATAGATTGGACCAAAAAAGAAAATCCTCCTGTCACATAAAAATCAAAAAAGTATACAGAACAAAGATTATTATTAAAAACTGCAAGGGAAAAAGGCTAAGTAACATATAAAGGCAGACCTAGTAGAATTACACGAAACTTTTCAACAGAGACCTTAAAAGCCAGAAGGGCCTGGGCAGATGGCTTACAGTCTCTAATAGACCACAGATGCCAACCTAGACTACTACACCCAGCAAAACTTTCAATCACCATACATGGAGAAAACAAGACATCCCATAGCAAAACCAATTTAAACAATATTTTTCAACAAATTCAGAGGATACTAGAAGGAAAACTCAAAACCAAGGAGATGAACTACACTCAAAACACAGGAAATAATTTCACACCAGCAAAAACAAAAGGGAAACACACACACATACACCATCAATATAAAAATGACAGGAATTAACAATTGTTGATCATTAATATCTTTTGACATCAGTGGACTCAATTCTGCAATAAAAAGACACAAGCTAACAGAACGAATGAAATCATTCTGTTGCATACAAGAATTACAGCTCAGCAACAAAAATAGACATTACCTCAGAGTAAAGGGCTGGAAAAAGATTTTCCAAGTAAATGGACCCAGGAAGCAAGCTGGAGTAGTCATTCTAATAACATAATAGACTTTCAACCACAATTAATCAAAAAAGATGGAGGACACTTCATACTTTAAGGAAAAATCCACCAAGATGAAGTCTCAATTCTGAATATCTATGCTCCAAATGTGAGGGTAGCCACATTTGTAAAAGAAACATTAGTAAAGTTTAAATAAAACATTGAACCACATGTTAATAATAGGAGACTTCAACACCCCACTTTCTCCAACGGACAGGTCATCCAGAAACTCAATGGAGAGAAAAAAAATGCAACTAACAGTTGTTATGAATCAAATGAACCTAACAGTTATTTACAGAATATTTCACCTAAACACAAAATATACCTTCTTCTTAGCACCATGTGGAACCATCTCCAAAACTGCCCATACACTCAGATGTAAAGCAAACCTCAACAGATCCAAGAAAATTGACATATTACCCTGTGTCTTATCAGACTACCATGAGTTAAAGCTACACTTCAACAACAGAAACAACAGAGAGCCTACAAACTCACAGAAACTGAACAACCCTATACTCCATGACCAATGGGTCAAAGAAGGAATAAAGAAAGAAATTAAAGAATTCCGAGAATTCAATGAAAATGAAGGAACATAACCAAACTTATGGGGCACACTGAAAGCAGTGCTAAGAAGAAAGTTCATAGCACTAAGTATTTTCATAAAGAAATTGGAGAGATCTCAGACAATGCAATTTAAATGCACATCTGAAAGCTCTAGAACAAAAAGAATCAAACACACCCAAGAGGAGTAGAGGGCCAGAAATAAACTCAGGGCTGAAGTCAATAAATTAGAAACAAAGAATACAAAGAAAAAATGAAACCTAGAGCTGGTTCTTTGAGAAAACACAAAATAATTAACTAAAAAAAAGAGTATCCAAATTAATAAAATCAGAAATGAAAATGGGGATATAACAGACACTGAGGAAATCCAAAGAATCATTAGGTCTTACTTAAAAAGCCTGTATTCTATAAAATTGGAAAATCTAAATGAAATGGATAATTTCCTTGATAGATACCACTTACCAACGTTATAGCAAAATGAAGTAAACAATTTAAACAGGCCTATAACCCCTAAGGAAATAGTAGTAGTCATTAAAAGTCTCCCAACCAAAAAAGCCCAGGGCCAGATGGTTTCAGTGCAGAATTCTAACAGACCTTCAAAGAAGAGCTAATAATAATACTCCTCAAAATAGAAACAGAAGGAACATTGCCAAACTCATTCTATGAAGCTACAGTCACCTTGACACCCAAACCACACTAAGATCCAACAAAGAAAGAATTTTTAGACCACTCTCCCTCATGAACATTGATGCAAAAATAATAAAATAGTCACAAACCAAGCCCAAGAACACATAAAAAAACATTATCAAAGAAGATCAAGTAGGCTTCATTCCAGGAACGCTGGGATCATTCAATATAAGGAAAAACCCTCAATATAATCCACCATATAAACTGAAGGAAAAAAAATGACATAATTGGTTCTTTTGGCATAGGTATAGCTGTTTTTGTTTCAGGCCCACCAGCCATATTATCTCAACTTGTTGCTGATGAAAAAGAATCTTTGTATAAGGTAAGTTTGACCAAAAACTGTGATTATGTTCAGCATTCTCTGTGGCCTTGTTGTTCTTAGAAATTCCTCAACCATAAGCACAGCTGTCCCTAACCATAAATTTTACCTGGGACCAATCAATTTAAAAGTCAGCTAGAACTGCTTGTCTAGTTAGCAAAAATAACTTATCAGAACCGACCACTCTGTATCACTATCTGCCCCCTGTATGAGCTAACTGCATCTTTTGCCTTTATATCTTGACCATGGAAAATGGATCAATGTCATAATTAGGCTCCCAAGTCCTTTCGTGGCTCTGATTGCAATCAGCTTGGAAAAGGCATCCAATAAAACATTCATATCTAAATGAGACTGGAGTCTGAACAGTTTGTGCAAATATTCTTATACTATCACCACCATCTTATTAGATGCTGAAAAAGCCTTTGACAAAATCCAGTGCCCCTTCATGTTAAAAGTCCTGGTGAGATCAGGGATACACAAGGCACACACCTAAGCACAACAACGGCGATATACAGCAAGCCAATAGCCAACATCAAATTAAGTGGCAAGAAACTTAAAGCATTCCACTAAAATCAGGGAAATAAGACTGCCCACTCTCTCTATTCAACGTAGTACTTGAAGTTCTATCTAGAGCAAGTAAGACAACTAAAGGAGATCAGGGGATACAAACTGAAAAAGAAGAAGTCAAAGTATTGCTCTTCACAGATGATATGACAGTATACATAAGGAACCTCCAAATTCTACCAGAGATCTCCTACAGTTGAAAAACTCCTACAGCAAAGTGGCTGAATACAAAATGAAGTAAAAAAAAAAATCAGTAGCCCTCCTTTATACAGATGATAAACAGACTGAGAGAGGAATCAGGGAGATGACACCCTTCATGACAGCTGCAAATATAAAATATCTGGTGTAACTTTAACCAAGCAAGTGAAAGACCTGTATGACAAGAACTTCAAGTCTCTGAATAAAGAAATTGAAGATATCAGAAGATGGAAAGATCTCCCATGCTCATGATCAGTATGATTAACATAGTTAAAATGGCCATTTTACCAAAACAATCTACAGAGTCTATGCAATTCCTATCAAAATCCCAACAATTCTTTAGAGACCTTGAAAGAACAATTCTCATATGGCAAAACAAACAAACAAACAAAACCCAGGATATCTAAAATAATCCTGTATAATAAAGAGCTTCTGGAGGTATCTCCATTCCTGCTTTCAAGCTCTAGTAAAGAGCAATAGTAACAAACCCACATGATATTGGCATAAAAACAGATTTATCAGTGGAATTGATTGATTCAATTGAAGACCCAGAAATAAACCAACACACCTACAGACACTTGATTTTTAACAAAGAAGCCAAAATCATACAGGGGAAAAAAAAAAGACAGCATCTTTAACAAATGTTGCTGGTGTAACTGGATGTCTGAGAATGTACAAGAATATAATTAGATCCGTATTTATTATCACTCTGTACAAAACTCAAGTCCAAGTGGATCAAAGACCTCAACATAAAACTGGATACACTAAATCTAATAGAAGATAAAGTGGGGAAATAGCCTTGAACGCATTGGTACAGGAGACAACTTCCTGAACAAAACATCAACAATCCAGGCATTAGGAGTAATAATTAATAAATGGGACCTCATGAAACTGAAATGCTTCTGTAAGGCAAAGGACACCATCAATAGCACAAAATGGCAGCCTACAGATTGTGAAAAGATCTTCACCAAGCCTATATCTGACAGAGGGATGATATCCAAAATATATAAATAACTCAAGAAATTAAACACCTATAAATGAAATAACCTAATTTAAAATGGGGTATAGATCTAAACAAAGAACTTAAAGAAATATCCATATTCATTAGTCATCAGGGAAATGCAGACAAAAAGGACTGATATTTTATATCCATCAGAATCACTAAGATAAAAAACTCAAGTGACAGTACATGCTGGGGAGGACTGGAACAAGGTGAACACTCCTCCATTGCTGGTGGGAGTGCAAACCTGTACAGCCACTCTGGAAATCAATCTGGAGATTTTTCAGAAAATTGGGGCTAGTTCTACCTCAAAACTGAGCTATACCACTCCTGGGCCACCACACCACAAGGACACTAGCTCAACTGTGTTTATCACAGCTTTATTTGCAATAGCCAGAAACTGGAAACAACTTATATTTCCCTCAACTGAAGAATAGATTAAAAATGTAGTAGAGTTAAACAATGGAATACTACTCATCTAATAAAAACAAGGACCTCATGAAATTTCCAGGCAAATAGATGGAACTAGAAAATATTATCCAGAATGAGGCCACCCAGACCCAGATAGACAGGCATGGTATGTAGTCATTTAGAAGTGGGTATTAGCTACAAAATATAGCATAGCCACTCTACAATCCACAGACCCAAAGAGGCTAAGTAACAAGGAGAGCCCAATGGAGGATGCTTGAATCTCACTCAGAAGGGGAAAAAAAGATAGACTTCTAAAATAGACGAAGGGAGGGAACTGGGTGAAAGGGGGCGGGGAGAGGAATAGGGGTGGGGATCAGGTATGGGGAAAGGGAGGGAGGGCTGAGAGAGAACTTAAACTGATAGATGGGGGAGGCTCCTGGGAGTCTATAGTGGTGACCCTACCTGAGAGTCCTATAGTGGGGGAAATGGAGCCTGAAGTGGCCACCCCCTGTAGCCAGGTGGGGCTTCCAGTGGAGGGCGGGGAACACGAACACACACAAAACCTTCGACCTAGCCAATCAATGACTGGCCCAACTTGAGTAGCATGCCATAACAGAGAGCCCACCACTGGCACCACTAATGCCACTCTGCTATTGTTGTGGACAGGAGGCTAGGGTAACAATCATCTGAGTGGATTCACCCAGCACTGACAAAAACTGCTACAGAGACCCACAGCCAAACATCAGGCAGAGCTCAGGAAACCTTATAGAAGAGGGAAAGGAAGGATTGAAAGGGCCAGAGAGGTCAAGAACATTGAATACAGGCTCACAGAGACTGACCCACCACCAAGAGAACATCCATGGACAGTCCTAGCCACCCTGTCCACATATGTAACAGATGTACAGCCTGGTATTCATGTGGGACTTCTAACAGAAGGAACAGCGGCTGTCTCTGTGGGACTCCTTTCCCCTAACTGGACAGTCTTGTCTAACATTAAAAGATGGGCCCAGTCCTACTTGATATGTCAAGGCAGGTTGACACCCATGGGAAATCTCCCCTTTCCTGAGAAGAAAAGAGAGGGGGTACAGGAGAAGAGAAAGGAGGTGAGAGGGAGGGACTGGGTGGAGAGAAGGGAGGGAAGCTCCTACTAAGATGTAAAGTAAATAAATTACTTAATGAAAAGAAAACACAAAAGGATGTTGGCAAGGATACCATCCCTGTGCCCTTTACATCCCAGTGCAGGCTCAGGCTCACTGAGAACGAAGCAGGTACTGAAAGAGTTAACTGAGTGTTTTTGTAGGGTGGATCCTTTAAAAGCAGGAAAGCAAAACATTAACAAAGTTACAATTTTCACCCAGGTGCTGAAGTCAATTTCCTAGTTCATCTACAGACCCTGTAATTTCAGTGTCCATAACTGAAACACAGGAATTAACTGAATAAAAGTGTGTAAGCTGGGAGACAGTGGGTGAAAGGCAACGAAAATGAATGGGTTTTCTAGCAGGTGGTCATTAGGGACACACTTGGTGAATAATTACATGTGAAGTTTTATGTGTAACATAGCTACAATTAAAGAACCAGGCGAGTCCTGCATAGAGCCAGTTACAAACTGCAGACCATCAGCAGTTACAGTTACCTGGGCGGGACATATATTCTCAGGGCTTAAGAGGCTGAGGTAGGAGGTTAAAGACATGTAGCAGGTACCAGGTTTGTGTAGGTGCCGAGGATTGAAGGCAGAACCTCACGCATGATACATTCCTCATCCCTGGAAGATACACGAAATTTGAGGAAAATTATTTAGGTAAAACTCTTTAAGTTTTAAATATGGACTTCTGTGAAAATTTGAGTACAGCCTGAGCTACAAAGTAAGATCCTATCAGAAGAGTAAGGACTCACCTACATCATGGAAACAGGTGAGAGAAGGATCAGATTATCCTCTGAATTCAGCAAAGGGTTTAGGTAGCAGACCTAGGATCTGCTTTTTATGTTGACACAGCTGGACTTGCCTCTGTGTATCACACAAGACATTTCCTAAAGTACTTTATTTGGTATTGTTCTCATTTGGCAGAAGTCAATCTAATGTTCATATTTCAGTGGCATTAAAATGACCAGTTCTGGAACATTAATGTTACCCACTACGCACAGAGTCTAGTGCTACTGGGAGGAGGGACAAGTAAGAACACACACTAACCATACGCTGTGTCAGACTAAGGCACTGGGTGATGCTCAGTCACACGGTGCTTTACCACAATTCAAGAAGCCGTGGAGCAGTGGCTCTCAGCCTGTGGGTCACAACACCACTGCAAACCTCTATCTCCAAAAGCATCTACATTATGATTCCTTAACAGTAGCAAAATTACAGTTATGAAGTAGCAATGAAAACAATTTTATGGTTGGGAGTCACTACAACATGAGGAGCTGGGATGCTGGGGTCACAGCATCAGGGAGGTTGAGAACCACTTCTTTGGATGGGATGGTTCAAGAAGGGCTATCAGACAAATATACAAATGTGGAGCATAAAAGCATGTAAAAATGGTGCATGCCTGCAACCCCAGTTAGTTAGGTGCCCACAGAATCAACCAACCTGGGCTCATAGGGGCTCACAGAGACTGAACCAACAACCCAGGAGCCTGCACAGGACTGACGTAGGTCTTCTGCACATGTATTACAATTGTGTAGCTTGGTCTTCTTGTGGGACTCACAACAGTGGGAGCAGGGCCTGTCTCTGGCTTGCTTTTAGGACCCTTCCCTCCCACTGGGTTGCCTCATCCAGCCTCAACATGAGGGGAGGTGCCTAGTCTTGCTGCAACTTGATATCAAACATGATTGCTTGATATCTATGGGAGGCCTGCATTTTTTTTCTAGAGAGAAACAGAGGGAGAGTGGATGGGGAGGGTGCAGAGGGAGGCGTGGGGGAGGGGCTGGGAGGAGAGGAGGGAGTAGAAACTGGTCATCACAGAAAAAAAAAACTACACCCACAGAATTTAGTTTTCTTTTAAATTAGCAGGTGTGAACATAATTGAAAAAAATATGAGTAGAAAGACTACATGGCTATGACACTCTCTCCACACAGTGTGTAGATGATCCAGTTCACACAACTGAAAAGAAGTCCCCACTAGCAGTTGGCTTCTACTGAGGTGCTGGGCAGGTATCTCAGCTAGTGGAGGATGTGCTGAGGAGCATCAAGGCCCAGGTTTGTCCTTAGCACCACAGCAAATAAAGAGCCTGTGATGCAGACACCCTCCCTGCAAAAAACAGGAAAACGAAGGTGGCTGTGCAAGGGTGTGTGAGCAGGTACTGGTGTCTGAGTGGGTGTCTGTGTGCTTCACTCAGACACAAACCTGAGTTGGTGTGAGAGCTCCCCAAGACCTCAAGCTGAGATGCCCAAACTCCTGCTTCCCACTCCGTGTTAACTGGCTGGGAAGTGCGGCAGCTCCCTGTGCTGGCTGAGAAACAGTTCTAGGGTGGCTGGGGAAATGGCTCCTGCGGCTTAGACCGTGATCACTCACTGCTGGCTGCTACACCCAGGTGAGTCAAATATATGTAGCAGCCTAAGTGGTAAGGAAAGGCTGCAAAGCTCAAGAGTGTTTAAGGAGGTACTGAAAATGCCTGGTCTGGAAACACTGAATGACAGGATTAACATATGCATCTCGGAAACAAACATAAGTCACGTGCAGGCAGTAACTGGGGTAGATCATCACTGAAGATTCAGTTCTGAGGCTGAACTAAAACTACCTGAGAATGTAGCATCATCTGTATGAACAAAGCATGATGTATTCTGTTGAGGAGAAGTTTAGCCAGGTATTGTGGGCCGTGTCCGTAAGTCCAGTACTAAAGAGTCCAATGCATGAGAACTGTCATGAGTTTGAGGCGAGCCTGGACTGCAGCGAGACCCTGTCCCCCAAAGAAGAGGGTGAGGAAAGGGGAAAAGGGAGAGGGGCTCACAGAACAAAACCACACTCTACACATGGCTTGGTACAGGACCTGGCAGGCTCAGGTGTTGCACTTTTCTGCATCTCTGTGTTTTACATGCCCACAAAGAACAGAAAGGCACCCTGACACCAGACTCTTGCTTTGCTCAACACCGCGCTTGCCTGTGTACCCTTGACTTATATGTGGACCTGGATTCCAGCAGAAGAAAAGCTGTTGAAAGGAGTCACTGGAGAGCCTTCTCCAAGCCCACTACCGCCTTTGCACAGAGAAAGCCCGAGGGCTGTGGATGCCGTTTATTTGGTTGGGTGCTTGCCTAGCATACATTGAAATACTGCATAAATGCAGTACAAGCACAACTCTGTAATCCCAGCACTCTAGAGGTGGAGACAGGAGGATCAATTCAAAGACATCTTTAGCTGTAGGACAAATTGAAGACCAGCCTGGGCTACACAAGTCCCTGTTTCAAAGAAACTGTAAACCCCATACCCCATAGTTCTTCCTGCGAGACATCCAAACATTCAAAGAAAGGGAGGAGAAAATTTTATCAAAGAGACACTTAAAAGAAGAGTAAACAGCGGGATTATTGCTCACCTCTCCACAGCCAGCACCTACTCGGACTCAGTGCTACAGGTGCAGGAAAGCGCTCTTAAAAGAGGTTGCCTCCCCGCCCAAGCTCACAGATTGGCCCTTGGGAATCAATCCCACCACTGAGAAATGTCTATCTAGGAAAGGGATAGGTGGAGAACGATTTCTGCCCCAGACCCTTGCCGTTCCTGCTCACACCTGTGGCTTGCAACTTTGATAGCATTTAGACTTATCCACAGTGGGGGTGCGCTGTTATTTTACATTGCTAACATCCAAAAAGTCTGTTTTTGGCTCAGGTAGCTGTCATTAGAGAACCATGAAGGTCAAAGGGAACTTGAGAGGGGGCAAGACAAGAGATGGTAATGGAAGAAAAGATGACAACAACTCTTTTGTGTTTCTCTCATATAGGAATCAGATTTATTTATTAACTTTTCTTTCTTTCTTTCTTTAATCTATTTATATTCCTTTATTTTTGTGTGTGGTGGGGGTAGGACTCATGTGCCATATGTTGCACACAGGTGCAGGTCAGAGAGGAACTGGTGCGGGTCCTGGAGATGGGGGATTGAACTCAGGTTGTTAGGTTTGGCGGCAAGCACTTCTATCTGCTGAGCCATTTCACTGGTCCACGAATCTAGATTTAAACGAACAGACACACATTAGCACACACATATCTGTAAGATGAACTTGTGGTTGGATGTGACAACACACCTGTAATTCCAGCACTTATGAAGCTAATCGAAATTTAAGGTCAGCTGGGACACACTATGAAACCCTGTCTTTAATAAAATCAGTCTTGCTTTCTGGTGTGTGTGTGTGAGTGAGTGAAAGAGAGGGAGAGAAAGAGACTTGGGAATGGATCCTAGGGCTTCACACATGCTAAGCAAGTGTTCTATTATTGAATAATAGTCCTAGCCTTCATGTCATTTATTTATTTATTTACCAAGCTACTGAATTTTATGTGGGAATTCTGAGGAATCTCTTATAGCCAGGATCTGGAACACATAATTCAGTCCATCATTAGAGAAGAAATATTTTTAAAAAGAAACTTTAATCTCCATGATCCAGATTTTGCTCATTCTGATAGTTCTGAGGTGTATTTTTGAGACAGGGTCTCACCATGCAGCCATCACTGTTCTGGAACTCACTAAGTAGAGTAGGCTGATCTCAAACACACAGAGATCTATCTGCCTCTGCTTCCTGAGTGCTGGGTAAACACATGCGCCACTATGCCCAAACCTGAGACTTGCTTTTGACAGGGTCTTGCTTTGCAGCCTCGGCTCATCTGAATTCAGACCTCCAGTTTGTGGCAACCCTCCGACTTCAGCCTCCTGAGTCCAAGGTGTGACTCATAGTACTAGCTTAGTTCTGAGACTTTTGCCCCGTTCTGCAAAGCTTTCAAGCTTAACCTTTTCAGTGATTTAGTTGAAACACTATCAATTTCCTAGATGTATTTTGGAAATTTCATGCTTTTTGCTTTTGTGTTGGCAGGCAGGCGTGCTGTCTCTTATGTCCCAGTACTCAGGTGATCTCTTCTGTGGCAGAATTAAGGTAGAGGGAATTTGATTACTCTGCCAAATCAATTGGCCCCTTCTAGAAATTTCTTCTCCTTTGAGTCCTGATTTTTTTTTTTCAAGACAGGGTTTCTCTACATAGCTTTGGCTGCTCTTGACTCACTTTGTAGACCAGGCTGGCCTTGAACTCATAGAGATCTGCCTGCCTCTGCCTCCTGGAGTGCTGGGATTACGACATGAGCCACCTCGTACGCTGAGTTCTGATTCTTTAAAATGTCAGATGAACAATTTGGTTTTATCATGTTCACTTAGAATCTTAACATGCATGACTCCATTTAAGTTTTAGCCTGGCTTGCTGTAATCAGTGATGAGTCTTATGACTTTTATTCAACAGTTTGTTATTGTCATACAGGCTACACTAAGTCATTGCATGCAAGTATACATGTTCTTGGTGCACACACCACACAGCAGCCGCCACCCCATTTACCTCCAGACAGTTTCACTTCTCCCTTCGGCTCACCAGGGCATACATACATTTCTGCAGCTAGAAAGGATCCACAGGTGAGAGAAAACCCATTACTTCCCTTCTTTCTGTGTGTGGGTGCAGTGAGCTTTATTGATATTCAAGAGATTAGGGCTCCCTGTGCCCCTCCCACTATTCTGGGGGTCTGGGACGGAAACTGTGAAGGAGATGCTCAGTGTCAGGGGCTGAGCAGGGACAGGTACTCCTCAGCAGCCAAGGGCCTCTCTCTTGTCCTTGCTGGGGTGGGTAGTCCAGGGCTTCTTACTCCTTGGAGGCCATGAGGTAGACTATGAGGTCCACCACCCTGTTGCTGTAGCCATATTCATTGTCATACCAGGACATGAGCTTTACAAAGTTGTCATTGAGGGCAATGCCAACCCCAGCATCAAAGGTGGAAGAGTGGGAGTCACTGTTGAAGTCACAGGAGATAACCTGGGTCCTCAGTGTAGCCCAGGTTGCCCTCAGTGGGCCCTTGGATGCCTTGCATAACCACCTTCTTGATGTTATCATACTTGGCAGGTTTCTCCAGTCGGCATGTCAGATCCATGATAGACACGTTGGGAGTGGGAATGTGGTCGTGCCAGTGAGCTTCCTGTTCAGATCTGGGATGACCTTGCCCACAGCCTTGGCAGCACCAGTGGATGCAGGGATGATGTTCTGGGTGGCCCCATGGACATCAAGCCACAGCTTTCCAGAGGGGTCATCCAGTCTTCTGGGTAGCAGTGATGGCATGGACTGGGGTCATAAGTCCTTCCATGATGCAAAAGTTGTCATGGATGACCTTGGCCAGCGGAACTAAGCAGTTTGTGGTGCAGGAAGCACTGCTTACAATCTTGAGTAAGTTGTAAACACCCATCACAAACATGGGGGCATCCGCAGAAGGGGCAGAGATAGCCCTTTTGGCCCCATTCTTCAAGCGGGCCCCAGCCTTCTCCATAGTAGTGAAGACACCAGTAGACTCTACAACATACTCGATCCCAGCATCGCCCCATTCCAGGATCTCACTCCTGGAAGATGGTGATGGGCTTGCCATTGATGACAGGCTTCCCGTTCTCAGCCTTGACTGTGCTGTTGAAGTTGCCATGGGAGAGTCATACTGGAACATGTAGACCATGAGGTCGATGAAGGGGCCATTGATGGCCACAACCTTCACTTTGCCAGAGCCACAGGCAGCCCTGGTTACCAGGCATCCAATACGGCCAAATCCGTTCACTCTGACCTTCACCATCATGCCCAAGGGACGAGGCTGGCACTTCATGGAAAGATATGGCTGTCTCTGGAACAGGGAGGAGCAGAGAGTTCACTACTTCTCTTTATAAGACTGACTAAAATTAGGTTAATCTGGATAGTTGCATCCATTTTCCTGCAAATGACTTCATTTGTGTGTGTGTGTGTGTGTGTGTGTGTATTATTCCTTGCCATTTTATTTTATTTTATTCCATTTCAAAAAGAAATGCATTTTATTTCAAAAAGAAATGCAAGAAACTTTGGCAAAACAGAGAAGCTGTGTTATCTCCCTCACTTCCAGCATTAATCACGTTTCAAGATGCAATCTGTTTCTGACAACTGCCTGTAATTGAGAGGCCTCTATAATGCCCATCTGTGCTCAGTTCAATGAAGTTTGCTAAACTGGCTCAGGCAAACATATTAGTAAACATTGCCCACTGATTACAGTGTTCTGAAGGACACAGGTAACAGCCAGAGGAAGGC
Source organism: Psammomys obesus (assembly GCF_907164565.1). Classification (NCBI taxonomy): domain Eukaryota; kingdom Metazoa; phylum Chordata; class Mammalia; order Rodentia; family Muridae; genus Psammomys; species Psammomys obesus. The sequence goes on from NW_026596176.1 coordinate 780,076, forward strand.
CAGTATAAGGGGCTGGATGACATTTGTCAGGGTCCCCAGCCAAAGCTTTCAAGGAGTTGGGGTACTCTATTTTCTTGGCATGTGGAAGTAATCATGTTGACAAACAGGACAATTCCTCCAAACCCCATACTTTGGGGTGGGATTCTAAGAAGGCTTCTTTAGATGGGCATGGGTGATTGTACTTCTGGCCACCAGTGACCCTCTGGAGTAACAGCTCTTCTTCCCTTTCTGGGAGTCAAGTGGAAGTGGGACTGATAATTCCCAAAGTCTCAAACAAGGTCGGCTCCTGTAGCAGTGAGACCTTCAGTATTGTGGTTGCCTTGGCCAATCCCCCAGATGATCTTAAGACAAGGTGTAGTTGGATTTGCCTTATCTTTGTCATATACTCCCAAGAGGTATCAGGAATCAAGGCCAAATATTTTGGCCTTGTGTCACTGTGGACATAACAGAAAGCCAGAGACCATTCGTAAACCCTCAATTTCACATGGGTGGGATGTAGCCTAGTTTGCAAAGTCCTTGCCTAACATGTACAAGGCCTTCAGTTCAACACCCCAGAACCACATAAATCAGGCATGGGAGTACATGCTTGTAATCCAGAACTTCAGAGGTTCAAAGTCATCTTTGAACACAGTTCAAGGCTAGCCTGTGCCACATGAGAACTTATCTAATGAAAATGCAGTTTATACTTTTTATATCTTCTTTATAGGAAATAGCAACATATTTCACCTGATGCGGCTGGCTTGGGAAATGACTGGCATCTTACAGTCACCTGAGGGTGCTGGCTAAAGAGTCTGACTCACCAACCCACCATCAGCCAATTAAGTTAAAATCTCAGAGGATGAGCACAGTACTTAAGTATTCACGGCTGAATTAAGTATTCACTTAATTTTGTACCATCTTTCCACCCTGGCAGCAGGGCTCCAGGAGAGAAGGCTGTTCCATATCTCAGTCCCACGGAGAAAACTTCATGCAGCCATACCCTGGGCCCCGGTTGTCTGCAAGCAAGGAGGGAACCCCAGCAGAGGGGAGGCTGGTATTGTGTCATGTTGAAAGGGTTAGACTAACTTTGTAACCTGTATGTCTTCTAAAGCCTATAGCTTTGAGTTTTAGGTTCAGGTTAAGGTAAAGCCTCTTAGTACCTTTCCAGAGAATGGAGGAATGTGAGCCTATCTGTGAGGACAGATATAAAAAAAGGCGAGCAAACAATGACCTTCACTCAGCAAAAAAAAGGACCAGACCCTTGTGTTTGAGATAGCATTTCTTAGCAACGAACCCAGACTTCTTCTGAGTAGCTTTTGACCTGCATCCCAAAGTCTGCACACCTAATCTTCAAGGATGAGCTAACCACCCCCACCTTCAATTGCAGCTGCATCCACACTTGGCAGGACTGGCCAAGCTTGAGCACCTAAGACTAACCAGTTATCATACTTTATAGCTTCCTCATCCAATCCTAAATTGCCAAGACTGCAACTTCAAATCTCCCGCACTTTTTTTTTTTTTTTTAAACCTAAAGGCCTTTGTCTCCGGGTGCCACTCTTTGCTGACCGGCAGGGGTGACCCCATTGCGCAATGGTTAATAAACCTCTTGCTTTTGCAATGAGTCTTGGTCTGGGGGAGTTTTTGGGAAGGGCTCGATCTTGAACTCCTGAGCTGTGAGACCCCAGGTCTTACAATGTGTCTGCCTCTGCCGGCTCTCAGGTGAATAAACTCCTGTTTATTGTTTGGGAGTTCTTCTAAACATGAGAAGCTGCTGTGAGGCTTCTAGAAGAATTTTTTTTTTTTTTTGCACACCTAAAGCTGAGCCGTCCTCTTCTAAGACCTGTAATTCCATTATGTAGTTTAAGTTAAAATTTTGTTTTGAAAGCCATTAATTTCACAATCCATAAAAATATAACTTTTTTTTCTTTTTACAATTTTGGGGTTCACAGTAAGATCAAATATCCTGCAACACTGTTTCCAGTAGTTAACCCATGTATTTACTTTGCATACAGAGAAATCAAGAGAACAAATGTTATCTGCCTTGCCTCAAATCACTAACCAAATCCTGTGCAGTGTAGGAATTGGACTAGAGCCTGTCTCTTGATTTCTAGTCCAAAGTTCTTATGAGACCAGTGATTCTTTTTTACTTTTTTATTTTTATTTTTTAAAATTCTTTATTAATTACATTTTATTCACTTTGTATCCCCCCTGTGATTTTCTCTCTCCTCTTGTCCCAATCCCTCCATTCCTCCACCCTCTGCATGCATGCCCCTCCCCAAGTCCACTGATAGGGGAGGTCTTCTTTTCCTTCCTTCTGATCCTAGTCAATTAGGTCTCATCAGGAGAGGCTGCATTGTCTTCTGTGGCCTGGTAATACTGCTTCCCCCTCAGGGGGAAGTAATTAAAGAACAGGCCAATCAGTTCATGTCAGAGACAGTTCCTGTTCCTATTACAATGGAACCCACTTGGATACTGAACTGCCATGGGCTACATCTGTGCAGGAGTCCTTGGTTATCTCCATGCATGGTCCTTGGCTGGAGTCTCAGAAAAGACCCCTGTGCTCAGATTTTTTGGTTCTGTTGCTCTCCTTGCGGAGTTCCCGTCTTCTCCAGATCTTACTATTTCCCACTTCTTTCCTAAGATTCCCTGTACTCTGCCCAAAGGTTGCCCATAAGTCTCAGCATCTGCATTGATAATCTGCAGGGCAGAGCCTTTCAGAGGTCCTCTGTGTCAGGCTCCTGACATGTTCCCTCTTTTCTTCTTCTTCTGATGTCCATCCTCTTTGCCTTTCTGGATAGGGATTGAGCAAAAATATGACGTTTTAAAGGAACTTTGAAAAACAAATTTCATATAAGTATACACTGTATTTTGGTCATGATGGTTCCTACTCCTTACCTTTAAGTCCTCAATCTATCTCCCAACTTGATGTCCTTTTTAACACTCATGGGTGTGGGGCCAGCCACTGGAGTGTGGTTGACCTAGCAAGGGTCAAGCCCTTAAGAGAAAGCTTATTCTCCTTTCTCCAGGAGCCATCATCAGTTGGAAACTCCTCATCTAGAGTAGTCTTCCTCCATGTTGTAGTGTTGATTGTCTTGATCATGTCCAGGCAATCACAGCTGCTTAGGGTTCGTGAATACAGTGATCCAGTCCTGTTGTGTCCAGGGGACATCGTTTCACGGCAGTCTTCCGGACCTCTGGGTTTTTTTTTTCATTTATTTATTTATTTATTTATCTATCCATCTATTTATTTATTTATTTATTTATTTATTTATTTATTTATTTATTTATTTATTTATTTATTTATCTATCTATCTATCTTTGCACCACTGTGTTGTACCTGAGCCTTGAGATGGTGAGAATGTGCATGTGTGTCTTTGTATTTTTCACATGGCCTCATACTCTGGGATGCTCTCGGCAAAACATCTTGACAGGAATCAGAAAAAAAATCATGACTTTTCAGTTAGTCTCAGGAAATGGACTCAGGTTTCAGTCAGGTTTCAAGCCCACCTTTTGGGGATTCCCCAAGGTGGGGCTTATTTCTTGTTTAGGATTTCTTCACCGGCTTTTGACTTGCTGTCTGAATCTCCTCAGGTGTTAATGGGTCATCCCTGAGTGGTCTAAAGAGCTAACATCTTTGACAGATTTTTTTCTTTGAAAATTTATCATTTCAGGTAATATGCAAAGTAATGGGTTTCATTATGGGAACTTTATATAAATGTGTGACTCTGTTCTCATCCATTCTCTCTTTAACTGCTCTTCCATTTTCTCCCACCACTGCTTCTCACTGCTCCTTTCTCTCCTAAATAGTTCTGGCATCACCTTTCAACTCACATGGATTCCATTACCCTCTTTCCTTTAAAATCTCTTCTTCATTTCTCATGTTGTCCTTTCTATTTTCCTGACTTCCACAGAAACATTAACATATATAATTTTAAATCTAGATTTCATGTACCAGAGAATATAGAAAAACAGGCAGAATTTGTCTTTATGAATCCGGCTTATTTTGCTTAACACAATTCACTTTCCTGCCAGGGTCATGATTTGTCTGCAAGTATGTATGTACACCATACATATTACTGGTATCCATGGAGATCAGAAGAGGGTGTCAGGTACCCTGGAACTGGAGTTACAGGTGGTTATAAGCCACCAAGTGGATGCTGGTTTCCAGCAAGAGCAGCAAGTATTCTTAACCAGTGAGCCATCTCTTCACCCTTCTGAATTGCGTTGATTTGTGTATGTTGGATAAACCCTGCATCCTTGGAATGACATCACACTGCTTTTCATGGATTATTTTCTTAATGTGTTGTTCAATGTGCAAGAATGTTTACCAGGATTATTTTCTTCATTGGTTCATCAGAGAAACTGGTTTGTAGTTCTTAATTTTGTTGTGCTCTTGTTTTCATGTCTAGCAGTGTCATATGGCCCTGGTGCTGACCTCTAGCCATTTGGTTGAGTCTGTTATTAGCAGGATTGGTGGTTTCTGATGTTTATAGGTCTCTGGAGTTGTAGGTGGAGCTCATGGTTCCTGATGGCCTTAGTCCACTGGTTTTCCTGTGGCTCCCTGATCTGTGCTGGTCTCTAGGGTACAGATCAGTGTGGTCCCAAGAAATGGGTGGGTCCCAGGAAATGGCTTTGTTTTCATGTCTGGATCAAGCTCTGAAAAATGAGTTGGTCATGTTCTTTCCCTAACTGACTTGTTGCTCATTTTATATATTTTTAAATTAAATTTGTTCTTTGATATGCTCATATGTGTAACATACATGTGTAAACATACATTCTGATTACTCTCTACACTCCTGTTTCTCATCTCCCTCCCACTCACATCCTTTTTTTCTTACAAGTATCTTTTCTGTATTCATTTATTTTGTTTTTTTAAATTACTGCTTTGATATAATTGATTGTTATGAATCTATTGAACTTTATACCTTCCTAATTTAATTTTGGTAGAACACATGTATCTAGGAATTTATCCATTTCTTCTGGATTTTTAGCTTTATGTTTTTAATATTAAATTTTATTTTTCACTAGAAGATCATGCTTGGTTTTTTAAATTTTTGGTTGATTTTTGTTATTTGAAAGTTTCATGCACAGATATAACATTCTGATTATTTTCTTCCCCTTCTGTCTTACCAATCTTCCTTCATTACTCCAAGTACTCTTTTCTGGATTCATGGCTTTGACTTTCTTCTGTTTTTAAAAAAGGACTTTTATGTTTTCTATACTGATGTTCTGTATCTTATTGGGATCTGTATGTCCTTTCCCTTTGAAAGTAGGCAGGGATGTAGGGAGGACCAGAAGGAATTAGTAGAGAGAAATGTCTCCAACTCTATTAATTGGGTCTTCTTTCTCTTGGTTAGTTTGGCTAGGTATTTGTCAAATATTCCCACTATCACCCCTCCCCCCCCCAAGAATCAGTTCTGTTGGATTCTATGTTTCAATTTTCATTTCATTGATTCCTGTCTTAAACTTTATTGCTTGTTGCTTTCTATTGCTTTTGTGTTGAACTTCTTTTCTAAGACTCTGAGGTACGTAACCATGTTGAGATATTTCTGGGTTTTAAGATGTAAATATTCATCACTATAAACTTTGTTAAAACTTCTTGGCTTTATCAATAGCCTATAGTTCAGAGGTTAAAAAGTAGTCACTGTGCCAACAAGAAGGTAACTAGATGAAGGCCTTTGAGGGTTACACCTGCCTTTTCTCCAGCCTGCTTTACTTTCTTTTTGTCTGCTGTCATGTAGACTACCTCATAATTCTCCTGCCACCACAGCACCAGCACATTTCTACCCTGCCTTCCTTGCCATGCTAGACTAACACTTCTCAAAACATGGCCTCCATTTTCTAAGTTGTGAAACATATTGTCATGCAATGAGAAAAGTTACTAGTAAAGAAGATTCATTTGTTCACATCAGGGAAAGAAAGTAGGTAAGCTTGATTGCATAATTACTTTACAATAATATGTGTATCAAAAAGAGTATGACTTGTGAGTCCCTTCCCTTCCCTGACTGAGTGCTGATTTGGCTGGTTTTATGTAGCCCAGTGCAGGTAACTACAGTTGTAAGTTAATGACTGCAGGGGTTGTGCTGAGCCTAGTGAATGGTAGTGTGTAGCCTGTTTACCCTCCATTTTGGTTCTTACACACTTCCTGTTCTCCTATTAACAGTGCTAAAAGAACCAGATAGAGTTGTTCCTTGGATGGATAGGGTGCTGGTTCCTGGAACTGCTTAGACACTGAACTTGGTGGCTGCTCAGGACCTTAAATGGAATGGCATGGTGTTTGCACATAACAGGGTCTTTTCTGAGATGGACACTCAACCAAAGACCATGAGTGGATATAACCTAGAACCTCTGCTCGGATGTGACCCGTGATAGCTCAGTAACCAATTGGTTTCCCATAGTAAGGGGAACAAGGACTATTTTTAACAGGAACTCAATGACTGGCTCTTTGACCTCCCCATCCCACAAGGGAGGAGCAGTACTATTAGGCCACAGAGGAGGACTTTGCAGCCAGTCCTGAAAATACCTGACAAAACGGAGTCATATGAAAGGGGAGGAGGTCCTCCCCTATCAGTGGACTTGGAAAGGGGCAGGGAGGAGATGAGGGAGGGAGGGTCGGATTGGGGAGGGAATGAGGGATCGGGATACAGCTGGGATACAGAATTAACAAAATGTAACTAATAAGAAAAATAAAATAAAAAAAAAACAACCATTGATTATATTATCTCCTACCTTAGCAAAGCTAGGATAACAGGTTTGTGCCACCAGAGTTGGAAAGAGTTTCTTTTGTGTGGTCTTTTACAACTGTGTTTTGTAGACATAATGAATAAGGGTGTTAAACCCTGTATCCTTTATCCATGAAAACAATGACTCATTTAGGTATATACCTGGGGAAAATGGTCAAAACATGTGTTTTACAGCAGATGAAAACAATAGGTTTGGTGATGAGCCCTCATATCATGTGGAACAATGTAAGAGGTCTTGGATATTAAGAATTTGCTTTTAATTTTAGCCTTAAGGATGTAACAACCATGGTAGACAAGAGCTTACTCTCCAGCTGTATTCATGTTCTAGATAGTTTGTCAGTGTATGTATGCACACGTAAAACAGAACTTCCAATCTGTAGAGCCAGAGTTATAGTGAGCCACAACCTGGTGCAGGTGCTGGGATTTGGACTTGGGTTCTATGAAAGAGCAGCAAGTGCTCTTAGCTACTGAACAAGTTTTTCAGTTCTTTAAAAATTAAATTATTTAAAATTTTTTTTATGTGAATGTGTGTGTATTTCTGTGTATATACCATGTGTATGTATATGCCCACAGCAGCCCGAAAAGGGCATTGGATTGTCTGGAGCTGGAGATGGTTGTGAACTATCTAATATGGGTACTGGGAACCAAACTTAGGTCCTCAAGGGGAGCAGCAATCACACTTAATCTGCTAAGCACCATTCTACCCTATATTATTTCTTAATTTGTTTTATATAACATATTGCCATACTTGTAGATCAATAAGATCTGGTATGCTCTTGTTACAAGACCAGCAATGTTTTACCCAAAGATGCTTATGGATAATGAACAATTCTTTCAATAACCGACTTGCTCTTTAATGCTGAAATCTATCCTTTGCCAAGATACAGTTTCTTCAGCTAGAGTTTAATGTAAAGGCCTTTAGGGTGAAACTGAGGATTGATGAATTAAAGAAGTTTAAATTTCAACTAAAGACCCTTCCAGAATTCAGAGATGACCTACCTCATGCTGTGAGGTAGATGAGGCTAATGCCATGAAACTGGCAGATATTCTGATCAAGAAATTTCCAAGCAAAAGGCTCATGAACCTGCCCATCTTGGACAAGATAAAGAGCACAGAATTGTCTCAGCTTTCTAGTGAGTGTATTGATAGGTTGTGACAAGGGTTAAGAGTTTCTAGAGATTTTCTTTAAAGATTTAGATCTCATCTCTTATAGGCCACAGGGTCTGTTTTATAACTATATAATTTTAAAAAATTGATACAATTATACATTTATGGAGCACAACAATTACACACATTTGTATTTTGAAAATGACCAAGGTACATTACCAATCTCATTCTATGAAGCAACAGTCACCCTGATACCTAAACCACACAAAGACCCAACAAAAAAAGAGAACTTCAGACCTATCTCTCTTATGAACATTGACGCAAAAATACTCAATAAAATACTTGCAAACTGAATCCAAGAACACATCAAAGATATCATCCACCACGACCAAGTAGGCTTCATCCCAGGCATGCAAGGGTGGTTCAACATACGGAAATCCATCAATGTAATCCACCACATAAACAAACATTTGACAAAGTCCA
>NW_026596176.1:788487-829825 GCF_907164565.1 Psammomys obesus
GCCAGAGCAATAAGACAACTAAAGGAGATAAAGGGGATACAAATCGGAAAGGAAGAGGTCAAAGTGTCACTATTTGCATATGATATGATAGTATATATGAGCGACCCCAAAAATTCAACCAGAGAACTCCTCCTGCTGATAAACACCTTCAGCAAAGTGGCAGGATGCAAAATCAACTCAAAAAAATCAGAAGCCCTCCTGTATACCAAAGACAAAATGGCCTAGAAAGAAATTAGGGAAACAACACCCTTCACAATAGCCACTAATAACATAAAGTACCTTGGGGTGACACTAACCAAGCAAGTGAAAGACCTGTTTGAGAAAAACTTCAAGTCTCTGAAGAAAGAAATTGAAGAAGATCTCAGAAGATGGAAAGATCTCCCGTGCTCATGGATTGGTAGGATTAACATTGTGAAAATGGCCATCCTGCCAAAAGCAATCTACAGATTCAATGCAATTCCCATCAAAATACCAACTCAATTCTTTACAGACCTTGAAAAAAAGATTCTCAGCTTCATATGGAGAAACAAAAAACCCAGAATCTCCAAAACAATCCTGTACAACAACAGATCATCTGGAGGTATCTCCATCCCTGATCTCAAGTTGTACTACAGAGCAATAGTAATAAAAACTGCATGGTATTGGCATAGAAACAGAAAGGAGGATCAATGGAACCGCATAGAAGACCCAGAAATAAACCCACACACCTACGAATACTCGATTTTTGACAAAGAAGCCAAAACCATTCAATGGAAAAAAGACAGCATCTTCAACAAATGGTGCTGGTCTAACTGGATATCCACATGCAGAAAAATGAAAATAGATCTGTATTTATCACCCTGCAGAAAACTAAAGTCCAAGTGGATCAAAGACCTCAACATAAAACCAGGTACTCTAAATCTGTTAGAAGAAAAGGTGGGGAACAGCCTAGAACTCATTGGCACAGGAGACAACTTCCTGAACAGAACACCAACAGCACAGGCTCTAAGAGCAACGATCAATAAATGGGGCCTCATGAAACTGAAAAGCTTCTGTAAAGCAAAGGACACTGTCATCAAAACAAAACGCCTGCCTACAGATTGGGAAAGAATCTTCACTAACCCTTTATCTGACAGAGGACTAATATCGAGTATATACAAAGAACTAAAGAAGCTGAAAAGCAGCAAACCAAGTAATCCAATTAAAAAATGGGGAACAGAGCTAAACAGAGAATTCTCGACAGAGGAATATCGAATGGCAGAGAAACACTTAAAGAAATGCTCATCCTCATTAGCCATCAGGGAAATGCAAATCAAAATGACCCTGAGATATCACCTTACACCCATCAGAATGGCCGAGATGAAAAACTCAAGGGACACACATGCTGGAGAGGTTGTGGAGAAAGGGGAACCCTTCTCCACTGCTGGTGGGAATGTAAACTGGTACAACCCACTCTGGAAATCTATCTGGCACTTTCTAAGACAATTAGGAATAGTGCTTCCTCAAGACCCAGCTATACCACTGCTAGGTATATACCCAAAGTTTGCTCAAGTACACAAAAGGGATATTTGCTCAACCATGTTTATAGCAGCATTATTTGTAATAGCCAGAACCTGGAAACAACCCAGATGTCCATCAACGGAGGAATGGGTACAGAAATTGTGGTATTTTTACACAATGGAATACTACTCAGCAATCAAAAAGGAGGAAATCATGATATTTTCAGGCAAATGGTGGGATCTAGAAAAGATCATTCTGAGTGAAATATCCCAGAAGGAGAAAGACAAACACGGTATATACTCACTTATATAGACCTATAAGATGTGATAAACATAATGAAATCTGTACACCTAAAAAAGATAATCAAGAGAGCGGACATGGGGTAAGATGATCAATCCTCATTTAGAAAGACAGATGGGATGTGCATTAAATGTATGACAGGAGTCTACTGAGCGCATTTGAAAGACTCTAAGTAGCAGTGTTTTCAAAGCAAAGACTCATGACCAAACCTTTGGCAGAGTACAGGGAATCATAAGAAAGAAGGGGAGTTAGTCTGATGGGGAAAGGATAGGAGCTCCAGAAGGACCAAATATATCTGGGCACAGGGTCTTTTCTGAGAGTGACATGCAACCAAGGACCGTGTATGAATGTAACCTAGAACCTGTGCTCAGATGTAGCCTGTGGTAGCTCACTAACCAATTGGTTTCCCATAGTGAGGGGAACAAGGACTATTTCTAACAGGAACTCAATGACTGGCTCTTTGGCCTCCCCACCCCCCAAGGGAGGAGCAGTCCTGTTAGGCCACAGAGGAGAGCTTCACAGCCAGTCCTGAAGATACCTGATAAAACAGGATCAGATGAATGGGGAGGATGTCCCCCCTATCAGTGGACTTGCAAGGGGCACGGTGAAGATGAGGGAGGGAGGGAGGGTCTGGGGGGAATGAGGGTCGGGACACGACTGGGATACAGAGTTAATAAAATGTAACTGATAAGAAAAAAATAAAATTAAAAAAAACAAAAAAATAAAAAAAGAAAATGACCATTTGATATATATGAATGCATGTGGCTTTGGTGCAGCAAAAGTTTATTTACTATAGGCATTTAGTGTTGCTACATTTTCCTCTTAAGGACTGCTTTTAATGTGTCCCAGAGGCTTTTTTCAATAATTAATTTACTTATTCATTTTACTCCCTGATTGCAGTCCCCTCCCTCCTCTCCACTCAGTCCCATCCTCACACTCATTCCATTCTCCTCCTTCCCCTTATCTCAGAGAAGGAGGAGCCTCCCGTGGGTACCAACTTCAAGTCACAGCAGGACTAAGTGCATCCTCTCTTATTGGGGCCAGACAAGGCAGCCCAGCTAGAGGAAAGGGATCCAAAGGCAGGCAGCAGAGGCAGAGACAGCCCCTACTCTAGTTGTTAGGGGCCCCACATGATGACCAAGCTGCACGTCTGCTACATGTGTGTAGGGGGCCTTGGCCCAGACATGAATGCTCTTTGGTTGGTGGTTTAGTCTCTGTGAATCCCCATGGACCCAGGTTAGTTTATTCAATACGTTTTCTTGTGGTGTCCTTGACCCCTCAGGCTCCCTCAATCCTTCCCCCAACTCTTCCACAAGACTCTCCAAGCTCCAACTATTTTTTGACTGTGGGTTTCTGCATCTGTTCCTATCAGCTTCCTAAAAGTCCATATGTGCATGTGTGTGCAACCATTCACTTTTATAACATTCTTCTAATTCTTTGGGGGACTGGAGGGTTTTTTTTTTTGTTTGTTTCAAAATTTGGGAGGGTCTAGTGGTCTGATAGCCTCTTCATATTCCTCTTGTTGTACTTGCCCTTTCTTCCAGAAAATAAACTATACTGGTGCTTCCTCCCCAAAGAGGACATATTCTAGCAAACCCCATAAATACACACACACACACACACTCTCTCTCTCTCTCTCTCTCTCTCTCTCTCACACACACACACACACGTCTTCCCATCAAAAATTATAAAGTACTATAATCCCAGCATTTAGGAGGCTGAAAAGATTTCCAGTACAAGCTTTTCATAGGGAGATCCCGTCTCAAGCTAACTTGATCATGCAATATATAATGCATTTCTCATTCTTCGTTTCAGGTCACTGATCCTATATTTTTCTCAGTTCACGGCAGTTGTAGCTTTCCACTAAATCTGAAAAGTAATCCACGAGACTTACTTCTCCTTAGGCATCATGTACATGCATATTCTGAGCTGCATGTGATTTGGTTAATAATTTCAAGTAAAGCACTATGTAACCTTGAAATAGTAACTTGCCTCCAATCTTTATTGTGTCATTATTGTGTCAATTCAGTAAAGTCTTAACTACTGTGATTTTATGCTGTGATGGGACTCATCTGAAATGCTAAGTCTGTGGGTTTGAGACCCAAGGATAGCAAGTTGAAGGGTAATCCTAGACTTACATAGGAGACTCTCTCAACAAACTATGGTGTGCTGTGACTAGACTCCCATCTGTGTTTAGCATCCCCCATTGTATATATTGAAAATTAATTGTCAATGTGATTCAGATTAAGAGATGGGGCCTTCATGACGGTAAGTCATGAGGGTGAGTTTTTTCACAGTGACGTAAAACTAATACAGAACATTTGTTCATATTCCTTGTTAGCTTATATGTACTCAGATATTGCTCTCATAGTGTAGATAAGAGGTTGGGGTCATGCTTATGGCTCTCTATTAAAGAACTTGTTTTACTCATACCACTCTCTGTAGGCAGCAGGATATGTCTGTTGTATGGTCCCAGAGAATCCTCAATGCTTGGTCATTCAGGAAGCTTTGGCTGATATCTAAAAGGCTCAGGTTCTTGTTGGAACAGATCGGAGAGCACAGATGTGTCCCCTGGGAAAGAGAGTTGCTGTCAGCCTCAGCTCTGAAGAAAGCCACAGACAAAAGCACAGTTTAAAGTCATGGTCTGTGGTAAATTTTAAGACTTCATCCTGGTAATTGAAACAGTACCATTTGTAGCCTGGAGAGACAACTCTTTACCACATTTTTAATTGGGTTATTTGGTTTGTTGGTATTTAATTTCTTGAGTTCTTTATATATTTTGGATATTAGTTCTCTATTGGATGTAGGACTGTGAAGATCTTTTCCCAATCTATAGGCTGCCATTTTGTCCTATTGGCCTTTTCTATGTATATATAATGGCCTCAGGTTTTTACCTTTAAGCTTGTCCAGTGGCAGGAACTTGTTACAGCAGGTTATTTCTGGAAACTTTACTGACAGTTGGGATGTTTACAGAGGTCCATTGTGAGGTGTCTAGACACGCAGGTGTTTGTCAAGTGAAGAGCTGGATGGTAGACTCTGGTCACCAAGGCATACAGCGATCATTGGATGGCTTCCCTTTCTGAGACCTCCTGACTTTTGACTAACATCTTCTCCTTTTCCCAGCCTCTGGCACGATTCCAAAAAACTGGACTCCTAGAATAAAGTTATGTGTTAATTATTTGGAGACAAGACAGCCTGATTAGAAAAATTCATGTCATATTTCATGTGAAATGTATTGCATTCTTGCCTGCTATTTTGAGGCAGGGTCACATTCAATTGCCCTGGCTGGCCTCCAACTCCAGATATGCACCTGTCTCTGCCTCTCTGAGTGCTGGAAATAAAAGGCAAACACTACCACACTTGGTCTTTTTAACCCCTTTAAAATTTTATAGACATGCTAGTTGTTACATAACATTTTTTAAAATTTTTTAAGACTTTCATTCATATAGAGAATACATATTTTATTCTCTCTTCTCTCCCCTCCCTCCCTCCCTCTCTCTCTCTCTCTCTCATGCATACATACTATGAAGTGAAGTGAATGGTTAGGTTATTTAGTTCTAAAGTGGTAGAGAAGCCCAGAAGAGTAACAAAAGGACTGTGATTTTTAAAAAGTTATTGGGGTATTGTGAAGGTTAAGATCACACACACACACACACACACACACACACACACAGACATATATAATTATATATGATTAAGATTATATATAGGAAAGATGATCATATTCACTCTGGAGCTCCCTCATATCCTCCCTGACATGCCACTTTCCAATTAATGCCATTTTACTTTTTATAATCCTCATATTCTTTTTTTTTAAGATGAAATGGAGAGAGCATACATGTTTATTGAGTGTACTTACAAAGGAAACCGTATGATAGCTATCATCTGTATTTACATATATGTAAATATTTTAATATATACTATTATCAAAAATATACAGAAATCATTGTAACATTCAAGAAAAAGTTTAGGTTTTACTGAAGTCTGCTTATATTCTTTTGTGGTGTATTTATCATTCTTTTTTTAATTTAACTTTTATTAATTACACTTTATTCATTTTGTATCCCCCATAAGCCCCTCCCTCCTCCCCTCCTGCTACCACCCTCCCCCCTCCTTTCTGCATGCATGCCCCTCCCCATGTCCACTGATTGGGGAGGTCCTCCTCTCCTTCTTTCTGATCTTAGTCTATCAGTTCTCATCAGAAGTGGCTGCATTGTCAGGGTTCTAGGTTATCTCCATGAATAGTCCTTGGTTGGAATATGAGTCTCTGGGAAGTTCAAATTTTCTTGTTCTGTTGCTCTCCTTGTGGAGTTCCTGTCCTCTCCAGCTCTTACTATTTCCCACTTCTTACATAAAATTCCATTCACTCTGCCCATCAGTTGGCCATCAGGCTCAGCATCTGCTTTCACAGTCTGCATGGCAGAGGCTTTCAGAGGCCCTCTGTGGCAGGTTCCGAGGTTGTTTCCTGTTTTCTTTTTCTTCTGATGTCTATCTTTGCCTTTCAGGATGGGGATTGAGCATTTAGTTAGGGTCCTCTCTTTTGCTTAGTATGTTTAGATGTACATATTTTAGTGGGTTTATTCTAGGTTGTATGTTTATATGAGTGAGTATATACCGTGTGTGTCTTTTTGCTTCTGGGACAACTCACTCAGGATGATCCTTTCCAGGTCCCACCATTTACCTGCAAATTTCATGATTTCCTTATTTTTCATTGCTGAGTAATATTCCATTGTATAGATGTACCACAATTTCTGCATCCATTCTTTAGTTGAGGGGCATCTGGGCTGTTTCCAGCTTCGGGCTATTACAAATAAAGCTGCTACAAACATGGTTGAGCAAATGTCCTTTTTGTGTACTTGAGCCTCTTTTGGGTATATGCCTAGGAATGGTATGGCTGGATTTTGAGGAAGCTCAATTCCTAGTTGTCTGAGAAAGCATCAGATTGATTTCTAGAGTGGTTGTACAAGTTTACACTCCCACCAGCAGTGGAGAAGGGTTCCCCTTTCTCCACAGCCTCTCCAGCATGTGTTGTCACTTGAGTTTTTGATCTTGGCCATTCTGATGGGTATAAGGTGAAATCTCAGGGTTGTTTTGATTTGCATTTATTGGCTAATGAGGTTGAGCATTTCTTTAAGTGCTTCTCTGCCATTCGATATTCCTCTACAGAGAATTCTCTCTTTAGCTGTGTTCCCCATTTTTTAATTGGATTACTTGGTTTGCTGCTTTTCAGCTTCTTTAGTTCTTTATATATATACTGGATATGAGTCGTCTGTTAGATAAAGGGTTGGTGAAGATTCTTTCCCAATCTGTAGGCAGTCGTTTTGTTTTGATGACTGTGTCCTTTGCTTTACAGAGCTTTCAGTTTCATGAGGTCCCATTTATTGATTGTTGCTCTTAGAGCCTGTGCTGTTGGTGTTCTATTCAGGAAGTTTTCTCCTGTACCAATGAGTTCTAGGGTATTCCCTACTTTTTTTTCTAACCGATTTAATGTGTCTGGTTTTATATTGAGGTCTTTGATCCACTTGGACTTCAGTTTTGTGCAGGGTGATAAGTATGGATCTATTTTCATTTTTCTCCATGTAGACATCCAGTTGGACCAGCACCATTCGTTGAAGATGCTATCTTTTTTCCATTGTACAGTTTTGGGTTTTGGCATCTTTGTCAAAGATCAGGTGTCCATAAGTGTGTGGGTTTATTTCTGGGTCTTCTGTTCGGTTCCATTGATCCACCATTCTGTTTCTATGCCAGTACCATGCAGTTTTTATACCTGTTGCTCTATAGTACAGCTTGAGATCAGGGTTGGAGATACCTCCAGAAGATCTTTTATTGTAGAGGATTGTTTTAGCAATTCTGGGTTTCTTGTTATTCCATATGAAGTTGAGAATTTTTCTTTCCAGGTCTGTAAAGAATTGTGTTGGCAATTTGATGGGAATTGCATTAAATCTGTAGATTGCTTTTGGTAAGATGGCCATTTTTACTATGTTAATCCTGCCAAGCCATGAGCATGGGAGATCTTTCCATCTTCTCACATCTTCCTCTAATTCTTTCTTCAGAGACTTGAAATTTTTTTCATACAGGTCTTTGACTTGCTTGGTTAGGGTTACACCAAGGTACTTTATGTCATTTGTGGCTATTGTGAAGGGTGTTGTTTCTCTAATTTCTCTCTCAGCCCTTTTGTCTTTTGTATACAGGAGTGCTACTGATTTTTTTGAGTTAATTTTGTATCCGGCCACTTTGCTGAAGGTGTTTATCAGCTGTAGGAGTTCCCTGGTAGAGTTTTTGGGGTCACTCACATATACTATCGTATCATCTGCAAATAGTGATAATTTGACTTCTTCCTTTCCCATCTGTATCCCCTTGATCTCCTTCAACTGTCTTATTGCTCTAGCAAGGACTTCCAGAACTATGTTGAAGAGATATGGGGAGAGTGGACGGCCTTGTCTTGTCCCTGATTTCAGTGGGATTGCTTTAAGTTTCTCTCTATTCAGTTTGATGTTGGCTATAGGCTTGCTGTATATCGCCTTTACTATGTTTAGATATGTGCCTTGTATCCCTGATCTCTCCAATACTTTAAACATGAATGGATGTTGGATTTTGTCAAATGCTTTTTCAGCATCTAGGGAGATTATCATGTGTTTTTTTTTTCTTTCAGTTTGTTAATATGGAGGATTACATTGATGGATTTCTGTATATTGAACCACCCCTGCATACCTGGGATGAAGCCTACTTGGTCATAGTGGATAATATCTTTGATGTGTTCTTGGATTCGGTTTGCAAGTATTTTGTTAAGTATTTTTGCATCAATGTTCATGAGGGAGATTGGCCTGAAATTCTCTTTCTTTGTTGGGTCTTTGTGAGGTTTAGGTACCAAGGTGACTGTGGCTTCATAGAATGAGTTTGGTAATGTTCCTTCTATTTCTATTTTGTGGAATAATTTGAAAAGAATTGGAGTTAGCTCTTCTTTGAAGGTCTGCTAGAATTCTGCGCTGAAGTCATCTGGTCCTGGGCTTTTTTTGGATGGGAGACCTTTGATTATTTCTTTTACTTCCTTGGAGAATATAGGCCTATTTAATTGATTTACCTGGTCCTGATTCAGCTTTGGTAAGTTGAATCGATCAAGAAAATTGTCCATTTTATTTAGATTTTCAAATTTTGTGGCATATGGACTATTGAAGTAAGTCCTAATGATTGTTTGGATTTCCTCAGTGTCTGTAGTTATGTCCCCCTTTTCATTTCTGATTTTGTTGATTTGGATGGTGTCTCTCTGCCTTTTAGTTAGCTTGGCTAAGGGTTTGTCGATCTTGTTGATTTTCTCAAAGAACCAGCTCTTGGTTTCATTGATTCTTTGAATTTTTTTATTTGTTTCTAATTGATTGATTTCAGCCCTGAGCTTGATTATTTCCAGCTGTCTACTCCTTTTTTGGTGTGTGTGCTTCTTCTTTTTCTAGGGTTTTTAGGTGAGCCATTAAGTTGCTTGAATGCACTCTCTCGAATTTCTTCTTGAAGGCATTTAGTGCTATGAACTTTCCTCTTAGCACTGCTTTCATTTTGTCCCATAAGTTTGGGCATGTTGTGTCTTCATTTTCATTGAGTTCTAGGAAGACTTTAATTTCTTTCTTTATTTCTTCCCTGACCTAGCTGTCATTTAGTAACAAGTTGTTCAGTTTCCATGTGTGTGTAGGCTTTTTGCTATTTCTGTTGTTGTTGAAGTCCAACTTTATTCCATGGTGATCAGACAAGATACAAGGGATTATTTCAGTCTTCTTGTATCTGTTGAGGCTTGCTTTGTGACCAACTATATGGTCTATTTTGGAGAAGGTTCCATGAGGTGCGGAGAAGAAGGTAAATTCTTTTGGGTTTGGGTGTAAAGTTCTGTAAATGTCTGTGAGGTCCATTTGATTCATGACCTCTGTCAGAGACATTGTTTCTTTGTTTAATTTCTGTTTTCTTGATCTGTCCTTTGTTGAGAGTGGGGTGTTGAAGTCTCCCACTATGAATGTGTGGGGATCTATATGTGGTTTAAATTTTATCAATGTTTCTTTTACAAATGTGGGTGCTCTTGTATTTGGGGCATAGATGTTCAGGATTGTGATGTCTTCCTGGTGGAATTTTCTCTTGATGAGTATGAAGTGTCCTTCCCCATCTCTTTTGATTAATTTTGGTTGAAAGTCTATTTTATCAGATATTAGAATGGCTACTCCTGCTTGTTTCTTGGGTCCATTTGCTTGGAAAGTCGTCTTCCAACCTTTTACCCTCAGGTAATGTCTATCTTTGTGCCTTGGGTGTGTTTTTTGTATGCAACAGATTGCTGGGTTTTGTTTATGTATCCATTCTGTTAATCTGTGTCTTTTTACTGGAGAGTTGAGTCCATTGATATTGAGATTAATGACCAATGGCTGTTAGATCCTTTGATTTTGATGTTGGCTGTGGTCATAAGGTTGTGTGCTTGGTTGCTTTTTGTTTTACTGTAGTAAGGTTAATTATTTCCTGTGTTTTCTTGACAGAAGCTAATTTTCTTGGGTTGTATTTTCCCTTCTAGTGTCTTCTGTAATGCTGTATTTGTATGTAGGTATTGTTGAAATTTGTTTTTGTCATTGAATATCTTGTTTTCTCCGTCTATGAGGACTGAGAGTTTTGCAGGGTATAGTAGCCTGGGCTGACATCTGTGTTCTCTTAGAGTCTGCATAATATCCATCCAGGCCCTTCTGGCTTTCATAGTTTCTGTTGAAAAGTCAGGTGTGATTCTAATGGGTTTGCCATTATATGTTACTTGGCCTTTTTCTCTTGCAGCTTTTAGCATTTTTTCTTTGTTCTGTATACTTACTGTTTTGATTTTTATGTGGCGGGAGGATTTTCTTTTCTGGTCAAATTTGTTCGGTGTTCTGTAGGCCTCATGTATCCTTATTGACTTCTCCTTTAACTTGGGGAAATTTTCTTCAATGATTTTGTTGAAAATATTTTCTGGGCCTTGGAGAAGGGAGTCTTCTTTTTCCTCTATTCCTATTATTCTTAGGTTTTGTCTTTTCATATTGTCTTGGATTTCTTGGACGGTCTGTGTCAGGAATTTTTTGGATTTAACATTTTCTTTGACAGATACATCGATTTCTTCCATTGTATCTTCTACACCTGAGATTCTTTCTTCTATTTCTTGTAGTCTGTTGGTTATGCTTACCTCTGTAGTTCCTGTTTTCTTCCCTAAATTCTTCCTCTCCATTATTTCCTCCATTTGTGTTTTCTTTAATTTTTCTAGTTCTATCTTCAGGTCTTGAGTTGTTTTGTTTACTTCCTTCACCTGTCTGCTTGTATTTTCCTCTTTTTCTTTTAGTTCCTTCAACTCTGTCTCTTTTATTTCTTTCAGTGATTTAATTATTTCTTCTCTGAAGGCCACAAGCTGTTTGGCTGCATCTTCCCGTATTTCTTCACCGATGGCCATAATCTGCTTGTCTTAACTTCCTCCATTTCTTTACGGATAGCCATGATGTGTTTGGTTTTATTTTCCTCTAATTCTTTATGTATTTTATTTGTTTCCTCTATTATCCTCTTCATCAGTATAGATATAAGGTCATCTTCTTGATTTTCTATTATGCTGCGTTGTCCAGGGCTGTTTGCCCCTGGATGGCTGGGTTCTGGAGATGCCATATTGCTCTGTCTTTTGTTGGTTGAGCTTTTACGCTGGCCTCTACCCATTGGGCTGATTTAGGTGTTGGCTGTTAGTTTCTGTGCTTCCTGGAGTCCTGAGGTAGGGAGAATCCCCTGGCCCGGAAGATGATTTTTCCTGAAGGAGTCCTTCTCTGCTTTTTGGTTATGGTCACTGTATGGCCAGTGTTTCTCAGGAGTTGCCACTGCTCACCTCAGGTTTATAGCCCTGAGTAGTAGCTGTGGTCTTTGTTAGGCAGGGGGGATCTCCTCTTACCCATAGAAGTTCTCAAGACAGCTGCCCCACTGCTGGGTTTCTTGTTATAAATTTAGTGTGCTGCTGCTCACTAAATTTCCAGGTACAGTCCTCTTGAAGAACCTGCTGATTCCCTAGCTGTGGGGTTTTCTCCCATCAGGGAAACTCTGTCTGTTATCCTGGGGCACACAGTTCTGTCCAGGAATGTGAGAGGTGCACTCAGCAAGTCTCTGGGCTGGAGGCTGAGTGCTCCGCTCTGGGCCTGGAGGATGTGCACCTAGTTTGATTTGGCGCCTGGGGGCGCTGCTTTGGTCTGGAGGCTGGGTGCCTCACTCTGGACCAGAAGCTGTGTGGCCCTGTCTGTGATGGAGGCTGCAGGCACTGCTCTGGTCCAGACGCTGTGGGTGCAGCCCTCTTGAAGGACCAGGGATTCCCACAGTTTTGTCAGTCTAGCTAGGGGTAACTGGTTGATCCTTGGCACAGTATCTGAGGGCTGTTGTAATGGCTCTCTGGCTTTTGTAGGTCTGAGGATGCAGCTGTGTGCCCCAGTGCCCTAGGGGTACTCAATAATGGCGGCTGAGCACAGCGCTCCTGCATGCAGTAGAAGGTTAGAGCCTAGAGTCAGTGTGATTCCAGAGAGTCTTTTGGTGCTGGATGTCCTGAGCATTAGACCTGATGATCCCCCCCACCCGCTGGGGGTTTCCTCCTGCCAGGGACATCCAGTCTTTGCTTTGGGGACCGCTGTTCTGTCTGAGGTGGCGGCGAGTAGAACCCACAGGCACAGGCGCCCGCCCTTGGCTCTGCCTTTCTGGCCATTGGGAGCCTGGACGTCTGCCTAAACTAGGTAATTTTCCTGAGACCTCTTCAGGGTGGTGGTATAAGCTGAGTGCTCTGAGATCAGACCAGCTGTTTCCCTCTCTGTGGGTTTGCACCCAACGGTGAAACTGAGTCTCTGGTGCCCTGGTGCCCACAGTTCTATCTGAAGCAGTGAATCAGGCGCGCAGGCAAGGCTCTGTGCCTGCGCCTGGGTCCCCGGCTCTGGCTCTGGGCTGGCTCCTGGGGCTCCCATGGAACCCGAGTCTTTTCCAGGGGATGTCTGGGTGACTTAAGGTCGGTCCCAATCGTTTCCTGCTCCTTGGGGTTATCTCTCGACTGGAAAATCCAGTCTGTGATGTTGTGGGCCCACAGTTCAGTCTGGGACAGTGACCAGATCATGCTGGCGTGTAGCTCTGAGCTGGCCACCAAGCGCCTGGCAGAGCCAGGGTCTCTTCTGCGGTTTAGCTGGGTGAGTTAAAGCTGATTGAATCCCCCACTGTGGGGTATCCTCTAACCTGAGAAACACAATCACTTGTGTTTTATGGCCACGAGTTCTGCTTGCTGGTCAATGTGCTAATCCTGCTGTGCTGCTGTTCAGAATGAGAGTCCTCCCGGTGCCGCCCTCTTGCCCTGCCCCCATATTCTTTTTTTTTTTTTTTGAGTGAGATATTATTATCACTGTTAACAGAACTGTATCCTTGAAATATTTTATATGAAAGTCACGGTGATATTTTCTTTTCTTTAAAATTTTTTTTTTTTACTATTAATTACACTTTATTCATTTTGTATTCCCCCATAAGCCCCTCCCTCCTCCCCTCCCGATCCCACCCTCCCTTCCCCTTCCTCATGCATGTCCCTTCCCAAGTCCACTGATAGGGGAGGTTCTCCTCTCCTTTCTGATCTTAGTCTATCAGTTCTCATCAAAAGTGGCTGCATTGTCATCATCTGTGGCCTGGTAAGGCTTCCCCCCTCAGGGGGAGGTGGTCAAAGAGCAGGCCAATCATATTATGTCAGAGGCAGTCCCTCTTTCCATTACTATGTAACCCACTTGGACACTGAACTATCATGTGCTACATCTGTGCAGGGGTTCTAGGTTATCTCCATGAATAGTCCTTGGTTGGAATATGAGTCTTTGCGAAGTTTCCTGTGTTCAAGTTTTCTGGTTCTTTTGCTCTCCTTGTGTGGTTCCTGTCCTCTCCAGGTCTTACTATTTCCAACTTCTTACATAAGATTCCATGCACTCTGCCCAACAGTTGGCCATAAGTCTCAGCATCTGCATGGATAGTCTGCAGGGCAGAGGCTTTCAGAGGCCCTCTGTAGCAGGTTCCGAGGTTGTTTCCTGTTTTCTTCATCTTCTGATGTCCAGCCTCTTTGCCTTTCAGGATGGGGATTGAACATTTTAGTCAGGGTCCTCTCTCATGCTTAGTTTCTTTAGATGTACAGTTTTTAGTAGGTCATTAGCCATTGGGGAAATGCAAATCAAAACAACCCTGAGATTTCACCTTACACCCATCAGAATGGCCAAGATCAAAAACTCAAGTGACAACACATGCTGGAGAGGTTGTGGAGAAAGGGGAACCCTCCTCCACTGCTGGTGGGAATGTAAACTTTTACAACCACCTTGGAAATCAATCTGGTGCTTTCTCAGACAACTAGGAGTAGTGCTTCCTCAAGACCCAGCCATTTAATGTGTCTGGTTTTATGTTGAGGTCTTTGATCCACTTCTTTTCTTTCTTTCCACAATTTCCTCCATTTGTGTTTTCTTTAATTTTTCCAATTCTATCTTCAGGTCTTGAGCCATTTTGTTGATTTCCTTCACTTGTCTGACTGTATTTTCCTGTTTTTCCATCAATCCCCTCAGCTGTTTGTTTGAACAATCCTCTTTTTTCTTTTATTTCATTCGGTGATTTCAGCATTTCCTCTCTATAGGCCACTAACTGTTTGGCTGCAACTTCCTCTATTTTTTACGGATGGCCATAAACTGTTTGTTTTTATCTTCCTCTATTTCTTTACACATTTTATTTGTTTCCTCTGTTATCGTCTTCATGATCATAGATGCTAGGTCCTCTTCTTGTATTTCAATTATGCTGGGGTGTCTAGGGCTACCTGTCCTTGGATAACTGGGTTCTGGAGATGCCATATTGCTCTGGCTTTTGTTGGTTGAACTTTTACGCTGGCATCTACCCATTGGGTTATCTTAGGTTTTTGAAGTTGGTTTCTGGTTTTTCCTGGAATCCTGTGGTGGAGAGAATCCCTTTGGCAGGAAGATGTTTTTTTCTAAAGGAAGCCTTCTCAGCTTTTTGGGTATAGTCACTGGATGGCTGTTGTTTTTCAGGAGTTGCTGCTGCTCACCTCAGGCGTAGAGACCTGAATGGTAACTGTGTTCCTTATAAGTCGAGAGGGCTCTCCTCTCACCAGGAGAAGTAATGAAGACAGCTGCCCAGTTTTTGCTGTGAATTTAGTGATCCTCCGCTGTAACCTGTGTGTCCTGTGGTTTGGTCAGTTTTGTTAGGGATAAGTGGTTGCCCCATGGAGCAGTATCTGGAGGTTGATCTCAGGATCCTGGGCTTTTGAAGGTCTGAGGTTGGGGCTCTGTGCCCCAGTACCCAAGCAGTAATCTGTGGCGGGTGAGTATCGCTCTCCTGGTAACAGCAGGCTATCTGGTGCACAGCAGGTCCCCGGGTTGGGCCAGTCTGTGGGACCTTTTCCAGGGATATACTGGGTGGCCTAAGTCAGTCCCCTTTGCTTCGTTCCCTGTGAGGATTTCTCCAGACAGTGACACCAAGTCTCTGGTGTCCTGGCATACACAGTTCTGTCTGTGAGGAATAGTTGGTACAAAGCAGGTCTCTGGGCTGGCGGCATGTGTGCCTGCCTGCTAGTCTGTAGGAGCTGGGTGCCCAACTACTCTTTGTGCTTCTGCCTTGGGGCCAGTTCGGTGATGGGGCTCGTACCCTCTGGTCTGTGAAAGACTTTCCCCAGGTAAAGCCTGGGTTGCCCAAGTCAGTACTGTTTCCTTCCTTCCCTGTGGGGGCCTCTCCCAACAGGAACTCCGTGTCTCTGTTGCACTAGGGTGCACAGCTCTGTCTGTGCAAGAGAGCTGGGCACGCAGTTCCTCTCTGTGCTGGCGCTGGCGCTGGCGCTGGCACTGGCGGCGGGAGCCCAGTTCAGTGATGGGGCTCGTACCTGCCGGTCTGTGAGAGATTTTCCCCAGGTAAAGCCTGGGTCGCCCAAGTCAGTACTGTTCCCTTCCTTCCCTGTGGGGCCCTCTCCCGACAGGACCTCCCTGTCTCTGTTGCACTAGGGCGCGCAGCTGTGCTAGAGGGGTGCAGCCACTCCGTGCTGGTGGAGGGAGCTCAGTTCAGTGATGTGGCGGGTACCCGCGGTCTTCGAGACTTTTTCCAAGGAAAGACTGGGTGACCCGTGGCCAGTCCCACTGCTTTCCTTCTCTATGGGTTTTTCTCGAGACTGGGACTCCCAGTCTCTGGTGTTTTTGTGCCCACTGATCAGCCTTGGGAAGGTGATCAGGAAGGACATGCAGGTGTGCGGCTCTAGTCTGGCGACCTAGTGCCTGCGAGACCCGGGATCTCTTCTGGGTTCTGGCTGGGTGGCCTGAGCATGGACCTGACTGGTTCCCATGCTGTGGGGGTTTCCTCTCACCTGGGAAACATGATCGCTGTTGTTTTAGGGCCCAGAGTTCAGTCTTTTGGTCGCTGCAAGGAAAATGTTGTCCTGTTCCTCAGATGCAGTGTTCTCCTGGTGCCGCCATCTTCGCCTCTCCCCGATATTTTCAATCGATAATCCTCATATTCTTTCTGCTGTTATTTTGTGATGTTTATTGAGCTTTGTGTGGTGGAGCTAATTAATATAAATATCTCATTTATGGCTGAACATCCGGGTTCATTCTTAGTACTCTGACCATTTATGCAAAAATGAAGCTTCTCTGACCAAAGCTGAGAGAAGCCCAGGTTGATGGGTATAAAAATAAAATGTTTAGAAGATGAATCGACAGTGTGGCACTTTAGAAAACCAACAACAGGAGTTCCTCACTACGGTTTATGTCTTCCCCTATGTGGGCTTTTGACGAGGATTAATGTATCAGGAATGAAATTTTCTCCCATGATCACACCTCAGATCCAGTTTTACCCTATAATTCTGCAACAGTGAATAGCTCGTGGTATTGCAGCATGCAGGGTCCAGCACTGGAGAAGACCATTGATATCTGCCCTCTTCCCCCGGCAGCCAGCATAGCAACTTCTGTAGCTATGAAGATGAACCAGAGGAATAGATAAAGGCTTTTGATAAAAATTTTTATCAGTGAGCCTGGAGAGATACCTTAGCAGTTTAGACTACTGGCTACTCTTGAAGAAGACCCACGTACAGTTCCCATCACCCACACGGCAGTGTACAACTTTCTGCAACTCCAGTCCCAGGTGATACAATATCCTTTTCTGGTCTTGGTAGGTGCCAAGCATTTATCTAGTGAACATATATGTATGCAGGCAAAACATTTGTTCACATGAAATAAAACAAAGATTATTAGCATGCATTAATTGCACAAAGTGGGATTCACAATGAATGCATTTACAGTCGAGTATCTCATGTACTTTGTCCATATTCACCCCAATTACCCTCTACTGTGTGCCCCTTTGCCTCCTAGTCCCCTTTATCTTCCCAAATAATCCCCCTTCTACTTTCATGTGTGTATTCAGATAAAATCCCAAATCTACACATTTGAGAAATCAAGAAATTTATCTTTGAATAACAGATAGAATCCCATCTATTGTTATCTCATAGGCTTAGAGATGGGTCCTCTATGACTGCTCACCAGGATTTCTGTCTGGCTCTCATTGGCAAGAAGACACTGACTCACTTGACCCAGGCAGGCTCTGTCTAGGAGAAAAAGATGCTACAGCTGATGCTTCTGGGTGGGGTGCTGAAGCACAAGAGATGGAATCTGCAGTTCCTGAGGTAAGTGGCCTGGTCACTGCTGTCACTCTGCAGTAGAATCTGTGCTCGGTGCTGCTACCTTGTGGTAGAACCACAGTCAGTGCTGTCCTCTGGTGGTTGAACTCACGGTCATTGGTGTCCTCTGGGATAGAGCCTACAGCTATTTCTGGAACTTTTTAATTTTAATTTTAATTTATTTATTTTTCATCCTGATTGTAGCCCCCTCCCTCCTCTACTCCTGGTTCCACCCTCCCTCCCTGTTTCCCCTATTTCTTCCCAGTCCTCAGAAAAGGGGAGCCCACTCCACCCCAGCATATCAAGTCCTGATATAGGACTGAGGGCATCCTCTTCCCCTGTGTCCTGTTGAGATAGCCCCATCTGGGGAATATGATTGAAAAGTAGGCAACAGAGACCATGTCAGAGTCAGCTCCCATTCCCCTTACTAGGGAACCCATATGAGGACCAAACTGCCCATTGGCTACATCTGTGTAGGGGACCTAGGTCCAGTCCATGCCCTTGGTGTGCTTCAGTCTCCACAAGGCCCACTGGGCCCAGCTCTGTTGGTCTTCTTGTGGAGCTCCTGTCCTTCTATTCTTACCCCTACTCTTTCACAGGACTCCCTGTGCTCCACCTAAAGTTTGGTTGTAGCTCTCTGCATCTGTTTATATCAGGTGCTAGGTGGACCACTTAGAGGACAGCTGTGATACGCTGCTATCTGCAAACATAGTAGAGTATCATTAATTGTGTCAAGAGTTGGATGTCTCCCATAGGATAAGTTTCAGGTTGGGCCAGTCTATTTCTGGAACTTTTATACTAGACTGGTGTTGTGCATCTAACTAAAGCAGCTGTGTTTTCATGTAACAACTATGTCATGTCCAAACTATAGCATTGCGCAGCCTGTCCTCTGGCACTTATATGTTTTATCCCATCCCTCTTTCCAAGATATTCTTTGAGCCTTGTGTTAGAAAGGTATTTGAATATAGAAATACAGTCTATATAGATCTATTGTAGAATATCCTTTACAGTCTTGTTAAAATTATGCTTCTTAGTGAGTACATTGAGATTCCATAAGGCTAGATGGCTGAAATAGAATTTCCCATATGTTCATTTTTGTGACAATTAAAGTTCAGTCTTAAAATTGATGTAAAAAGATTATGATTTTCTCAAGCACCAATAGGAATTTATTAATATTAAAAAGGTTAGATGACATGTGAAGATTTTGGACACAAGAGTCAGAACCATGGTTTCAATAATAATCTAATTTTATTATAGATTATGACCTTCAGTATACACTTGAAGATGTTAAATGTGTGTTTGCAAAAATACCTGGGTTTTTCATCGGCACAAGAGACTACTTCCTGAACAGAACACCAACAGCACAGGCTCTAAGAGCAACAATAAATAAGTCGGACCTCATGAAACTGAAAAGCTTCTGAAAAGCAAAAGACACTGTCATCAAAACAAAACGACAGCCTACAGACTGGGAAAGGATCTTCACCAACCCTTTATCTGACAGAGGGCTAATATCCAGTATATATAAAGAACTCGAGAAGTTGAAAAGCAACAAATCAAGTAATCCAATTAAAAAATGGGGCACAGATTTAAATAGAGAACTCTCTGTAGAGGACTATACAATGGCAGAAAAACACTTAAAGAAATGCTCAACGTCCTTAGCCACCAGGGAGATGCAAATCAAAATGACCCTGAGATTTCACCTTACACCCATCAGAATGGCTAAGACCAAAAACTCAAGTGACAACACATGCTGGAGAGGATGCAGAGAAAGGGGAACCCTCCTCCATTGCTGGTGGGAATGCAAACTTGTACAACCACTTTGGAAATCAATCTGGCACTTTCTCAGACAAATAGGAAGATCCAGCTATACCACTCCTAGGCATATATCCAAAAGAGGCTCAAGTACACAACAAGGACATTTGCTCAACCATGTTTATAGCAGCTTTATTTGTAATAGGCAGAACCTGGAAACAATCCAGATGTCCCTTAGTTGAGGAATAGATACAGAAATTGTGCTACTTTTACACAATGGAATACTATTCAGCAATTAAAAATGAGGAAATCATGAAATATGCAGGCAAATGATGGGACCTAGAAATGATCATCCTGAGTGAGGTATCCCAAAAGCAGAAAGACACACATGGTATATACTCACTTATATAGACCTATAAGATAGGATAAATATACTAAAATCCATACATCTAAAGAAGATAAACTAGAAAGAGGATTTGGGGTAAGATGACCAATCCTCACTTAGAAAGACAAATGGGATGGACATTGGATGTAGGAGCAAACAAGTAACAGGACAGGAGCCTACCACAGAGGGCCTCTGAAAGACTCTACTGAGCAGTGTATCAAAGCAAATATTAAGACTCA
Source organism: Psammomys obesus (assembly GCF_907164565.1). Taxonomy (NCBI): domain Eukaryota; kingdom Metazoa; phylum Chordata; class Mammalia; order Rodentia; family Muridae; genus Psammomys; species Psammomys obesus. Next base: position 808,313 of record NW_026596176.1, read on the forward strand.
TAACCAAAACATTGGCAGAGTGCAGGGAATCATATGAAAGAAGGGGGTGTTAGTAAGAGCTGGAGAGTACAGGAGTGCCACAAGGACCAAATATACCAGGGCACAGGGGTCTTTCATGAGACTATTTCTCCAACCATGGACCATGTATGGATATAACCTAGAACCCCTTCTCGAATATAGCTCATGGTAGCTCAGTGTCCAAATGGGTTCTCTAATAAGGGGAACAGGGACTATTTCTGACATGAACTCAACAACAACTCTTCCATTTCCCTCCCACAAGGGAAGAGCAGCCTGGCTAGGCCACAGAAGAGGACATTGCAGCCAGTCCTGAGGAGACTTGATAAGCTAGGGTCAGATGGAGGGGGAGGAGGTCCTCCCCTGTTAGTGGACTTGGAAAGGGGCAGGGAGAAGATGAGGGAGGAAGGGTGGGTTTGGGAGGGAAGGAGGGAGGGGGCTACGGCTGGGATACAAAGTAAATAACCTGTGATTAATATAAAAAATAAAAAAATGTAACTAATAATAAAAATTAATAAAAAATGTAAAAAAAATACCTGGGTTTTGGAACCCAATGTAATAAATGGATTTGATATCTCAGATCAAATGACATTTTTATTTCCAACAACTAGGCACTGGGCAAGTTTTCAGTTCCTTAACAACATTTGAACTGGTTGTATTTCGTATATGCCTACTTAAACACAAATTTTCTTGCTACGTAAATTTTGATATTTCTTGGAAACTTTTGATGCTAACATTTTGATGGTTTGAGCTTTTTGTCAGTCTTTGGAATGGAATGCTAGGTAAGTGTCCTAATATTGAGCTATACCCCCCAACCCTGAGAATTACTCATTTTGCTCAAAGAAAATAATTTTTAGAAATTAAGTTTCTATTTTGCTTGAAGATGGTTGTATGTTTGATCAAATATTTTGGGAGTATTTGAATAGGCAATGGGCAGAGTTATCTTTAATAATGAAGAGCAGGGTAACATGTGAGGTATAAGGGCTGAGGATGGTCTTCAGCGAATGGAATGATAGTTACAAGATACGCTCTCTTTGTCCTCTAAGAATGTCTTGATTCTGATGACGTCAGAGGAGAGGATCTTGTTCTGCCTCCACTAATCAATGGAATGACTTCTTGACTCTCCACATGGACCAGGCCCTGACATGTGTGGACTTCTCAGACAACAATGTTGAGGGTGCCAAAGTTCTGTAAATTCTAGGTGTCTCCTGAAGAGGGCGTCATAAATATTTTTTCTCTGTTTAAAGTCTGGGGCAGTGATAAGAGACATGATGACATTAGACTTGCAGGGCAGGTAAAATAGATTCAGCCACTGATGGAGATGTTTGGTGTGTGGACTTTGGCTCAGGGATCTTCTCTTAATTCCCTCATATGATCCCAACTGTGTGACAGAGAAAGAATACGGGAATAAATAAGGGCTTGAGGCTTCTTTCATTTGGAGGCAGCTGAGAGGGCTGTATGTTGGAATGTCCTTTCCATCTGACTAGCTATTTGATCCTTTTGAAGCCTGGAAAACTGTCAACTTTCAGAAACCTGTTGCAAGGGTCTCTTTTCCATTTTGATGGTCAGCCAGAAGTGGACATACCTGAGCCTTACCATGAAAAACCTTGAAGATGGTGGGGTGAAAACCCTGTGTTAAGGCTTGTGCTACCCTGATTGTAAACTGCAAATGCTAGTGTAAATCTTCATGTCAAGTCTTTCCTCATCCTCTTCTTCCGCCCTCTCTTTCACCTCCTTCTCCTCCCCTCTTTTTTTCTCCAAGCCTAATGTATCCAGGCTAAAGATACTTTCCATAAAGAATCATGGTATTTCAGGCAGGGCATGGGCAGACAATCATTACAGTATACAAGAACTTCCAAACTCCCTTCTTGAATGGACTATCCAAATCAGAAAGCCACTATAAAACCCAATGATATCTTCATTCAATGCTTTGAAGAGAGGGAAGTATCTCAGAGTGAGGGTTGACATAAATAATAATGTATTATTTATACATTATTCAGCCTGCATGTGAGCCTGTAGGCCAGAAGAGGGCAACAGATCACATTATAGACAGTTATGAGCCACCATGTGGTTGCTGGGAATTGAATTCAGGACCTTTGGAAGACAGCCAGTGCTTTTAACCTCTGAGCCATCTCTGCAGCTCCCACCAGCCAGATTTCTTATAGAAACCAAGACCACCAGCCCAGGATTGGCACCACCAATAATGGACTGGGCCCTCCCCTATCCATCATTAAGAAAATGCCCTACAGTCTTGCCGACAGCCAGATAGTAATGGAGGCATTTTATTCCAATTGAGGCCCCCTCCTGCCTGACTTTAGATTGTGTTAACCTGACATAAAAGCAGCCAACATAGAGTGAGATGTGGGCATGAAATCACACCCCTAGTTGAGGCTCTAGTAACAACTGAAAGCTGCTGGAAGAAGGAAGAATCAGTTTTCTTAGGGGAACATTTTACTAGCTATGAGCCAAAGAGAGGCAAGCACTTTCAGGATGTCTTTTCTGCATGCTGAGTGTGACACCTACCACCGTATGCCTACTAGGTAGGTACTCTATCCCTACCCACGCTCCCACTCTCTCACACTTGTCTGTTGCTGAGTCATGCCTCTAGCCCTCGCTTGTGGATTCCAGGCAAACATTTCATCTCTGAGTTAGGTTTTTAGCCCTGAGCAAACATTATTATTATTATTTTTTGAGACAGGCTTTGTTAATTAGCTCTGGTCTGGTCCCATATTTCTTCACTGTGGGATCCCTAGCAATACTGTACAGGTCCTTAGTAGGTTCCAGAGGGATAAGAGTCCATCATGACAAGAGGCGTGATACTAATCCACACAACAGCAAGGAGCAGGAAGCTGAGCGCTCACGTTGCAACTATGAGCATGGAGCAGAGAGTGAGTTGGAAGTGTCATGAGGTCTTTTACCACTCAAAGTCCATTCCCAACACCATACTTCTCCATTACCTTTTAGACCTCTTCAAAAAGAGTCACCAGTGGGGACCAACCCTTCAAAAGCCTGAAACTATAGGGGGCAAAATTTATCATTCAAACCACTGCACAGGGAGTTTTAAGTTGTAGATCTGACAACTCTGAGATCTGGTTTAAAGATTTAGAGCTATACCCATGTATGCCTGTTATCCTAGAACTCAGGAAGCTGATACAAGAGTCTTTTAAGTTTAAGGCCAACCTGAGTTACATAGTGATTTTGAGCCTATCATGAGTTCTTGCCCTCTGGAACCTTTCCCCCATTGTCTTATTTCTACATGTATGTGGTTCAACATGACAATTATAGTAGGTATAAATTCACCATTCATCTTGGAGTTGGATTGACATGCTAATTTCTTCTTTGCATTAGAAAGTTTTTTATTCTTGCAGGATCAATTTGTATCTTAGTAGAATTATTTGTGTGGGTTACTGTTCATACATGTGTATCTTATGTCCTGATCAAACAAAGAAAGTAATATTTCTGTCCCTTTACCATCACTGTGTTGGGCACCTTTGAGCGCCTATCTTCTGTAGCTTCTTAGAGTATTGTAGGTTATGGTCACCTCACTGTGCTACAGAATGCATTAACTTCTCTTTTACATCTGTTTCAGTACTCATTATCCAATCTTCTTCCCCTCTCCTGAAACCTTCCTAACAAGCATTTCATTATATGAGATGGACTTCTTAGATTTGCTATATAGGAAAATACATGCAGTATTTTTCCATTTTCATTTAATGAGATTTCCTTCAGATGTGACTAATATGTTTTGGGTAGAAATCATTTGTATATATGTCCACACGAAGCTGTACAAAGGGCAGTGATGCCATTTCCTTTGGTACTTAGTAAAAAGATTATACTTATATGTATAATTACCTTTAATGTCTATGCTTTCAGTCTCAAATGACTGAGCTTTAAAGATATATAGCAGGCAAAAGTAGAAGAATAAATAGCAAGAAGCAGATAGAGCAGCTGATAGCAAAACACCATCAAATCAGGAGTGTACCCCAAGCAACAGAGATGACTAGAGTAGCCTGATTGAGAGAACAAAGCAAAGAAACAACATTAAATCTGGGGCTTACAAATTCTCAGCAGAGGATATTGAGGCAGCTAGCTGGAGTTCTTGATTGAAAGACTTCAAGGATGAGCTTCTGGCTTCTTTTCTCACCAAAGGCATTTTATGAGATAAACATCAGTGATGAACACTTATTGAAAGTTGTTCACTTTCTAGCTGTTCTCATGGTCAAGCAGACAGTGGATTCACTGGGTTTGAAAATATAAAAGCTCATGAAGTGTAGTTCAGGTGCTGGGGAGAAAGGGAGGGGAGGTGTAGCCAGGCTTTGCTACTTTGTGGGTTCTTTTTGTTTCTACCCTTCTTTTCCCTATCACCCTCTTTATCTGCCTAGCAGCACCCCCTAACAGTGGATAGGAGAGAAAGAAGGATGGGGGGGGGGCAGAGAGAAGGAGATCCCTGAATCTCATTTCTTCCCCTTCATTTCTTCTTTGTGCATGATTACTTATACCACAGCCCAGCCCCCTAAATGACCACCAACCACTAACTGTGACCAACAGCCAGCACCAACCCCCTGTCAGGGCTGAAGCATTTGCATGCCCTCTGAAAAGTCTGCAGAATTCCAAATGTTACACACTTGCAGAAACTTTCAGCTGGCAAAACCATGCCACCAGGAAAATCAGGCTCAGCTGATGCAGACAGTCTGAAGCAGCCTCACATCCCTACAGATTAAAACAAAAAAATTATAATATTTCTGTATTTTTAAAACCAAAATCCCCAAATTCTCATTACAAAGTGGGAATTTGATCAAAACATTACACGTATGTATAAAATTCAAATTAATTGAAACTAAAACATTTAAACATTGGGACTTCTAGGTTGTTTTCAGTTTTTGGCTATCACAAATAAATCTGCTATGAACACGGATGAGCAAATGTCCTTATTGTATGGTGGAACATCTTTTGGGTATATGCCTAGGAGTGGTATAGCTAGTCCTAGTTTTCTGAGAAAGCTCCAGATTAATTTCCAAAGTGGTTGTATGGGTTTGCACTCCTAGCAGCAATGGAGGAGGATTCCCCTTTCGCCACATCCTTGCCAAATCCTCGTCGCTTAAGTTTTTGATCTTAGCCATTCTGATGGGTGTAAGGTAGAATCTCAGGGTCACTTTGATTTGCATTTCCTGGATGACTAAGGACATTGAGCATTTCTTTAAGTGCTTTACCATTCAAGATTCCTCTGTTAAGAACTCTCTGTTTAGCTCTGTATCTCATTTTAAAATTGGATTATTTGGTTTGTTGGTGTTTAATTTCTTGAGTTCTTTAACTATTCTGGATATTAGCCCTCTGTCAGATGTACGATTGGTGAAGATCTCTTCCCAGTCTGTAGACTGCCATTTCGTTCTATTGATAGTGTCCTTTGCTTAAAGTAACTGTGGAATACCACTCAGTCGTTAAATGCAAAGAAAGAATGAAATTTGCAGGTAAGTGGATGGAACTAGAAAAGATCATCCTGAGTGAGGTAACACAGACCCAGAAAAACACACATGGTATATACTCACTTAGAACAGATTTTAGTCATATAGTACAAGATAGACAAACTACAATGCACAGACCCCAAGAAGATAAGTCTGATGGGCATCTTAGGCTTCAGATTGGCCCATTAGTTTGGTGAATAGGGGATATCTCTGACATAGACGATGCTTTTTGATCACTTTCCCCTGATGGGACTTTCCTACAAGGCCACAGGGAAGGAATACAACTTGGTCCTCCTGTGAATAGATGAGCTGGTGAGAGACCAAAAGATAAAGTAGCAGCTATTATTAAGACCTGAAGTCAGTGGTTGGAGAAGTCCAGTAATGCCCTGAGGGGAAGGACCACTTTACTGCATTCTTTCCCCACCCACTAGAGATACAGTTGCTAGGAAACTGGACCATCCCCTTAGGGAGGGACACCAGGTCATTAATGGTCTGGGGACCTTCCTATAGCCAATCGATTCAAAATGTAACATTTTAACCAATAGATGCTTGCCAGGCAGGAATCGCCCCTGCCTTGGGCATGCTGGGATGGATCAGAATCTTTAAATCACCCAACTAACCCGGGCAAGGGGCGCTCAGCTCCCACCACTTCGGCGGTGTGTTTGTGTGGGCCCAAGCTGCAGCTTGTAATTTACAATAAAATGAACCTCATGTATTTACAGCAGAGTCTGTTTATTCCTGGTCTTTTGGGGTTCATGAACTGGGCAGAACACTGGGGTGCCTGGGTAAGGGGCCTCCCATCTTCTGAAGACTAGGGGAGAGGGAATGTGTGAGGGAAGGTGGGATTGGGAGGAGAGGAGGGAGGTGGCCTATGACCAAGATGTAAACTGAACTAACTGATTTAAAAGGAAAAAAGTTAAACATTAACCTTGTAGACCTATCAAGCAACTATTAAACTAAGCTAGAAACTTTTTTTCTAAAGCTTAGGGAATAAAAATAAACAATAAAACTGACTGAATCCACTAATGCTGCCAGTGCACATATCGGTGTAGGACCTTCTCCTGGGCCTTTGGGGGCCTGCATTCCTGAACTCTCCTTTGTCTGGTAGCCATCAGCTGCCAATGCTCCTCAGCTAGGGGTAGAGCTTCTTGAGGTCCCTCCCCCTCTCCCCCTACCATAGTGTGTCAATGTTGATATTGTTCTGCCCAGTTCTAAAGAGACTCCGCTGTGAATACATGAGGTTCTTTTTATTGTAAATTACAAGCTGCAGCTTGGGCCCCCCCCCACCACCACTGAAGCGGTGAGAGCTGAGAGCCCCATGCTCAGGTTAGTTGGGTGATTTAAAGATTTTGGTCCCTCCCAGCGTGCCCGCCCAAAGCAGGGGGATTCCTGTCTGGCAAGCATCTATTGGTCAAAACGCTGCATGTTGCATTGATTGGCTATAGGAAGGTTCCCAAACCATTAATGATCTGGTGTCCCTCCCTAGGGGGATGGTCCAGTTTCCTAGCAACTGTATCTCTAGTGGATGGGGAAAGAATGCAGTAAAGCGGTTCTTCCGCTCAGGGCATTCCTGGACTTCTCCACCCACCTAGGTCAGACCTTAAATAATAGCTGCTAGTTTTTAATCTTTTGGTCTCAATATCATGGCAGCTTTGATCTTGTGCAGGTCCTGTATATGCAGTACAGCCTGTGTGAGTTCATGTGTAGGATATTTTCTTAGTGATTGATGTGGGGAGAGCCCAGCCCATTGTGAGGGGTGCCATACCTGGGCTGGTGGTTTTGGGTTTTATAAGGAAGCAGGCTGAGCAAGCCATGAGGCAAGCCAGTAAGCAACACTCTTTTGCAGCTTCTTCATCAGATCCTGCCTCCAGGTTCCTGCCCTGCTTGAAGTCCTGTTCTGACTTCATTTGATGATGAACTATGATGTGGCAGCATAAGCCAAATAAGCCCTTTCCTCCCCATGTTGCTTTTGGTATTGCATGTCATCACAGTAATAATCCTAAGTTACAATAAGAGGAGTGTTTTAGTTACTAATTTTTTTATCATATAATCTAGAGCTTGGGAAAATTTTCCTTAAGTTTCAAGATAGCAATTTCAGTTATAGTTTTAGCAGCACAATACCTACCTCTCTTTGCTATATTACCCACTTCTTTTCCTAACGCATGAAAACAGCCTTAAGAGATAAACTAATGAGCTATATCCCAATAAAAACTTACTTAGGAAATGTGCAATGGGAAGATTTTTCTCATGGGTCAGTTTACCAGACTTCACTTCTTCAGTTTGATAAATTAAAGGCAATTGATTTTTATTTGATAGCTACGTAAATGTATGTAATGAATTTCAGTCATTTTTATTCACCACCCCCAAATTTCCCTCTTCTGTTCTAATCTTGCTGAAACCCCTCTTCCAATGGGTCCCCTCCCACTTTCATGCCATTTTGTGTATGAGCTACTGAGTTTAATGCAGACTGCTTACCCAAGCATAAATGGGAAGTTATTTACTGGAGCATGGTTAACTTTTCAGTGGCTAAACCACTGGAAAAAAAATACCCTTTCCCCAAGCAAATATTAACTCACTTCTGGAAGACCTACTGACAATTTGGGGGGCAGGATCTTGCTACAAGGTGGCTCAGACTAGTCTGGAACTCTTGAGCTGCATATGGAAAGGATGTGTGCCACCACTTTCGTCCAGGAAGTACACATTTAACCATGGCACCCTTTATAAACGTTCACTGTTGTCTCTGTGGCAATCCCTGTGTCTCTTTATATGCCTTTCCCTCCCTCTTCACCCCTCACTTTCTTCTTTTTTGGGGGAATGTTTTTGGTGAAACACTTTCTCTATGTTACCAACTATACATTTCTGTTAATTGAAAATTCAAGTCTGCCTCCAAATTTTTCTTACAGAAAAAGTTTAAAATTACTGTCTTATTTAGCATTTATTCTCAGGCATTGTTGGAATTTTCCTCAGTTGCTCTTTTACTTTATTCACAGAGGCAGAGTTATCTATCTATCTATCTGTCTGTCTGTCTACCATCTATTATTTATTTATTTTTATTATTTATTATTTTTATATTAATTACAGTTTGTTTACTTTTTATCCCAGCTGTAGCCCCCTCCCTCATTCCCTCCCAATCCTACCCTCCCTCCCTCATCTCCTTCCTGCCCCTCTCTAAGTCCACTGATTGAGGAGGTTCTCCCCTTCCATCTGATCCTAGCTTATCAGGTCACTTTAGGGCAGGGACTATGTTCTCTTTTGTGGCTTAGCAAGGCTGCTCTTCCCTGGGGGTGGGGTGGGGATGTCAAAGAGCCCACCATCGAGTTCATGTCAGAAATAGTCCCTATTCCTCTTATTAGGGTACCCACTTGGATACTGAGCTACCAAGGGCTACATCTGAGCAGGGGCTTTAGGTTGCATCCATACATGGTCCTTGTTTGGAGAAACAATCTCATAAAAGACCTCTGTGCCCAGATATATTTGGTCCTTGTGGAACTCCTGTCCTTTCCAGGTCATATTAACTCCTCCCCCCACACCTTTTTTGATTCCCTGCATTCTGCCAAAGGTTTGGTTATGAGTCCTAATATCTGCTTTGATACACTGCTTGGTAGAGTCTTTCAGAGGCCCTCTGTGGTAGGCTCCTGTCCTGTTACTTGTTTGCTACCACAACCAGTGTCCATCCCATTTGTCTTTCTAAGTGAGGACTGATCATCTTACCTCGGGTCCTCTTTCTTGTTTATCTTCTTTCAGTATATTTATCCTATCTTTTAGGTCTATATAAGTGAGAATATACCATGTGTGTCTTTCTGCTTTTGGGATACCTCACTCAGAATGATCGTTTCTAGGTCCCATCATTTGCCTGCATATTTCATGATTTCCTCATTTTTAATTGCTGAATAGTATTCCATTGTGTAAAAGTAGCACAATTTCTGTATCCATTCCTCAACTGAGGGACATCTGGGTTGTTTCCAGGTTCTGGCTATTACAAATAAAGCTGCTATAAACATGGTTGAGCAAATGTCCTTGTTGTGTACTTGAGCCTCTTTTGGATATATGCCTAGGAGTGGTATAGCTGGATCTTCCTATTTGTCTGAGAAAGCGCCAGATTGATTTCCAAAGTGGTTGTACAAGTTTGCATTCCCACCAGCAATGGAGGAGGGTTCCCCTTTCTCCACAACCTCTCCAGCATGTGTTGTCACTTGAGTTTTTGATCTTAGCCATTCTGATGGGTGTCAGGTGAAATCTCAGGGTCGTTTTGATGGCTAAGGATGTTGAGCATTTCTTTAAGTGTTTCTCTGCCATTCTGTATTCCTCTACTGAGAATTCTCTGTTTAGCTCTGTACCCCATTTTTTAATCGGATTACTTGATATGCTGCTTTTTAACTTCTTTAGTTCTTTATATATTCTGGATATCAGCCCTCTGTCAGATAAAGGGTTGGTGAAGATCCTTTCCCAGTCTGTAGGCTGTTGCTTTGTTTTGATGACAGTGTCCTTTGCTTTACAGAAGCTTTTCAGCTTCATGAGGTCCCATTTATCGATTGTTGCTTGTACCCGCCTGCGGGACTAGTTATTTGTGGGGTCTTCGAAGAGGACCAGGCCTGAAAGAAAAACGGGCGAGAGAGAAGAACGGACTCAAGCAAATGTGCACTTGTCAAGAATCAAATTTTATTGAACCGGAGCAGGCTTTTAAGGCCAACCTTAGATAGGGGCGGGGCGAGGGAGGAGCACAGTGTAGAATCCTTTTTACTCAGGGAGGGATAGGGTGGAAAAGTGCATTGTAGAACTTTATTACTCAGGGAGGGGCAGGGTGGAAGTTACAAAATCTTCTTGGCCCGGGGCCTGGAACACTTTTCAGTTATTTTGAGACAGTTAGCACATTTCTGCAATTGTCAAGCAGGATGTTAGTCAACCAGGTGCAGCAGGGTGGGGGGAATGAGAAAAGGTCGGAAGTTTCTCAGGGCTTGTCTCCAACATCTCCCCCTTCTCTGTATACAAGAACAGGGATAGGGAGGTTACTGTGACCCGCTAATGATGTCCCAAAGAAGGGCTCATTTTGGCAGCCAATTATTTTTTGTTTAAGAGTAAAATTTAGGATCCAAAGAAGCAAACTGTCACCAAAGAGGCGAGTGTTCCCCAGAGTAGGTCAAGCGTTGTCACTCATAGGCCATTGGTCTTGACAAGGCCATTTAGATTGACCACAGTATGAGGGGCACAAACGGGGTCTGAGCCTGTTAGAAGGGCAGTGCTGGACCCTTACCCGTCATTGGATCGGCCTCCTCCCGGCGAGGTCGTCCTGTCTTAGGCGGGCCGAGACTTATCCACCCATTCTGTCTCTGAGTTACCAGACCACTCACTTTGTGGAAATGTAATGCATCTTGCTCTCAATAAGACCATCAAAGCTCCATAAGGATCCTGGAAGGAATATGTTTAGTAGCCAAATAGTATATGAGGGGTCACGGAAACCTGAGTTATTATTTGGAGGGGTGGGAGCAGAATTTCCACCCCCAGGTTGATTTTTGTAGAGAGGTGAAGTTTAAGGGTCGAGATGTGGGGTTGTTTGGGTCCTTTGGCAGGTCAACGGTAGACTCCTCTTCCGTGGCGAGGCGATGGTAATGGACTCCCACCGGCTTGATTGCAGAATCCACCTGATTCTTAACAAAGCTTGTCAATCGATTAAAGGCCCAGGGGCCAAAAGAGAGAAGCAAAAGGATACCTACAAAAGGTCCTAGCAGAATGGGAAGCAGAGTGGTTAGCCATGGGGATGTGGGAAACCAATTTTGATACCAAGACTCTTGTTTCTCTCTGTCCCATTTTCGTTCCTCCAAACTGGAGCGAACCTTATCGATACTGCTTTGCACTAAACCTGTTTTGTCAGTGTAAAAGCAGCATTCTTCCTTGAGCGCAGCACAGAGTCTGCCTTCCTGGAGAAAAACCAAATCTAGACCGCACCTGTTTTGTAAAACTACCTCAGATAAGGACACCATAGAATCTTTTAGGTCCTGTAAGCCTTTTTGCAAATCTTGTAGGTGTTTGTCCATTGCTAGGGAGAGTTGATTAAATTGTTGCTGGGAGGTAATTAGGGAGGCTATGCCTGTATCAGCTCCAGCGGCTCCAAAACCTGGAATTACAGTTAGAGTAATGGCAGTTAAGGGCTCACGTTTAACTCGAGATGGACGTACCCCTTTTTCCCAAAACCGAAGGAACACATCCTTAGAATGTATAGTCAGCCTTGGGAAAAGCTGTACAAGGACTCAGTCATCTCTATGGGCTAAAAAGATGTTGCTTACAAGATTAGGAGTAAGACCAGTGGAGCAGGCAAAATAAGTGCCATTAGGTGCAGCAATATATGTAAAGCTTGAATTTACAAGAGTAATATTGCAAATTTCTTGTAAAGCCACCGGGGGAAGCATAGAAGGTTCCAATTCCGGACACCTGTGTGACTGTAAGGCTGACTCCCTCTGTAAGGCATTAGAATTATTAGTTGTAATTACTTCTAAGGGTAAGGCTAGGCCCTCGTAGAAGGGTGGCTGTGGTGAGTAACACACCCAGCATTCCTGAAAATCAGTGGTGTTAATTTGATGTATGGCCTCTTCGTTGAAGGGCAGAAGCAGAAGGAATGTAATTGCCTTTGGCAGGGTTACTAAGTGACTAGAAATCACAGGATGGCCCATCAAGATGTGTTAATAATGGTAATTTGGAAAGTTCCTCAGAAGAGTTACTTAGGAAGCCCTGAGTGAGAGGAGGATTTAGCCTCCGACCTTCTCTCAGGCTTGCTCCTCAGAGAAGACACAGGTTGAAGCTAATTGCTCTTCCATCTTTGGCTGTAGCCACATCCCCACTAGCAGGAGATTTTGAACGTGAATTAAAGATCAGATATTCCTCAGGTGTCTGGCCAGGACTGACCAGACCTGAAAGTCAGCTACCTAATCCCTCATCCAATTATGAGTAGCCAGGATGGCAACCCCTGAACTTCCCTGTGCCTCATCCCCTAACAACCTGAGGCTTATGTCTCTGGGGCCCACTCTTAAAATTTTGAAAACATATTTTTAACATGGCCAGGGCCATTATCTGTTTTAAGTTGTGTTGGAAGTTTTAATATAGCAATTGCTGACAGCGTATGAGCAATAACATTTTTTCCAGCTTTACCAGTTTGGAGTGTGGAAAATATAAACCCACTATAAGTGTCAACAAAAACATGAACATATTTTAAATTACCAAATTTAGGAATATGTGTAACATCCACTTGCCAAATAACATTAGGTACAAGGCTACAGGGATTGACCCCAAGATGGGAACTAGGCAAAAGGACAACACAAGAAGGACATTGTTTAAACAAGTCAGCTTTATAATTACTTTTAGTTAAAGGTCCTGGAAGGTTAGAATGAGCTTGTAAATGTCCAATGTAAAAGGAAATGTGGTTTTTTTTTTTTGTATCAAATTTTGAATTTGTAAAAATAATTTTAGCAGGAGATGTCTAAATTTAATTTGCAGTCTCTAACCTAGGCAAAGACTAAGCTACATAGGCACTATCTGTAAAAATGTTTAAAGACTGTTTATTAAAACTTTAAAACACAGCCAATACTGTAGGTAACTCTGTTATTTGCACAGATGTGCTAGACACTTGAAAAGATGCATCAACAGGTTGGACTTTGTCATAATAAGCTTACATATGTTAAAATGTCATATTTATTAGATTTTTGACAAGCCTGAAGGCCAGCATATTTGAGTTGCTCTTTGTTTATCTTTATCATCTGCTCTAAACTGCATCCTATAAAACAGGATGCCATAATTTTTAATTTTGGTATATTTTTTGATGCATGTTTTATAACCAAATTTTAAGTAAATCTATATAGTCAGATTTTATGGTTACCCATTTTAGATTTAACCTTTTTTTTTTTTTTAAAAAAAAAAAAGAACAACAACTTAAACAAAGAGACTAGGTAAAGCTCAATCTTATACTTAACTATAATCTTTAGCATAACTTTAAATCTGCTTTTTTTAAGCTAAAATCAAAGCAAAATTTTTAATCAGACATAGTTTATAAAGGGGCTAGCAAATCTTATTAATTCTACAATTTTGCATTAAGACAATAGCAAAAAAAATTAAAGGACAAAAGTCTCATTTAGCATTAAACAGAGAACTAAACTCAGCTTGTAGCCCTCAGCAAAAATAGAATATTTTGGCCATATCAAATCTATAGGCCAGAAAGAAACTGTATTAATTTGTTTATTTAGGCGCTGGCAGCCAGGCATATATTTTATATAATGGTTAACAATGATTTGAAAATAACCCTGCATAACCCTGGACTAACATGGAACTGCAGTTCCTTTTTCCCTTTAAAAAACTACAAGCAAACATTTTGCATTGAAGAATCTCCAAGCTTTTTAAATGAAGAACAACATATTTTACAGTTCTTTCTCAAATCATATTAACTCTCTGGCTTTTTAATAATACATCCACTAACCTTCTGCAACATCCTATATACCTTCAGGTTCCTAGCTTCCTTTTTCTGGCTTAACTAGACATTCTTACTTTCTTGCTCTCTCTCTCTTGCTTTTCAGACAACAAAAAAACTCTCATCAAAATTCTTTCCATCCTAACATGATCCTGCTGGAGCCCAGCGTCTACGATTTGCTTTTTAAAGGCAAAGCAAAAACAAGTTACATTATTACAAAAAGTTCTGAAACTGCCAATTTTTTCTATAAACAAAGCAGCTTAACAAACAGCTCTCCACAAGACACTTTTTTTTTGAATTTTATTTTTTCTTATCAGTTACATTTTATTAACTCTGTATCCCAGCTGTGTCCCGATCCCTCATTCCCTCCCAGTCCCTCCTTCTCTCCCTCATCTCCACCGTGCCCCATGCCAAGTCCACTAATAGGGGGGACCTCCTTCCCATTCATCTGATCCTGTTTTATCAGGTATCTTCAGGACTGGCTGCAAAGCTCTCCTCTGTGGCCTAACAGGACTGCTCCTCCCTTGGGGGGTGGGGAGGCCAAAGAGCCAGTCATTGAGTTCCTGTTAGAAATAGTCCTTGTTCCCCTCACTATGGGAAACCAATTGGTTACTGAGCTACCACAGGCTACATCTGAGCAGAGGTTCTAGGTTCCATTCATACATGGTCCTTGGTTGCATGTCAGTCTCAGAAAAGACCCTGTGCCCAGATATATTTGGTCCTTGTGGAGCTCCTATCCTTTCCTCATCAGACTAACTCCCCTTCTTTCTTATGATTCCCTATACTCTGCCAAAGGTTTGGTCATGAGTCTTTGCTTTGAAACACTGCTACTTAAGAGTCTTTCAAATGCACTCAGTAGACTCCTGTCATATGTTCAATGTGCATCCCATCTGTCTTTCTAAACGAGGATTGATAATCTTACCCCATGTCTGCTCTCTTGATTATCTTTTTTAGGTGTATAGATTTCATTATGTTTATCATATCTTATAGGTCTATATAAGTGAGTATATACCGTGTTTGTCTTTCTCCTTCTGGGATATTTCACTCAGGATGATCTTTTCTAGATCCCAACATTTGCCTACAAATTTCATGATTTCCTCCTTTTTGATTGCTGAGTAGTATTCCATTGTGTAAAAATACCACAATTTCTGTACCCATTCCTCCGTTGATGGACATCTGGGTTGTTTCCAGGTTCTGGCTATTACAAATAATGCTGGTATAAACATGGTTGAGCAAATATCTCTTTTGTGTACTTGAGCAAACTTTGGGTATATACCTAGCAGTGGTATAGCTGGGTCTTGAGGAAGCACTATTCCTAATTGTCTTAGAAAGTGCCAGATAGATTTCCAGAGTGGTTGTATCAGTTTACATTCCCACCAGCAGTGGAGGAGGGTTCCCCTTTCTCCACAACCTCTCCAGCATGTGTTGTCCCTTGAGTTTTTCATCTTGGCCATTCTGATGGGTGTAAGGTGATATCTCAGGGTCATTTTGATTTGCATTTCCCTGATGGCTAATGAGGATGAGCATTTCTTTAACTGTTTCTCTGCCATTCGATATTCCTCTGTCAAGAATTCTCTGTTTAGCTCTGTTCCCCATTTTTTAATTGGATTACTTGGTTTGCTGCTTTTCAGCTTCTTTAGTTCTTTGTATATACTCGATAAAGGGTTAGTGAAGATTCTTTCCCAATCTGTAGGCAGGCGTTTTGTTTTGATGACAGTGTCCTTTGCTTTACAGAAGCTTTTCAGTTTCATGAGGTCCCATTTATTGATTGTTGCTCTTAGAGCCTGTGCTGTTGGTGTTCTGTTCAGGAAGTTGTCTCTTGTGCCAATGAGTTCTAGGCTGTTCCCCACTTTTTCTTCTAACAGATTTAGAGTACCTGGTTTTATGTTGAGGTCTTTGATCCACTTGGACTTTAGTTTTGTGCAGGGTGATAAATATAGATCTATTTTCATTTTTCTGCATGTGGACATCCAGTTGGACCAGCACCATTTGTTGAAGATGCTGTCTTTTTTCCATTGTATGGTTTTGGCTTCTTTATCAAAAATCGAGTATTCATAGGTGTGTGGGTTTATTTCTGGGTCTTCTCTGCGGTTCCATTGATCCTGCTTTCTGTTTTTATGCCAATACCATGCAGTTTTTATTACTATTGCTCTGTAGTACAACTTGAGATCGGGGATGGAGATACCTCCAGATGATCTGTTGTTGTACAGGATTGTTTTGGAGATTCTGGGTTTTTTGTTTCTCCATATGAAGCTGAGAATCTTTTTTTCAAGGTCTGTAAAGAATTGAGTTGGTATTTTGATGGGAATTGCATTGAATCTGTAGATTGCTTTTGGCAGGATGGCCATTTTCACAATGTTAATCCTACCAATCCATGAGCACGGGAGATCTTTCCATCTTCTGAGATCTTCTTCAATTTCTTTCTTCAGAGACTTGAAGTTTTTCTCAAACAGGTCTTTCACTTGCTTAGTTAGTGTCACCCCAAGGTACTTTATGTTATTAGTGGCTATTGTGAAGGGTGTTGTTTCCCTAATTTCTTTCTCGGCCCTTTTGTCTTTGGTATACAGGAGGGCTTCTGATTTTTTTTGAGTTGATTTTGTATCCTGCCACTTTGCTGAAGGTGTTTATCAGCTGGAGGAATTCTCTGGTTGGATTTTTGGGGTCGCTCATGTATACTATCACATCATCTGCGAACTTTGACCTCTTCTGTTCCAATTTGTATTCCCTTGATCTCCTTTAGTTGTTTTATTGCTCTAGCTAGAACTTCAAGTACTATGTTGAAGAGATATGGATAGAGTGAGCAGCCTGGCCTTGTCCTTGATTTCAGTGGGATTGGTTTGAGTTTCTCTCCATTGAGTTTGATGTTGGCTATAGGCTTGCTATATATTGCCTTTACTATGTTTAGGTATGTTCCTTGAATCCCTGATCTCTCCAAAGCTTTAAACATGAATGGGTGTTGGATTTTGTCAAATGTTTTTCCATCATCTAAGGAGATGATCATGTGGTTTTTCTCCTTCAGTTTGTTTATATGGTGGATTACATTGATGGATTTCTGTATATTGAACCACCCTTGCATGCCTGGGATGAAGCCTACTTGGTCATGGTGGATGATATCTTTGATGTGTTCTTGGATTTGGTTTGCCAGTATTTTATTGAGTATTTTTGCATCATGTTCATAAAAGAGATAGGTCTGAAGTTCTCTTTCTTTGTTGGGTCTTTGTGAGGTTTAGGTACTAAGGTAACTGTGGCTTCATAGAATGAATTTGGTAATGTTCCTTCTGTTTCTATTTTGTCGAATAGTTTGAGGAGTATTGGTGTTAGTACTTCTTTGAAGGTCTTGTAGAATTCTGCACTGAAACCATCTGGCCCAGGGCTTTTTTATTTTTATTTTTATTTATTTTTATTTTTTTGAGGGAGAATATTAATGACCGCTTCAATTTCCTTGGGGGATATAGGGCTATTCAGTCTTTCTACCTGATCTTGACTTAATGTTGGTAGATGGAATCTATCAAGAAAATTGTCCATATCATTTAGATTATCAAATTTTGTGGCGTATAGGCTTTTGTAATATGACCTCATGATTGTTTGGATTTCCCCATGTCTTTAGTTATGTCACACTTTTCATTTCTGATTTTTTTGATTTGGATAGATTCTCTCTGCTTTTTGACTAAGGGTTTGTCTATTTTGTTGATTTTCTCAAAGAACCAGCTTTTTGTTTCATTGATTCTTTGAATAGTTTTATTTGTTTCTAATTGATTGATTTCAGCCTTGAGTTTGATTATTCCCAGCCATCTGCTCCTCTTGGGTGTATCTGCTTCTTCTTTTTTTCCTAGGGTTTTCAGTTGGGCCATTAAGTTGCTTGTATGTGATGTTACAAATTTCTTCTTGAAGGCAGTTAGTGCAATGAATTTTCCTCTGAGCACTGCTTTCAATGTGTCCCATAAACGTGGGTATGTTGTGCCTTCATTGAATTCTAGGAAGTCTTTAATTCCTTCCTTCCTTCCTTCCTTCCTTCCTTCCTTCCTTCCTTCCTTCCTTCCTTCCTTCCTTCCTTCCTTCCTTCCTTCCTTTCTTTCTTTCTTTCTTTCTTTCTTTCTTTCTTTCTTTCTTTCTTTCTTTCTTTCTTTCTTTCTTTCTTTCTTCCTTGACCCAGCTGTCATTTAGTAGCAAGTTGTTCAGTTTCCATGTGTGTGTCGGCTTTTTGTTATTTCCGTTGTTGTTGTTGCTTTAGTCCATGGTGGTCAGATAGAATACAAGGGATTATTTCAATCTTCTTGTATCTGTTGAAGCTTGCTTTGTGACCAACTATATGGTCTATTTTCGAGAAGGTTCCATGCGGTGCTGAAAAGAAGGTATATTCTTTTGAGTTTGGGTGAAAAGATCTGTAGACATCTACTAGGTCCATTTGATTTAGGGACTCTGTAAGTGACTTTATTTCCCTATTTGTTTTCTGTCTAGTTGATCTGTCCCTTGGTGAGAGTGAAGTGTTGAAGTCTCCCACTATTAGGGTTTTAGGATCAATGTGTGATTTTAGCTTTAATAATGTTTTATTTAGGAACGTAGGCGCTCTTGTATTTGGGGCATAGATGTTCAAAATTGTGATGTCCTCTTGGTGGATTTTTCCTTTGATGAGAATATAGTGGCCCTCCTTATCTTTTTGTTTAATTTTGGTTGAAAGTCTATTTTACTAGATATTAGGATGGCTACTCCAGCTTGTTTTCTGGAACCATTTGCTTGAAAAATATTTTTCCAGCACTTTACTCTGAGGTAATGTTTATCTTTATTACAGGTGTGTTTCTTGGATGCAACAGAATGTTGGATCTTGTTTCTGCTACCATTCTGTTAGTCTGTGTCTTTTTATTGGGGAGTTGAGTCCATTGATGTTGATAGATACTAGTGACCAACAATTGCTACTTTCTTTTGATGTGGGGTTGGTGGTGTTGCTGAGTTTCATTGCCTGTATTCTTTTTTTTTTTTTTGTGTGTGTGTGTGTGTAGTTATCTATTTCCTCTGTTTCCTTAGATGTAGTTGTTTTCTTTGGATTGGAGTTTCCCTTCTAGTAACATCTGTAGAGCTGGGTTACTGTGTAGATATTGTTTAAATTTGGTTTTGTCATGGAATATTTTGACTTCTCCGTCTATGTTGATTGAAAGTTTTGCTGGGCATAGTAGTCTGGGTTGGCATCTGTGATCCCTTAAAGACTGCATGATTTCTGTCCAGGCCCTTCTGGCTTTCATAGTTTCTGTTGAGAAATCTGTGTGATTCTGATAGGTCTACCTTCATATGTTACTTGGCCTTTTTCCCTTGCTGCTTTTAAAATATTTTCTTTGTTCTGAAGATTCAGTGTTTTGACTGAATCTTCATGATGTGACATGAAGAATTTCTTTTCTGGTCTATTCTATTTGGTGTTCTGTAGGCCTCTTGTATGTTTATGGACATCTCTTTCTTTAAGTTGGGAAAATTTTCTTCTATAATTTTCTTGAAAATATTTCCCAGACCTTGGAGCCTCATGTCTTCTTTTTCATCTACTCCTATTATTCTTAGATTTTGTCTTTTCATGGTGTCCTTAATTTCTTGGATGTTTTGTGTTTGGAACTTTTCTGATTTTATTTTTTCTTTGAGAGACGTGTCAATTTCTGCAAGTGTATCTTCGGCACCTGAGATTCTCTTTTCCATCTCTTGTATTCTGTTGGTGATGCTTACCTTTGTAGTTCCTGATCTTTTCTCTATGTTCTCCAGCTCCGGGTTTTTCTCTATTTGTGTTTTCTTTATTGATTCTAATTCTGTTTTCATGTCTTGTACCATTTCCTTCATCTGTGTGAATGTGGAGTCTTGCTTTTCAATGATGGCTTCTATTTTTTTTTGTCCATTTCCTCTCTCTATATCTCTAATTTTGCCTCTACTTGTTTGGCTGTATTTGCCTGTATTTCTTTGAGAGCTTTGTTCATTTCTTCTTTATTTGCCTGCATTTGTGTAGATATTTCCTTGAGAGCTTTGTTCATCTCCTCTTTGTTTGCCTCAATTTTCGTGGTCATTTCTCTGAGAGCTTTATTTATTTCCTTCTTGTTTGTCTTGATTTCTGTGGCTATTTCTTTGAGGGCTTTGTTCATTTCATCTTTATGGGCCTCTAATAGCTGTAAAAACATAGTTTTAAAGTATTTTTCTTGTGCATCTAGTGAATTGAAGTGTCCATTGATTTGTGGGGTTGCTGGTGAAGCCATAATGTCCTGATTTTTGTTGGGTGTGTTCTTATGTCTGCCTCTGGCCATCTGGTTATCTATAACCCTCACTGTTTGCCCCTGGAGTTTGTAGTTCAGGCTAAGATTGTCTCTTTCTGTTTTCCAGACTGTTTATTCGGGAAGATGAGAGAGGTTCACTGGTTTGGGAGTGTGCGTTGTGGTTTCAGTTTTGCCTAAGTAAGGAATGTGACGCTGGTGCTATTCACATGCACTTTTAGCAGGCGCAATGTGCATGTGTGTGTTCCCTGACTATTGCTCTGGTCTGCAGGCCAGTAGCATACAGCTCTGTCTGAGATCCAGGGATTGTTTGCCTGGATTTCACTGGTAGTCCTGCAAGGCAAAGGCTTCAGCATTGGGGTCGCTATCCCAAGAATCCCTATGGTGCCCACACTAGGGGTGTGGGTGGCAGGGATCTCTTGTCTGGTTGCTTGCGAAGAGAGGCCCTGGGTCTGGGGCAAACTCTCCCTTGAAGGCACCTCACTCTCTTGTGGGATCAGTTGCATTGCACAGGGGTTCCCCTTGTTCTCTACTCTCCGATTTGATTCTGCCAGGGAAAATGCGGGTGTAGGCTAACAGTCAGCTCTGTGGCACTGTAGCAGCAGGACTTGGTGTCCGTCTGCACTGTGTGCTGTCTCTCTGACCTTCCCCTCTGCCAGGGAAGGCTTATGGTGGCTGGTCCTGGGGTAGTACCAGAAAGAGTTGGGTTGAGTGTCCTCAATCCCAGAACCCAGGCCCAGATCTCTCTGCCAGAAGCCACCCAGTGGTAGTGCATATGTCGGCTGGTTCTGGGAGAGTACCAGGTAGGGTTGAGTGTCCTCAGATCCAGAACTCAGGTTTCTCTGCCAGGACCCGCTGGGTGCGCTGGAGAGGGCGTGCTGTGGTCTGTGGCAGGCCTCCTCTCTGACCTTCCCCTCCGCTAGGGCAAGCTTATGGCGGCACTCTCAGGGCAGTGCCAGGAGGGGTTGGGAATTCTCAGTCCCTGATTCTGAGACGGGGGTTTCTCTGCCAGGGGCTGGGGGCCGCCGGTGCTAGGACCTGGTTCTAGGCCTTATTGCACTGGATCTGGGAGAGTGTCAGGACGTGTTGAATGACCACAGTCCCAGATCCCGAGCTGAAGTTTGTTTGCTAGGAGCAGCCGGCAGCACTGGGGTCCGGACACTGTGAAGCTGTTGTGCGCCTCTCTATCCTTCGGCCCCTCTGGGGCAGGGTTATAGCGGCATTCTCGGGGGGGGGGGAGTGCCCGAAAGGATTGGTTTTTCTCAGCCCCAGATCTCCCAGATCTCTGTTTTTTTGTTTTTTTGTTTTTTTTTTTTTTTTTTTTTTTTTTTTTTTTTTTTTTTTTTTTTTT
>NW_026596176.1:829835-864722 GCF_907164565.1 Psammomys obesus
TTTTTTTTTTTTTTTTTTTTTTTTTTTTTTTTTTTTTTTTTTTTTTTGTGGAAGCTTCAGTTCTCCCTGGGGCTAGGGTACAGACAGTGTGGTCTGTGGCAGGTTCTGCTAGCCGCCTCCTGCCTCCTCCAAAGAGGGAGAAAGGAGTTGGATATGGGGAAGTGCCTGGGGATCACCTCCTGGGGTGTCTCCTCCCAGAGGAGTCTGCCTGACCTGATTCTAGATGGACTCAGTTCATGGTTAGTCTCTTTCTTCCTGGAAGTCTAGATAACTCTGAAGGGGTTGATCAGCCCCTTCACTCACCAATTTCAGCATTGCAGGTCCTTTGCCCTTCAGCTAAGGTGCACACTAGCCGCCGCCATCTTCTTCCACCTTATCATTGTTTATGTGGGTTCTTATGTGGATTTGAGCTCAGGTCCTTACACTTGCATGGCAAACCAGTGAACCACCTCCCAGATCCCAGACTTTATAAATTAAGCATATTAAAAGGTTAATGATAATAATAATAAAAAAAATAATAATAAAAATAATAATGATGACGTATGGTTCTTCCATCACAAAATGTCTCAAATCCTCATTGTATTTTGGTAATATTTTTGGAGACAGGGCCTTTCTATGTAGCTTGCAATTGGCTAAGAATTCAGTGATCCACCTGCTTTTGCCTCATGACTGCTACAGTTAAAAGCTTGATCTACCATGCTCAGATGTAGTAATATTTTTGGATGATGGTTGAGCACATGTAACTCTACTCAGACAAGTAGAGTTGAGGATAAAGAAGACTATTCATAAGGGGGAGGGTAGAATAAGAGGGATGCTTTTAATATTGTGTTTTTATATTGGCTTTCTATATAGAAGAAAAAAAATGAATTTATGTGTGGTGGTTTCATGCATGCAGTCCTCCACTTGGAAGGTGGAAACTATCTGAAGAAAAACAAGGTTGACAAGAAAGAGGAAGGCACTGTGGTATATGAGACATTTAAAATCTATTACAGGAACACAAGTTAGAGTAATGGTGGAAGGAGAGAAAATATGTGTTTTCTCATATTTGGCAACTAGAGTGAAGAGAAATGCCATGAAAATAGAAGGAAGATTATTTGTGGAGAGAAAGGAGCTAAAGGGTGTAATGAAAGGATAAACATGAGCCAATCCTTACTTAGAAAGAGAAATGGGATGGACATTGGAAGTAGGAGCAAACAAGTAACAGGACAGGAGCCTACCACGGAGGGCCTCTGAAAGGCTCTACCTAGCAGTGTGTCAAAGCAGATGCTGAGACTCATAACCAAACCTTTGGCAGAGTGCAGGGAATCATATGAAAGAAATTAGTATGACCAGGAAAGGACAGGAGCTCCACAAGGTCCAAATATATCTGGGCACAGGGGTATTTTATGCAACTTTCTCCAACCAAGGACCATGTATAGATATAACCTAGGACCTCTGCTCAGATGTAGCCTATGGTAGCTCAGTATCCAAGTGGATACCCTAGTAAGGGGAACAGGGACTGTTTCTGACATGAACTCAATGGCTGGCTCTTTGATCTTCCCCCTTCCTCGAGGGAAGAGCAGCCTTGCTAGGCCACAGAGGTGGACATTACAGCCGGTCCTGAAGATACCTGATAGGCTAGGGTCAGATGGACTTGGAAAGGGGCATGGAGGAGATGAGGGAGGGAGGGTGGGATTAGGAGGGAATGAGGGAGGGGGCTAACCTGTGATTAATATAAAAAATAAAAATTATAAAAAAATAAAGAAGTTATGATCAACAACAACAAAAATGAGCCAAGCTCAATGATACATTTGCATGAGAATGTTACAATAAATTTTTTATTTATTTTATCACACTTCACCAGCAGTCAGAGTCTGTATTTGTATCTATATATGATGTGTATGTATATATATACACATATACATATACTATACATATACAAATATACATATATATGTATATATATATACACACACACATATACATACATACGTATAGGCAGACAGACACACACACACACACACACACACACACACACACACACACACAGGAGTGCCTGTGAATAAGGGGAAGATTTTTCCAATTTGGAGTAACTGTCTGTTTTGGCTATGAGAAAGTGATGGATGCAGAGACTGGAGAGATGGTTCAGTGGTTAAGAGCATTTGCTGTTTTTAAGAGGACCAGAGTTCAGTTACAGAATGAATGTTAGACAATTCAAAACTGCTTGTAATTCCAGCTCCAGCAAGTCTGACACCCTATTCTTGACTCCATGGGTATTTGCACGCATATGTGTGTGTATACACACACAAATAAAAAAATTGAAAAAAATTATGAACCAGAATTTAATGTAAGAGCTGACAAAATGGTAAGAAGTTCTGAGGGTAAAAATCCTAGGGTTCAGAGAAGTAGATTTGGGCATTAATTTGGGGAGAACTGAAGCAATAAACTAGGCTGCCATCAACCCAGGTTTGCGTCTATGGATAGGGAATATTATCACAGAATGCTAAAGAGATCTGGCATTGGACTGAAAAAATCAATCAGCGTGCTCTTATCAGCTGGTTTTCTCATTGTTGTGCCCAATGCCTGACCAGATGTGACTTTAGGGAGGAGGGGTTTACTTTGGCTCACAGTTTAAGAGTGTCCAGTCCATCAAGGACAGAAAGGCATGCCAACAGGTGTTTCCGTGCTGGCAGTTGTTTATAGCTTAGGGAACCAGGAAACAGAGGATAGCTCACAACTACCTGTTACTCCTCCTCCCGGGGATCTGAAGTCTTCTTCTGGCCTCTACAGGTACCTGCACACACATGCACATGTGAGCAAGCACAGCACTGCATACCTCACATAAATAAAAAAACAAAATTAATGAAAATATATTAAGTAGAGCTGGAGAAGCCTGAAAACCTAACAATATCACAAGCATTTGAAGATGAACAGTGAGACACTAGAGAAGTGACAGTGTACAATGTGTCAGATACATAACCAATAAGAGGTGGACATATTATTGTGTGGTACTGGAAGCTTGTTAGTGATTGTTACAGTAGTAGTTTACAAAGAAGCAATGGTGAGAGAAGACCTTTTCCAGGGGCTTGGGAAGTCAGCATGAAGAATCAACCTGCAGATGTCAGTGTTGTGTAATAACATGAGGAACTGAAATCCAGATCCATGAATGAAAGAGGATGAGAGATGTTCTCTGTGTTGGTTTCAAAAGGCCTGGCCCCCATAGACTCATGTGTATGAATGCTTGGCTCATAAGAAGTGGCCCTGTTGGAATAAGTGTGGCCTTGTTGGAGGAAGTGTGTCATTGTTGGGGTGGGCTTTGAGGTCTCCTATGCTCAAAGGTACCAGTGTGACACACAGTCTCCTTCTGCTGCCTGTAGATCAGGATGCAGAATTCTCAGCTACCTCTCCAGTACCATGTCTGCGTGCATGCCACCATGCTTCCTGCCATGATGATAATGGACTAAACCTCTGAACTGTAAGCCATACCTAATTAAATGTTTTCCTTTATAAGAGTTTTATTGGTCATGATGTCTCTTCATAACAATAAAATTTCAACTGAGACAGTCTGTCTTAGTTACTGTTCTAGTGCTATGAAGAAACACCGTAAGTAATGAAACTCTTATAAAAGAAATTTATTAAAAAAGCATTTAATTGGGGGTTTGCTCACAGTTTTAGAGGGAAACTATGGGATCATCATGGCAGGAAGCAGAGAGACATGGAGCTAGGGCAATAGCTGAGAGCATTATATTCAGATCCATAGGCAGGGGAGAGAGAGAATGGGTCTGATATGATATTTTAAAACCTCAAAGCCTATCCCTAGTGATGCACTTCTTTCAACAGGGCCACACCCATAATGCTTCTCTGATAGTTTCTAACTGGGGACGAAACATTCAAACACATGAGCCTATGAGGGACATTCTCATTAGAACAACTGCAACTTTCTTTTACAGAACTGTATTCATGTTCTGAGTCTTTGGCCCTGTTATAACTCTGGTCCTTGTACTGGTGAGAATCTGTTGTGGAACACTGGCAAATCTTCAGGGAAACTTCACCTTCTGACTGTATCGTTAAAAAGGACAAACTATTCCTGTCAGCAATCAGAATGTAGAAATGGAGGAAAGATTTTGCCAAAGAACACAGCAGTTAATAGTATCAGGAGCTGGATCTCTACCATGGGGTAGGTCTCAGGTTGGGCCAATTATTGGTTGGACATTCCCTCAATCTTTGTTCCCTTACCCTGCACTTCTTGTAGGCAGGGTAATTTTTGGACCAAAGGTTTTGTTGGTGGGTTGTTGTTTCCCTCCTTCCACTAGTCCTAGGAGGTGGTCACTTCAGTCTCCATGTCAACCCGCGCCCCCCCCCCCATTAAAAGTCTCATCTAGACTCATACCCCTATCCTCCCAGGAGCCACCCCCATCACAGGCCTCCAGCCTGATAAAAAGATGCCCCCCCCAACTTGACTGTCATCTGTCTGGGAGGCTCCAGCAGCAGCACATAGAGACAGATGCTGGGACTTGTAGCCAAGCATGGAGCAGAACTGTGGAAATGTTGGGGGAAAGATGGAAGGATCTGAAGGGAATAGGAACCTCACAAGAAGACCAACAGAGACAACTAACCCAGTCCTGTAGGGGGAGGCTTACGGAGACTGAGACATCAACTAAGGAGCCTGCATTGTCTGGAGCTAGGCCCCCTCCACATATGTGGCTGATGGGCAGCTTGGTCTTCATATAGGGCACCTGGTGAGTGGAGGGGGGCAGGGCTGTTTCTAACATGGACTCTATTGCCTGCTTTTGAATAACTTCTTCCTGGCAGTGCTGTCTTGCCTGGCATCAGGAGATGAGGATATGCTCAGTCCTGTTGTGACTTGATGTGCTGGGAAGGGTTGATACAGGGGTGAGGGGGCTCTCCTTTTCTGGGAGAAGGGAAGAGGGAAGAAGGGTTAGGGAGGTGATTAGGAGAGGAGGAAGGGGGCACCCTTGGGATGTAAAGTGAATAAACTGAAATAAAAAAGTAAAACAACAACAACAAAACCAAAAAACACAAAACAACCACACAGCTGTTAACAGGGGTTGCATTTTGTCCATCATCCTTTATTGTAATGGCTGTATTTCATAAATCAGAGTCTATACTTCCTTGTGCATTATCACTTGAAATAACCAACATAGAGTAGCAGTCCGAAAGTCCATTGATGGATTAATGAACAAAGGCAATGTAGTATACACATGCTATGTGGTATCAGTCATCTTAAAAAAGAAGGAAATTTAAGGCTGGGGAGATGATAGCTCAGTTAGTAAAGTGATTACACCATAATAATTAGGATCCAAATTAACCCACAGAACCCACTTTGGAAACCTGGGTACAGTAGTACACACTTATAATCCAGGTGCTGGTGAGGGTGAAACAGGCATATCCTTAGGGCTTGCTGCACAGATACCCTATTCTACCTAGAGAACTCTGGTCACATAGTGATCCAGAATAAACCCTTCCTCTTCCGTATTTCTTTTTCTCAACAAAAAGTGACTGATAGAGATCCAGAGACTATGTTAGTTTCCAGGGGTTGGAAGGGAAATGGCAGTCAGTTAGAAAATGAGTAAGCTCTTGGCATCATCACCCCATTATATACTCAAAAATACAATTTCATCTGTAGATTTAAAGATTGAATTGAGGGCCTCATGAATGCAATTACTGTTTTAAGGTTACATTGATTGTTAAATACTCAAATAAAAGAGCTCATTCCTCTATTGGCAAAAGTGACTCTGAGCCAAGATAGAAGCTGGAGCCAGGAAGAAGAGGAAGTAGAGGATAAAAATGAAAAGGAGGTAATGAAAGAGTAGAACAAGGAAGAGGAAGAGAAGGAAGAGGTGAAAGAGGAGGAGGAAGGAAAAGAAGAAAAATGAGGGTTTAAATGGTGCCAAAGGCACCTATATTTTATGTGCTCTATGGATGGCTGTCAACTTTCATCTGGAACAGTGGTTTGCAACCTGTGGGTTATGACCCCTTGGGGTTAAATGACCCCTTCTCAAGTGTTGCATATCAGAGATACTGCATATAAGATATTTAAATTATGATTTGTAACAGTAGCAGAATTTCAGTTATGATGTATAAACAAAATAATTTTATTGTTGGTAACTTCACCACAGCATGAAGGGTTGGAGCATTATGAAGGTTGACAATCACTGATCTAGAACATAAGAAGCTTGCAACCGTACCCATTTTGTTCTTTCTCATTCTCCAAGGTTTCCACTGCACTCAAGGAATGACTACACATAGACACACACAAACACATACACACATCCATATACACACAAAAATTACACACACACACACACACACACACACACACACACACACACACACGATAACATGTGCTCCTAAAATCCTACAATAGCTTCTTTAGCCTTTGTTCTTAGGATAAACCCAAACCCTACCATCTCCTCATTATTATTATTTGTCATCTTTTATCTCCTCTGTCATTGCTTTCTGGCCTTCGTCTGTACAATGATAATTTCATTTCACAAAGGACCATGGTGCGTGTTTGTTTTTTAACAGCTGAGGAACTGACACAGTACTTTCTCTTCCTTACCTGCTTTCTTTCCAACTCACCTTACAATTCTTCTTTATGGAAATGTCTCTTGAAGAAGTTGGTGGGAACAAGGACTGTATGTCTGAGATGTTCAAAGATCTAATGGGTTTTGAAGCCAATCTTATAAAAGCCTGACCCAAGCTGGAGAGTCTGGAGTCCTAATTGCTTGATTAGGACTTTTCAATGATTTTCAGGATACTGTAAATGCATATCTTAGAGGTTCTAATGCTGTGATGAAACACCATGACCAAAAGTAACATGGGGAGAAAAGGGTTTATAGTTTATAACACCATACTACAGTCCATCACTGAAAGAAGTCAGGACAGAGGCAGGAGCTGATACAGAGGTCAAGAAGGGGTACTGCTTACTGGCTTGTTCCTCATGGCTTGCTCAGCCTGACTTCTTACAGCAGCCAGGATCACCAGCTTAGGGATGACACTGCCCACAGTATGCTGGGCCCTCCCGCTCCACTCATCAGCCAAGAAAATGTGCGTGTAGGCTTTCCAACAGACCAATTTAGTGGGAGCATATTCTCAACTGAGGTTCTCTCTTCTGAATGACTCTAATGTTTATCAAGTTGACATAATACTAGCCAGGATAGTATATGTTTGCTTATTAATATTGTGGTTTGGTACTTATTTTGAATGGAATTCTTGCAGACAAAAGAAGAAAGAAATAGGGATAGTCTAGCAAGAAGAAGCTTCAGTAGGTTGAAGCACTTGCTGGATATGTCTAACAACTTGTATTCGATCTTTGAAACTCACATAACATTTATTATTTAGGAACATGTATGTATATACATATACATATGCATGGATAGCAACAATCAATGAAAAAGAGGCCACAAATTTGAAAGAAAGTACAGAGGGACAATTGGGAGTATTTGAAGGGAGGAAAAGGAGGGGGAAAAGATGTAATTACATCATAATATCAAAAAAGAAATAATTGTTAAAAAGTGGAAGGAGAAAACTGGCCCCATAAAGGTGTTCTCTGACCTTCATATGAGAGATATAGCATATGTGTGCACATACAGCTTAAAATAAATTGAAGATAGAGCTGAAGATATGTCTCAATGGTTAAGAGCACTTGTGTGAGGACTTGGGTTCAATTCCCAGCACCCAAATGGCAGCTCGTAGCCATCTGTAACTCAAGTCCCCAGGGATCTGACACCAGCTACACATTTGGTACACAGACATAACTGTTTGAAAAACACACACATAAAATAAATAAATAAAATAAAAAGAAACTGATAAAAACCAATGTAGTAAGGAAATATTCCCATGGGCATTACGTTGGAAGGTAGCTATTTCTAGGAAAGACCAGAGTGGTTAAATATATAGCTTGCAGTAAATAAGCATTAAAGTACCTAAAGCCTAACAGAGACAGCAAGAGTTTGTCTATAGTAGAAAATTAAAGATTTCATCTCAGCATGTGTTTTAGGACATTTTGCCAAACTTGGTGACACTAGCCCTTCATTCCGTCAAAGACCTCTCTCTTCCTGCAGGGGCCATAGAGCGCACAAGGGCCCAGGACTAGAACTTGCCTTCAGTTCCCTCGTAGATATTGCAGCCTTTTGCTACTCTTCAAGGAAACGTTGCACTCTCCATCTTTTCCGGCATCGCCTACTTGCTAATATGTTGGTTCCCTCTTTATCCTTCTTCTTACTGAGCCAGTCTTCAGCCAAAAGGCAGACTAGACCCATCAGGACTATGCATGCCAGACCAATCCGAACGAGATTCTGGGTTGTGTGATCCCACAAGGCAGAGTCTGGAGTCAGAAGACAAGGTAGCTGCTGAAAGAGGCTACACCCACACCCTCCTCCCTCTTCTTTGACCTTCCTGCTTTGCCCTGTGCCTTTCCAAAACACTATAGTTTTAGATGTTTACTTACCTGTCTGTAATCCTGATTCTTTGGTTGAAAGGTTGAACTCCAAATAATCTGAGGATAAGGAAAGGAAGAAGGGATGAATAGAGGATGGTGTCAGATTCTGTGAAGCCTTTCTTCTTTTGTGTATGCCCACATTGCAACCTATGACTTTTCCAAGTTTGTCCCCACCCAGAATTCCAGGCTCTAAGGTCTTCATCTGGCAACAGAATAGACTAGTAAAGAGATGGATGAGACTCAAGTGTGGACTCATTCATAGTGCTAATAATACATGTGTCTTCATGCTAGACAGATCCTCTAGGGAAGCCTCATTTTTCTCATCTATCAGTACAATTTTCTCCTCCTAACATGAAAGGAAACAAATTCACACATCTGACATTTTCTTCAATCTCTGATGTGAGCTGCCCCACACCCCAATCCCATCATCACCTCTGTGATGGGTAGTTTTAAATGTCTTTGCCACAATCTAGAATTGCCTGAAAAGAGAGTTCAAGTGGAATTATTTAGATCAGGTTGGCCTATGGCCATGTCTGTGTGGCACTGCTTTGATTATTAATTGATACATGAAGACCCAGCCTATTGCGGATGTTACTGTTTCTTGGGCAGAGTTGTATACAGGACAGGAGACCATTTGGTTAGAGCTGAAACAGGAAGCATAAATGTATTTGTTTCTTTCTGTATTTGATTGTGTATGTCGTGTAACTAGCTGCTTGGGCTCTTATTTTCACTTCCTCTCTGTGATGGCCTGAGACCTAACTAAATAAATCTTTTCCTTTTGACAGTTGCTTTTAGCCAGGGTGTTTTTATCACAGCAATAGCAATTACTTTTTCACTAGAGAAGTTAACTAAAACAGAGACCAGAGAACAAGAGAGTGTGGAATGCTCAGCCTTAAGTGGGCTTTATAACACCCTTCCTCCCAAGAATCAGACATTATTATGGAAAAAAGGGTGGAAAGATTGTAAGAGTCAGAGGTGGTAGATAACTACAAGAAACTAGTGTCTTGTGGCCGCAACAGAGCAGCTGCACATACAAACTCACAGCTATTATGTTATCATTCATAAACTCTGTACAAGCTCAATCTAAACACACTCCCAACATGGAGAAAAGATATAGGCATGAAGTCCCACCCATGGATGAGTGGCCATTGGCATTTGATAGCTTCTGGGGAGGGAAAGTCAGGCTTCTTTAGGGGTTTAATCCCTGGTGGGTTGGCCATGCTCTGGTGGAAGGCTACATACCCAAGAGATATGTGGAGCACACATTGTATTTGATGAGTTAAAAAAAGAAGACACGGGGGGCGGGGACAAGATAGCAGTGCCAGGAGAACACTGCGTCTGAGAAAGAGGACAACATTTTCCATGCAGCGAACAAGAGACTGAACTCTGGGCCCTGAAACAACAGCAATCATGTTTCCCAGGTGAGAGAACACCCCCACAGCGTGGGAATCAGTCGGGTCCACTTTCAGGTCACCCAGCCAGAACCTGGAAGAGATCCCAGGTCGTGTAGGCACGAGGTCGCCAGACCAGAACCACATGCCTGCGTGTCCTGATCACCGTCCCAGGCTGAACGGTGGGCACAAAAACGCCAGTGACTAGGAGTCCCAGTCATGAGAAAACCCCACAGGGAAGGAAGGCAATGGCGCTGGAAAAAGTCTCGCAGAACAGCGGGTATGAGCCGCCATCACTGAACTGGGCTCCAGCCCTGAGCACAGACAGTTGCTGTGCGCCCAGCTCTCTGGCACAGACAGAGCTGTGTGCCCCAGGACACCAGAGACAGGGAGTCACTGTCAGGAGACATCATCACAGGGAACAAGGAAAGGAGACTGACTTAGGCCACCCAATATATCCCTGGAAAATGTTGCAAAGACCAGCCCAACCCAGGAACCTGCTGTGCACCAGATAGCCTGCTGTGGTACTCACCCGCCACAGATTACCGCTTGCATACTGGGGCACAGAGCCCCAACCTCAGACCTACAAAAGCCTGGAATCCCTGAGATCAACCCCCAGATACTGCTCCAAGGGGCAACCAGTTATCCCTAAAAAAACTGATCAAACCATGGGACACACAGGTTACAGCAGCAGATGACTAAATTTACAACAAGAAACCCAGAAGCAGGGCAGCTGTCTTCAGGACTTCTCTGGGTGAGAAGAGAGCCCTCTTGACTAACAAAGACCACATTTACCACTCAGGTCTCTATGCCTGAGGTGAGCAGTGGCAACTCCTAAAAAACACCAGCCATCCAGTGACTATACCCAAAGAGCTGAGAAGGCTTCCTTCAGGAAAAACCATCTTCCTGACAAGGGGATTCTCTCCACCATAGAATTCCAGGAACCACCAGAAACTAACTCCAAACACCTAAGATAGCCCAGTGGGTAGAGGCCAGCTTAAAAGCTCAACCAACAAAAGACAGAGCAATATGGCATCTCCAGAACCCAGTTATCCAGAGGCAAGCAGCCCTGGACACCCTCGCGTAATTGAAATTCAAGAAGATGACCTAAGATCTATACTCATGAAGAGGATAACAGAGGAAACAAATAAAATGCATAAAGACCTACACAAAGATAAACTCAAACAGATTATGGCCATCCGTAAAGAAATACAGGAAGTTGCAGCCAAACAGTTTGTGGCCTTTAGAGAGGAAATGCTTAAATCACTGAAAGAAATAAAAGAAACAGAGAATTGTTCAAACAAACAGCTGAAGGAATTGAAGGAAAAACAGGAAAATACAGTCAGAGAGGTGAAGGAAATCAACAAAATGGTTAAAGATCTGAAGATAGAATTGGAAAAATTAAAGACAACAGAAATAGAGGAAACTGTGGAGAGAAAGAAGTTAGGGAAGAAAACAGGAACTACAGAGGTTAGCATAACCAATAGACTAAAAGAGATGGAAGAAAGAATCTCAGGTGTGGAAGATACAATGGAAGAAATAGATGTATCTGTCAAAGAAAATGTTAAATCTAAAAAATTCTTGACACAGACCGCCCAAGAAATTGAAGACAACATGAAAAGACAAAACCTAAGAATAATAGGAATAGAGGAAAAAGAAGATTCCCTCCTCCAAGGCCCAGAAAATATTTTCAACAAAATCATTGAAGAAAATGTCCCCAATTTAAAGGAGAGGCCAATAAGAATACAAGAGGCCTACAGAACACCCAATAAGTTAGACCAGAAAAGAAAATCCTCCTGCCACAAAATATTCAAAACAGTAAGTATATAGAACAAAGAAAAAATACTAAAAGCTTCAAGGGAAAAAGGCCAAGTAACATAGAATGGCAAACCCATGAGAATCACATCTGACATCTCAACAGAGACTATGAAAGCCAGAAGGTCCTGGACACATATCATGCAGACCCTAAGAGAACACAGATGTCAGCCCAGGCTACTATACCCAGCAAAACTCTCAGTCCTCATAGATGGAGAAAACAAGATATTCAATGACAAAAACAAATTTCAACAATACCTACACACAAATCCAGCATTACAGAAGACACTAGAAGGAAAAATACAACCCAAGAAAACTAACTACTTTCAAGAAAACACAGGAAATAAATGACCTCACTACAGCAAAACAAAAAGTAACCAAGCACACAAACTTACTACCACAGCCAACATCAAAATCAAAGGATCTAACAGGCACTGGTCATTAATCTCTCTCAACATCAATGGACTCAATTCTCCAATAAAAAGACACAGACTAACAGAATGGATGCTTAAACAAGACCCAACAATCTGTTGCATAAAAGAAACGCACCTAAGTCACAAAGATAGACATTACCTTAGGGTAAAGGTCTGGAAGACAGTTTTCCAAGCAAATGGACACAAAAAGCAAGCAGGAGTAGCCATTCTAATATCTGATAAAATAGACTATCAACCAAAATTAATAAAAAGAGGTGAGGAAGGTCATTTCATATTCATCAAGGGAAAATTCCAACAGGAAGAGATCACAATCCTGAACATCTATGACCTGAATACAAGGGCACCCACATTTGTAAAAGAAACACTGATAAAACTTAAACCACACATAGATCCCCACACATTAATAGTGTGAGACTTCAACATCGCACTCTCAACAAAGGACAGGTCAAAAAAACAGAAATTAAATAAAGAAACAATGTCTCTAACAGAGGTCATGAATCAAATGGACCTAACAGACATTTACGGAACTTTACACCCAAACACAAAAGAATTTTCCTCCTTCTCAGCACCTCATGGAACCTTCCCAAAAATAGACCATATGGTTGGTCACAGGCAAGCCTCAACAGATACAAGAAGATTGAAATAAAGCCTTGTATCCTATCTGATCATCACGGACTAAAGCTCGACCTCAAAACAACAGAAATAGCAAAAAGCCTACACATACATGGAAACTGAACAACTTGCTACTAAATGACAGCTGGGTCAGGGAAGAAATAAAGAAAGAAATTAAAGTCTTCCTAGAATTCAATGAAAATGAAGGCACAACATACCCAAACTTATGGGACACAATAAAAGCAGTACTACAAGGAAAGTTCATAGTACTAAGTGCCTTCAAGAAGAAATTTGAGACAGCTCATTCAAGCGACTTAATGGCTCACTTAAAAACCCTAGAAAAAGAAGAAGCAGACACACCAAAAAGGAGTAGATTACTGGAAATAATCAAACTCAGGGCTGAAATCAATCAATTAGAAACAAATAAAACAATTCAAAGAATCAATGAAACCAAGAGCTGGTTCTTTGAGAAAATCAACGAGATAGACAAACCCTTAGACAAGCTAACTAAAAGGCAGAGAGACACATCCAAATCAACAAAATCAGAAATGAAAAGGGGGACATAACTACAGACACTGAAGAAATCCAAACAGTCATTAGGACTTACTTCAAAACTTTATATGCCACAACATTTGAAAATCTAAGTGAAATGGACAATTTTCTTGATTGATTCCACCTACCAAAGCTGAATCAAGACCAGGTAAATCAATTAAATAGTCCTATATCCCCTAAGGAAATAGAAGCAGTCATCAAAAGTCTCTTATCCAAAAAATGCCCAGGACCAGATGGTTTCAGCGCAGAATTCTACCAGACCTTCAAAGAAGAGCTAACACCAATAATCTTCAAACTATTCCACAAAATAGAAACAGAAAGGACACTACCAAACTCATTCTATGAAGCCACAGTCACCTTGGTACCTAAACCTCAGAAAGACCCAACAAAGAAAGAGAATTTCAGGCCAATCTCCCTTATGAACATTAATGCAAAAATACTCGACAAAATACTTGCAAACTGAATACAAGAACACATCAAAGATATCATCCACTATGACCAAGTAGGCTTCATCCCAGGTATGCAGGGGTGGTTCGATATATGGAAATCCATCAATGTGATCCACCATATTAACAAACTGAAACAAAAAACCCACATGATAATCTCCTTAGATGCTGAAAAAGAATTTGACAAAATCCAACATCCATTCATGTTTAACGTATTGGAGAGATCAGGGATACAAGGCACATATCTAAACATAGTAAAGGTGATATACAGCAAGCCTATAGCCAACATCAAACTGAATGGAGAGAAACTTAAAGCAATCCCACTGAAATCAGGGATAAGGCAAGGCTGCCCATACTCTCCATATCTCTTCAACATAATTCTGGATGTCCTTGCTAGAGCAATAAGACAGTTGAAGGAGATCAAGGGGATACAAATTGGAAAGGAAGAAATCAAATTATCACTATTTGTAGATGACGTGATAGTATACGTGAGTGGCCCCAAAAACTCTACCAGGGAACTCCTACAGCTCATAAACACCTTCAGCAAAGTGGCCGGATACAAAATTAACTCAAAAAAATCAGTAGCCCTCCTGTATACAAAAGACAAAAGGGCTGAGAAAGAAATGAGGGAAACAACACCCTTCACAATAGCCACAAAGAACATAAAGTACCTTGGAGTAACCCTAACCAAGCAAGTCAAAGACTTGTATGAAAAAATTTCAAGTCTCTGAAGAAAGAAGTAGAAGAAGATATCAGAAGATGGAAAGATCTCCCATGCTCATGGTTTGGCAGGATCAACATAGTAAAAATGGCCATTTTACCAAAAGCAATCTACAGATTCAATGCAATTCCCATCAAATTACCAACACAATTCTTTACAGAGCTTGAAAGAAAAATTCTCAACTTCATATGTAATAAGAAGAAACCCAGAATTGCTAAAACAATCCTTTACAATAAAAGATCTTCTGGAGGTATCTTCATCCCTGAACTCAAGCTGTACTATATAGCAACAGTAATAAAAATTGCATGATACTGGCATAGAAACAGAATGGTGGATCAATGAAACCAAACAGAAGACCCAGAAATAAACCCACGCACTTATGGACACCTGATCTTTGACAAAGATGCCAAAACCATACAATGGAAAAAAGATAGCATTTTCAACAAATGGTGCTGGTCTAACTAGGTGTCTACATGTAGAAAAATGCAAATAGATCCATACTTATCACTCTGTACAAAACTAAAGTCCAAGTGGATCAAAGACCTCAACATAAAACCAGACACATTAAATCGGTTAGAAGAAAAAGTGAGGAAGAGCCTTAAGCTCATTGGCTCAGGAGACAACTTCTTGAACAGAACACCAACAGCACAGGCTCTAAGAGCAACAATCAATAAATGGGACCTCATGAAACTGAAAAGCTTCTGTAAAGCAAAGGACACCATCATCAAAATAAAATGACTGCCTACAGATTGGGAAAGAATTTTCACCAACCCTTTATCTGAGAGAGGGATAATATCCAGTATATATAAAGAGCTAACGAAGCTGAAAAGCAACAAACCAAGCAATCCAATTAAAAAATGGGGAACAGAGCTAAACAGAGAATTCTCAATAGAGGAATATCGAATGGCAGAGAAACACTTAAAGAAATACTTAACCTCATTAGCCATCAGGGAAATGCAAATCAAAATGACCCTGAGATTTTACCTTACACCCATCAGAATGGCCAAGATGAAAAACTTGAGTGACAACATGCTGGAGAGGCTGTGGAGAAAGGGAAACTCTCCTCCACTGCTGATGGGAATGTAAACTTGTACAGCCACTCTGGACATCAATCTGGTGCTTTCTCAGACAACTAGGAATATCGCTTCCTCAAGATCCAGCCATACCACTCCTAGGCATATATCCAAAAGAGGCTCAGGTACACAATAAGGACATTTGCTCAACCATGTTTGTAGCAGCCTTATTTATAATAGCCAGAAGCTGGAAACAGCCCAGATGCCCCTCAACTGAAGAATGGATGCAGAAATTGTGGTACATCTATACAATGGAGTATTACCCAGCAATGAAAAATAAGGAAATCATGAAATTTGCAGGTAAATGGTGGGAACTGGAAAGGAACATCCTGAGAGAGCTATCTCAAAACCAGAAACACACACATAGTTTTATGAGTGAGTTATATTCACTCATATAGACATATAACATAGGATAAACCTAGTAAAATCTGTACATCTAAAGAAACTCATCAAGAGAGAGGACCCTGACTAAAATGCTCAATCTCCATCCTGAAAGGCAAAGAGGATGGACATCAGAAGAAGAAGAAAACAGGAAACAACCTCGGAACCTGCCACACAAGGCCCCTGAAAGGGTCTGCCCTTCAGACTATCAAAGCAGATGCTGTGACTTATGGCCAACTGTTGGGCAGTGTGCATGGAATCTTATGTAAGAAGTGGGAAATAGTAAGATCTGGAGAGGACAGGAACCCCACTAGGAGAGCAACAGAACCAGAAAATTTGAACACAGGGGTCTTCCCAGAGACTCATACTCCAACCAAGAACCACTCATGGAAATAACCTAGAACCCCTGCACAGATGTAGCTCATGGCAGTTTAGTGTCCAAGTGGGTTACATAGTAATGGGAAGAGGGACTGCCTCTGTTATAATCTGATTGGCCTGCTCTTTGATCACCTCCCCCTGAGGGGGGATCAGCATTACCAGGCCACAGAAGATGACCATGCAGCCACTCTTGATGGGATCTGATAGACTAGGATCAGAAGGAATGAGAGGAGGACCTCCACTATCTGTGGACTTGAGGAAAGGCATGTGTGAAGAAGGGGAGGGAGGGTGGGATTGGGAGGGAAGGAGAGAGGGGCTTATGGGGGGATACAAAGTGAATAAAGTGTAATTAATAAAATAAAAAAAGGAAAAAAGAAGATACAAAAGTTAGGTAGAGAGGAGAATCTAGGAAGAGTTGAATATGATTGAAACATTGTGTGCAATTCTCAAACAATTAATAAAAACTTAAAAGTGAAATGAAAGTCCCCCAAACTATTTTTCAACCCCATTGGTATCAGTACAGTTCTTTATTATCCGGATCATCTTCCTGCCTTAGGCTGTCTCTACATGGCTATGAATCTCTATTCCTCTGTAGCTCCCTGTATTTTCTTAGTTGCCTTTATCTCAGAGGTTTCCCACGCTGGGAAACTCTCTATCTTATTTTGACCTTCCCTCCTGATCAGTTTAAGACATTATCACCACTTCCTCTTTATGTGCTGGAGAACATATTTATTTGCCCTGACTTGACTCTTGGTTTGTTCTTATTGTTGGGATGTAAGTTTCACAAAGGCTGACTGACTGTCCCAGCTGCTGGTAGGTGCTGTGCATTAAATGGATGTTATGAGTAAATACCACATTCTTTAATGTCATCAGAGAGCTTTGATCTTTCCTATAATGATGACGATGGTGATGATGTGTGTAGGTCAGAGATCAACATTGGATGCACTTTTAAAACCCTCACCACCGTAGTCTGTGGGACAGGATTTTTTTTTAAGGATCTTTTAATTAACCTTGAAATTCAACTAGACTGGCTTGCCAGTGAACCCCAGGGGGTCCTCCCCCTGCCTAGCACCAGGATTACACGCATAAGACACAATGCCTGGATTTTATAAGGGTGCTATAGATTCAACTTGGGTCCTCAGGCTTGTGTGGTAAACACTTCACCAATAGCCAACTCCTCAGCCTCTCTGATGAATTTAAAAGACTCACCAAAAGAAGAAGTAGCGTCAGTGGGTGCAAGGCTGGTGTTGCCAACATCTCCTAGAAATGGAGAATACTTTAAAAAAATGAGAATTTTAGGTCTTTTCCCTTATCCTCTATTCCTTCATTTTCCTCTGCTTCCTGGGAGTCCTGAGTGCCCAGCTTGATCTCTAGGAAGCAGAGAACTCTTTGCTATCTTTTTCACCATCCCCTAGGGCTGTGGTTAAGATATGGGTGGGAGCATTCTTACCTGCAATGAATAGATGCACTGACTTGCTGGGGAAAGACCATGTATAGTCGTTGTAAGAGCCAAAACATGTGTATGTTCCTATCTGGGCTCTGGTCATTGGGCCCATGGGGAACTCTGCTTGGGTGTTCCCGTATCTGTGCTGGACATGGTTAGATCTTCCCTCCTTGAGCAGAAAGAATTTGTTTGTTGCACTCTTCAACTGGCAGGAGAAGGTAACATTCTCCCCTATGGCTACTGCAGACCCTGGATGAACCCAGAGGTTGGGTGTGTCATACAGACCTGTGAAAGAAGCGGGGCTGGTATACATAAAGCGTTATCACACTCCGTTATCCCTATGACCAAATATCAGTCTTTGGAATCTGGGATCCTTCTGTTCCTAAACTTGTGCTTGTCACAGATGGATCCATAATCCTTCAGGACTAAGGCTCTTGGGCCACAGCTTCTCCATTCTTACCAATGGCTCTGTGTTTGGTCCTCAGGACCAAAACCACTAGAATCACTGGAAAGCCTGTAGATGCACTGTTCCTACCCAGAATCACTGCATTAGAAACACAGGGACAGAATAGCCTTTTGCATTTTAAAAAATATTGTTTTTAATTTTATAATATAATTACATAATTTACCCTTTCTTCCCCTTTCTTCAAATCCTCCTATATACCCTTCCTTGTTCTCTCTCAAATTTGTGGCCTCTTTTTTCTTTGTTTTTACACACACACACACACACAGACACGCACACGTATACGTACGAATATACACATTGCTAACACTTAAGTACAACCTGTTCAGTTTATATAGTGTTACTTGTTTGCATGTTTTCAGGGTTGACCATTAGGTTTGGGCTAACCAGTTGGTGTGCTCTTTCCTGGGTAAGACTTTCTCCTGCTCTCAGCATTTCATAGTTGCCTTTAGTTCTGTGTGTAGGGTTGAAGCCTCCTGGGATTTCCCCTGTTCTATAGAAATTTGGGTGGGAGAGTGTGCTGTGGAGGTAGCTCAGTAGCTAAACACCTGAATTTGATCCTCAGATCTGGGTTTTAATTCCAACACCCACACAGAAAGCCAAGCATGGTGGTGTATGCCTCTGGTCCTACGGGGAGGCGCGGGAGAGGAAGAAACGGACAGATTTGTGGGCCAGCTAGCCTTGTGTATGTACTTGGTGCGCCGTGATAGCAGTGAACCACTCTGAAATCATGAGGCAGATGTGTCCTGGAAAATGGCACCTGAGAGTGTTGTCCGCTTTGCAGGCACGCACACACACGCACGTGCACACACCTGTGCCCACAGGAACTTGCACACACTTGCTCAGAGCCTTTAAACGTATGAGAGCTACGAAACATTGGTATCCTTCACCTCCAGAACGTTTTCTTCTCCAAATCAGAAATCTTTACACTATTAAACACCCCCCCTTCTTCCTTCCCATGGTCTGGCAATCACCCTTCTACACCCTTCTGTGTCTATGAATTTGACTATTTCAGGTAAATTAGTTAAATTAGTGCAGCCAGTATTTGTCCTTCTGTGACTGGCTTGTCTCCATTAGCATGATGTCACCCAGGTTCAGCCATATCATAGCACATGCCAGCATTTTTTCCTTTGCAAGGTAGGTGTAATATTCCACGGTATATGGATATACCACATTTCACTCATCTACTTATTTGCCAAGAGACATAGTGTTATTCCTACCTTTTATCTATTGGTTTATTTATTTTAGCTTCTCAATTTTTCCTCTGTGTTATTGTGTGTGGTATGGCTTGTGTATGCTTCTTTGTCTTTCTTTATAAGTGTGTGTACCTGTAAGCTAATATGTGGAGGCGAGGGGAAGATATTGGGTGCCCTGCTCTATCCCTTTTCATCCAATTCTCTTGAGACAGGAGCTCCCTGAACCCACAGCTAGGCTGCTGGACACCAAGCCCCAACAGGCTGATGTTTCCTGCCCAGTTCTAGTGTTACAGACACACCTGGCTTTTCCTGTGAATCCTGGGGATTTAAACCCACGTTCTCATACTTAAACAGTCAGCTCTCTCATTAATGAGCCATCTAACTAGTCACCTTTTGGCTATTGTGACTAATATTCTCAGGAACATGCATGTGCAAGAGCTGTCTGTGATTTTACATGGCTTCCATGTCATTTTTCAAGCTTGGTTCAATTTGAGAACTACATGTGTGGCTACATATTCTAATGAAACTCTGTCACAGGTTAACATATTTCTGCCCAGTTTTGATTCTCTTGTCCATCTGTCCTCAGCCATACCCCTACACACAGTGGCCTATTATAGAACGCTTTCAGAGATCTTGACATAAGACAGAGCTGATGCCAGGACTAAGATCTGGCCCTAAAGGTTGCTCTTGTAGGAAGTAGCTACGATTAGACACATCTTCTGACTTTTAGCTAAGATAAATGGTGTCAGAGCGTGGCCTAAAGAGTTTTCAGTATTCATGAACACAGACACTCCCCATGATTCATACTAAGGTGACACTACATCTAAAAACCAAGACACTTACCAGTCATTACCAGGTGCAGGGTGTTGCTGAACTCTGACCAGAGCTCCCCACTCTGATAGAAGCAGCTGTATCTCCCTGCAGTGTGTGAGGTCATATGTGAAATGAAGAACGTGACTGCACTCATTGATCTAGACGGCTTTGGTTTCTCCATGGCAAAAAGGCTTCCTTCAAAGTACAGGTGATATTCAGAAGCACTCTGAGCCCCCTGGCACGAGATGTTCACCGGGTGTCCTTTTCTAACCCTGTTCCTGGGACTGGCCCAGATGAGGGGTTTTGGGAGAGTCTCTGCAAAGGAACCAGAGGCAGGCATCCTGGGTGAACCGTTACCTAGCTACCCTACTTTTCTCAGCCAGCAGCCTGAGGCCATCTTAATGAGGCAGAATACCTGCCTGTGGCTCTGGAAGTTCTTAGATGGACCTCTGAGATGACCCATAAGAAGGACCCTGAGGCTCTGAACGAAGACTTACGTTTTTCAGTGTTTATCCTCTGGCTCATACATAGCC
This sequence comes from Psammomys obesus, assembly GCF_907164565.1. Classification (NCBI taxonomy): domain Eukaryota; kingdom Metazoa; phylum Chordata; class Mammalia; order Rodentia; family Muridae; genus Psammomys; species Psammomys obesus. The sequence goes on from NW_026596176.1 coordinate 850,531, forward strand.
CTAGAAAACAGCAATAAGAATGTGTGTCTCCCCAACTCCCGCTCTTGATTCCACCCCCCTTTGATGAAGGACTCACCGAGGCAGAGGAGAGCAGTGAGTGTTGGCAGCATACCACTGGCAAGACCAAGGCTGAAGACCAATGTGTGTAGACTGAGTCCAGCAGGTGAGGGAGAGAAAGAGGATGTGGTGGGTGAGGCCCAACACCCATCACCATGGGACTTTCACACATTTGTTTTGAACAGAAAAATTCACAGCTCTCCCTTCACCACTGACCTTGGGCTTCAAGCAAAGATGTGCTCCACACCACACATTTAACCACATTTTGGGTCTAAAAATTTACTCTGACTATCATCTGTGTAGTCTGAAATCCACTTCTGGGTTAACTATAAATTCATTCAGGGCAGGTGGGGGAAGAGTCACAGAGCAAAAGATCTGAGGATTTCCCAAATGTGGATTTCAACCTTTGTAGTCTTGTGTGCAGCATGCATGTGTTTGGATTTGATCACTGGTTTAATCTGAAAGCAACACTAATGCAACATTAGAAATTTTGTTATTTTATTCCAGTACAACTACAATGCTATTATCATACTTTTTCTTTTTATGTGCATGTACGGTGTGCATATGCATATGTATGTATATTTGCATGTATATAAATAAACACACCTCTGTACAAGTGTGCATGGGGAGGCTTGAAGCTGATATAATGGATCATCCCCCATAGCTCTTTTACCTTATTCATTGAGGCAGGGTCTCTCAATCAAATCCAGAGCTCGCCGATATGATGAATCTCTCTAGCCAACTTGTTCTGGGTACCCGTTGTCTCTGCATTCCCAGGCTGAAATTTCAAGTGAGTTTCTGCATCCACCTGGCATTTTATGTGTGTTCTATGGAGCTGAACTCTGGTCTCCATAGTAGTGTAGCAAGCATTTTAATTACTGAGTTATCTCCCCAACCCTTATTAGCTTGTGTGTGTATGCACCAGGTATACTTATTTTTTGGACACGATGTCCCTCAGGAGCCAAGAGCTTGCCAAGTATGCAAGGTTAGTTGACCTCTGAGCCCTGGGTAACCTGTCTGTTTCTCCCCAGCACAGTGATCATAAGTATGAGTTATCACACTTGACTTTTATGTTTTAAAGATTTCATTTTAAATTATGTGCATCTCTTTGTGGGTATCTGCATGAGTGTAGTGCTTGTGGAGGCCAGAAGAGGACGCAGGATTTCCTAGAGCTGGAGGTACAGGGGTGTGAGCTCTCTGACATAGGTGCTCTTAACTGCTGAGCCACCTTCCCAGCTTACGGCTGGCTTTATTTTCTATGTGGCTTTGGAGACTGAACTGAGGTCTTCATACCTATAAGGCAAGCATTTTACTGATGTGCTGGCCAGATTATTTACTCCTTCCTTTCTTCTCTATTAATGTTGGAGGTTTGACTGTTTTTCTGTGTTGGACACATTTGTTTATTTCTGTTTTATCTCTTCCTTTCATGAAATTTATTATTTCTTGTGACTGAGAGCCTCTTTCTTCCTTCTCTGTGCATGGTATTAATTTTGTTATCTTCTGTGAGTCTTGCTTTTTGGTCATGACCAGCCTGAGTTTGTGTCTATCTTGAAAATTTCCCATTTTCTTATCAACTTCATGGCATAATTTTACTGGGTATGGCAGCGTTAGTCCATTGCTTTCACGTCTTGAAATGTAACATCCCACATTTTTCTGCCTTTTAGAGTTGCTGAGAGATCTGACATTATTCTGACCTTTGTACCTTTGTGAGTTGCTATCTTTCATTTGTAGCTTCTTTCTTTGTTATGTGTTTTTTATATATTGACTGTATTATAGCATTCAGAGTTTTACTCTTTTCATGTTTAGTTGGAGTTCAAGATAAGTCTTGTATTTGGATGTTTATGCCTTTTTCTAGACTTGGAAAGATTTCTGCTATAATTTGATTTTATAGATTATCTACATCTGTGATGTTTTGTCAACATTCTTGTGATCTGGTGGATTCTCAGGTCTTTTAATCATTGTTCTAGTTTAGCTTCTGTTGCTGTGATAAGTTACCCTGAGAGAAAGGAACCAATGGGAGAAACGGTTTATTTGGCTAACATTTACATGTTAAATTCCATAAATGCTGAGGAGTCAAGACTAGAATTCACACCCTGTTTTCTTAAACTCATGATTTCTTATTTTTTTTTTGTGTGTGTGTGAGCTTAGCCTTTCACAGCTGAGCCATCTCTCTAGTCCTCATGATTTCTTTTATGATATAAATGTCCAAACTAATTTCTTTGAGAATTTCCCCAATTTTATTAACATGTTAATTGTGCAAATAAGGCTTTTGGTGTGACATTTCCCATACATTCATGTACTGTTCTGTGGTCTTAACATATCATATCCATCCTTTCCATTACTTTTTATTATCCACCATTCATCACTTCCATATCTCTAATAATACCCATCTTACTTTTATATGCTTCTTCCACTCCAAATCACATATATTGTGTGTATATATACACATATATATGTTTCCTTCTACTCCAAATCACACACACACACACACACACACACACACACACACACACACACGTGTGTGTGTATATATATATATATATATATATATGTTTCTGGTATTTGTGAGACTTATGTCTTCTAGATTTTTGAAATATACAATTATGGATTCAATAATGTGAAATATCTTGGTTACAAGATGAACTATAACATTGTTTTAAGTTATAAATAGAAATTTTGTGCCTGAAAAGAAGTCATTTAATGCAGTTTCTTAGTCTCCTAATAGGATTGTGATCTTCATCTGTTCTCATATTTATGTATTTAATTTTCACTTAGACAAAACCAATGCCTTAAAGACAAAGGAGGAGATTTACTATTTTAGCCAGCCTTGCCAGTTATTTATAATTGGTAGAGAAACAGTAAACACCCCCAATCCCAGTATAGATGGGAGATGAGAGTCACCAAGTCCCACCCCGAGGCAAGGAAGTATTTTGGCAATTTATGGCTGCTGGAAGAGAGAGCTAGTTCCCCCCCTCAAAGGATGCAGCCACTGAGAAGCTTCCCAGGATCCAGTAGATGTCCCTACAGCATGCACATAACTAGCAAGAAACCCAGAATCAGGGCAGGTGTCTCCAGGACTTCTCTGGGTAAGAGGAGAGCCCACTTGATTAACAAAGACAACAGTTACCACTCAGGTCTGTATGCCTGAGGTGAGCAGTGGCAATTCCTGAAAAACACCAGCCATTCAGGGACCATACCCAAAAAGCTGAGGAGGCTTCCTTCAGGAAAAACCATCTTCCTGACAAGGGGATTCTCTCCACTACAGGATTCTAGGAACCACCAGAAAGTAACACCCAACACCTAAGGTAGCCCAATGGGTAGAGGCCAGCTTAAAAGCTCAACCAACAAAAAACAGAGCAATATGGCATCTCCAGAACCCAGTTATCCGGAGGCAAGCAACCCTGGACACCCCCGCATAATTGAAATTCAAGAAGATGACCTAAGATCTATACTCATGAAGAGGATAACAGAGGAAACAAATAAAATGCATAAAGACCTACACAAAGATAAACTCAAACAGATTATGGCCATCCGTAAAGAAATACAGGAAGTTGCAGCCAAACAGTTTGTGGCCTTTAGAGAGGAAATGCTTAAATCACTGAAAGAAATAAAAGAAACAGAGAATTGTTCAAACAAACAGCTGAAGGAATTGAAGGAAAAACAGGAAAATACAGTCAGAGAGGTGAAGGAAATCAACAAAATGGTTAAAGATCTGAAGATAGAATTGGAAAAATTAAAGACAACAGAAATAGAGGAAACTGTGGAGAGAAAGAAGTTAGGGAAGAAAACAGGAACTACAGAGGTTAGCATAACCAATAGACTAAAAGAGATGGAAGAAAGAATCTCAGGTGTGGAAGATACAATGGAAGAAATAGATGTATCTGTCAAAGAAAATGTTAAATCTAAAAAATTCTTGACACAGACCGCCCAAGAAATTGAAGACAACATGAAAAGACAAAACCTAAGAATAATAGGAATAGAGGAAAAAGAAGATTCCCTCCTCCAAGGCCCAGAAAATATTTTCAACAAAATCATTGAAGAAAATGTCCCCAATTTAAAGGAGAGGCCAATAAGAATACAAGAGGCCTACAGAACACCCAATAAGTTAGACCAGAAAAGAAAATCCTCCTGCCACAAAATATTCAAAACAGTAAGTATATAGAACAAAGAAAAAATACTAAAAGCTTCAAGGGAAAAAGGCCAAGTAACATAGAATGGCAAACCCATGAGAATCACATCTGACATCTCAACAGAGACTATGAAAGCCAGAAGGTCCTGGACACATATCATGCAGACCCTAAGAGAACACAGATGTCAGCCCAGGCTACTATACCCAGCAAAACTCTCAGTCCTCATAGATGGAGAAAACAAGATATTCAATGACAAAAACAAATTTCAACAATACCTACACACAAATCCAGCATTACAGAAGACACTAGAAGGAAAAATACAACCCAAGAAAACTAACTACTTTCAAGAAAACACAGGAAATAAATGACCTCACTACAGCAAAACAAAAAGTAACCAAGCACACAAACTTACTACCACAGCCAACATCAAAATCAAAGGATCTAACAGGCACTGGTCATTAATCTCTCTCAACATCAATGGACTCAATTCTCCAATAAAAAGACACAGACTAACAGAATGGATGCTTAAACAAGACCCAACAATCTGTTGCATAAAAGAAACGCACCTAAGTCACAAAGATAGACATTACCTTAGGGTAAAGGTCTGGAAGACAGTTTTCCAAGCAAATGGACACAAAAAGAAAGCAGGAGTAGCCATTCTAATAACTGATAAAATAGATTTTCAACCAAAATTAATAAAAAGAGGTGAGGAAGGTCATTTCATATTCATCAAGGGAAAATTCCAACAGGAAGAGATCACAATCCTGAACATCTATGACCTGAATACAAGGGCACCCACATTTGTAAAAGAAACATTGATAAAACTTAAACCACACATATATCCACACACATTAATAGTGTGAGACTTCAACACCCCACACTCAACAAAGGACAGGTCAAGAAAACAGATATTAAACAAAGAAACACTGTCTTTAACAGAGGTCATGAATCAAATGGACCTAACAGACATTTACGGAACTTTACACCCAAACACAAAAAATTTTCCTTCTTCTCAGCACCTCATGGAACCTTCTCAAAAATAGATCATATGGTTGGTCACAGGCAAACCTCACCAGATACAAGAAGATTGAAATAATACCTTGTATCCTATCTGATCACCATGGACTAAAGCTCAATCTCAACAACAACAGAAATAGCAAAAAGCCTACACACACTTAGAAACTGAACAACTTGCTACTAAATGACAGCTGGGTCAGGGAAGAAATAAAGAAATAAATAAAAGTCTCCCTAGAATTCAATGAAACTTAAGACACAACATGCCAGAACTTATGGGACACAATGAAAGCAGTGCTAAGAGGAAAGTTCATAGCAGTAAGTGCCTTTAAGAAGAAATTCAAGACAGCTCATTCAAGCAATTTAATGGCTCACCTAAAAGCCCTACAGAAGAAAAAAACAGACACGCCAGAAAGAAGTAGACAGCTGGAAATAATCAAACTCAGGGCTGAAATCAATAAACTAGAAACAAATAAATGTATTCAAATAATCAATGAAACCAAGAGCTGGTTCTTTGAAAAAAATCAACGAGATAGACAAACCCTTAGCCAAACTAACTAAAAGGCAGAGGGACACTATCCAAATCAACAAAATCAGAAATGAAAAGGGGGACATAACTACAGACACTGAGGAAATCCAAACAATCATTAGGACTTACTTCAAAAGTTTATATGCCACAAAATTTGAAAATCTAAATAAAATGGACAATTTTCTTGATTGATTCCACGTACCAATGTTGAATCAAGACCAGGTAAATCAATTAAATAGTCCTATATCCCCTAAGGAAATAGAAGCAGTCATCAAAAGTCTCCCATCCAAAAAATGCCCAAGACCAGATGGTTTCAGTGCAGAATTCTACCAGACCTTCAAAGAAGAGCTAACACCAATAATCTTTAAACTATTCCACAAAATAGAAACAGAAAGGGCACTACCAAACTCATTCTATGAAGCCACAGTCACCTTGGTACCTAAACCTCACAAAGACCCAACAAAGAAAGAGAATTTCAGGCCAATCTCCCTTATGAACACTGATGCAAAAATACTCAACAAAATCCTTGCAAACTGAATCTAAGAACACATCAAAGATATCATCCACTATGACCAAGTAGGCTTCATCCCAGGTATGCAGGTTTGTTTCAATATACAGAAATCCATCAATGTGATCCACCATATTAACAAACTGAAATAAAAAACCCACATGATAATCTCCTTAGATGCTGAAAAAGAATTTGACAAAATCCAACATCCATTCATGTTTAACGTATTGGAGAGATCAGAGATTCAAGACACATATCTAAACACAGTAAAGCTAATATACAGAAAACCTATAGCCAGCATCAAACTAAATGGAGAGAAACTTAAAGCAATCCCACTGAAATCAGGGACAAGACAAGGCTGCCCACTCTCTCCCTATCTCTTCAACATAGTTCTGGAAGTCCTTGCTAGTGCAATAAGACAATTGAAGGAAATCAAAGGAATAGAAATTGGAAAGGAAGAAGTCAAAGATCACTATTTGCAGATGATATGATAGTATACCTGAATGACTCCAAACATTCTACCAGAGAACTACTACATTTGATAAACACCTTCAACAAAGTGGCTGGATACAAAATTAACTAAAAAAAAAAAATCAGTAGCCCTCCTGTATAGAAAAGACAAAAGGGCTAAGAAAGGAATTAAGGAAAGAACACCCCTTCACAACAGCCACAAATGACATAAAGTGCCATGGTGTGACCCTATCCAAGCAAGTCAAAGACTTGTATGAAAAAAATTTCAAGTGTCTAAAGAAAGAGTTAGAAGAAGATATCAGAAGATGGAAAGATCTCCCATGCTCATGGCTTGGCAGGATTAACATAGTAAAAATGGCCATCTTACCAAAAGCAATCTACAGATTGCAATTCCCATCAAATTACCAACACGATCCTTTACAGACCTGGAAAGAAAAATTCTCAACTTCGTATGTAATAACAAGAAACCGAGAATTGCTAAAACAATCCTCCACAATAAAAGATCTTCTGGAGGTATCTGCATCCCCAATCTCAAGCTGTACTATATAGAGCAACAGTAATAAAAACTGCATGGTGCTGGCATGGGAACAGAATGGTGGATCAATGGAACCAAACAGAAAACCCAGAAATAAACCCACACACTTACGGATACCTGATTTTTGACAAAGATGCCAAAACCATACAATGAAAAAAGATAACATCTTCAACTAATGGTGCTGGTCTAACTGGATGTCTACATGTAGAACAATGCAAATAGATCCATAATAATCATCCTGCACAAAACTAACGTCCAAGTGAATCAAAGACCTCCACATAAAACCAGACACATTAAATTGGTTAGAAGAAAAAGTGGGGGAAAGTCTTGAACTCATTAGCACAGGAGACAACTTCCTGAACAGAGCACCAACAGCACAGGTTCTAAGAGCAACAATCAATAAATGGAACCTCATGAAACTGAAAAGCTTCTGTAAAGCAAAGGACACCGTCATCAAAACAAAACGACTGCCTACAGATTGGGAAAAAATCTTCACCAACCCTTTATCTGACAGAGGGTTAATATCCAGTATATATAAAGAACTAAAGAAGTCGAAAAGCAACAAATCAAGTAATCCAATTAAAAAATGGGGAACAGAGCTAAACAGAGAATTCTCAATAGAGGAATATCGAATGGCAGTGAAACACTTAAAGAAATGCTCAGCCTCATTAGCCATTAGGGAAATGCAAATAAAAATGACCCTGAGATTTCACCTTACACCCTCACAAATAAAGGAAAAATGTATTTAAGAAACTATCCAGCATACTAATTATTAGATAAGAAATAGCACCAGATCCACCCAGGACCACAGCATCTGAGGGTTCTGGGTACTGGTCAATGTTTTGTAATCTGACAGAAGAAAAGGCAAGGCTGATTCTGGCTTAATAAAAATTAAAATTAAATCAGAATGGCTAAGATCAAAAACTCAAGTGACAGCACATGCTGGAGAGGTTGTAGAGAAAGGGGAACCTTCCTCCACTGCTGGTGGGAATGTAAACTTATACAACCACTCTGGAAATCAATCTGGTGCTTTCTCAGACAACTAGGAATAGTGTTTCCTCAAGATCCGGCCATACCACTCCTAGGCATATATCCAAAAGAGAATCAAGTACACAATAAGGACATCTGCTCAGCCATGTTTGTAACAGCTTTATTTGTAATAGCCAGAAGCTGGAAAGAACCCAGATGCCCCTCAACTGAAGAATTGATACAGAAATTCTGGTACACCTACACAATGGAATATTACTCAGTAATAAAAAACAAAGAAATCATGAAATTTGCGGTAAATGGTGGGAATTGGAAAAGATCATCCTGAGTGAGCTGTCCAAGAAGCAGAAAGACATACACGGTATATACTCACTCATATAGACATATAATATAGGATAAACCTACTAAAATCTGTACACCTAAAGAAACTAATCAAGAGGGAGGACTCTGGCTAAAATGCTCAATCCCCATCCTGAAAGGCAAAGAAGATGGACATCAGAAGAAAGAAAACAGGAAACATGTTAGGAGCCTGCCACAGAGGGCCTCTGAAAGGCTCTGCCCTGCAGACTATCAAAGCAGATGCTGAGATTTATGGCCAACTGTTGGGCAGAGTGCATGGAATCTTATGTAAGAAGTGGGAAATAGTAAGATCTGGAGAGGACAGGACAAAATCAAAACATCTGAGCACAGGGGTCTTGAGACTGATACTCCAACCAAGGACCATGCATGGAGATAACCTAAGACCCCTGCACAGATGTAGCCCATGGCAGTTCAGTGTCCATGTGGGTTACATAGTAATGGGAACAGGGACTGCCTCTGACATGACCTGATTGGCCTCTTTGATCAGCTCATCCTGTTGGGGCGCAGCCTTACCAGGCCACAGAGGAAGACGATGCAGCCACTCCTGATGAGACCTAATAGATTAGGATCAGAAGGAAGGAGAGGAAGTCCTCCTTTTTTAGTGGACTTGGGGAGGGGCATACATGGAGAAGGGGGAGTGAAGGTGGGATTGGGAGGGGAGGAGAGGGGGATTCATGGGGTGGATACAGAATGAATAAAATATAATTAATAAAAATTAAAAACAAAAAATAAGTAAAGAAAGAAAAGAAAATGTAATTATAAATTTTTTTTGGTTTGCTTTCTATACCTGGACTAAAACACTATCAACAAAATACCTTGTAGAAGAAAAGGTTTATTTGGTTTACAGGTTACAGTCCATTAGCAGGAGAAGCTAAATAGGAACTGAAGGCAGGAACATGCAGGCAGGAACTGAAGCAGAATCCATGAAAGAATGCTGCTTACTGGCTTGTTCTTTATGAATTGCTCAGTTTGCTTTTCATAAAACCCAGAAACATCCGACAAGGTGAGCTGGGACACCCCATATCAGTCAGTAATCAAGAAAAGTCCCTACAGATTTGCCTATAGGCAATCTGATTGAGATATTCCTGGATGACTGTATCTTGTTTCAACTTGACAAAAAATTATACACGAAAAGAGGGAAATGATGTAATTATATTGGAAGCTCACAAATAAAGGAAAAATGTATTTAAGAAACTATCCAGCATACTAATTAGTAGATAAGAAATAGCACCAGACCCACCCAGGACCACAGCATCTTAGGGTTCTGGGTACTGGTCAATGTTTTGTAATCTGACAGAAGGAAAGGCAAGGCTGATTCTGGCTCATTTTTTTCAGAGGAAGAATTACAGGAAGGCATGTCAATAGGAGCAGCACCACAGGACTGTATGAAGGCACACAGCTAGATGGGAACCTGAAGGGAGTATAACCTTGAAAGAGCAGCCTCCAATGGTCTCTCTTTATATATGTACATACAACACCTTGAAGGTTCTACACACCTCCCCAAGCAGCACTCCCTGCTGGTGTGAGTATACAAATACATGAGCTTGTGGTGGATACTTTACATGCAAACCCTATAACCTGCAGATGGACCCAAGCTTTTAATGGCTCTGTCTGCTTTGCAAGATGTCTTCCCACCTGTAGCTCCCAGTATTTATCCACAGTCACTAGGTACAACACCCTGTTTGCTCCATCTCTCTGCAGCCAATTCCTGGCAGCATTCCTTGTGTGATATCCTGTGGCTGTGCCAATTTTCCGCTAATATCACTAAGAGTATCACCAGGACCAGCCCTGCCGTACCCATCCGGATTGAATTCTCCATCATGTAATCTTGTTTCTTGGAGTCTAGAGACATAATTAAAAGAAATAGGTGATTGTTGGCCACGATCCATTCTATCATAATACTACATCTGTGATACAGGGACTCATTCCCATGTCCACTTTCCAAAATGTGGTTCTAGTCCTCTTTAATGAGCTCATATATTCATAAACATCACACTTTTAGGTTGTGTGGGGCAGAGGGAGGCCCTGAGTGAGAAAATGTGGTTCCCTGGAAAGGATGTGATGTGAGGAGGCTGAATTTTGTCTTTCTCACCTCACTTGGTGTTTTCATTGAACAACTAATTATTTCTTCAGAAGTTCTAACTTTTTCTTCATACTTTATTCACCCTACATGACAATTTATATTCCCTTAAATGCAGCAAAATATACCCCCCCCCGTTTCTGCTGGGCTATACATCTCCACAAACAGCATCCTGTGCTGGGGAGTGAGTATTCAAACACATAAGCCTGTGGTGGACCCTGCACACTCAAACCTTGTACACTGTGGATGGACCCAAGCAAGACTTCAGATAAAAATAAAGAAATAGCTTACTGAGTATCATTGTCTATATAATGTCACATAATAATTGGGAATGACAAGTAAGAATAAGGTTGAGTGGCAGTGAAAGAGAGTCTTTATAAGCCTATGTTTTTAAGGCTGTAATACAATATGCTTACAATATTCTCATGTTAAAAGAGGGTTTGCATAACATCATAAGTATGTGAGACTTGGTTCTATTGATTCTATTTCCTAGTCTATTGTATAAATGATTTCTCCCTTTTATTCTTTTATCCTGATTATTAACATGTGTTTTAAAATTTAGGTTGGTTGAGTTCATTAGAGCTTTTCTTTAGAGAAAGCAGGTCCCGTATCATAGAAAGCATTTCTTATTTCATGGTCAAGATAATTATCCTCTGTGGTCTTTCACTGGATACATATTTGCAGTTAGGTTTCTAATCCAGCGTTGATTTTTGTGTTTAATTGTACTTTTTTTCTCCTGTATGGAAACCAAGTTGTCTCTATGCCACTAATTGAAAAGGCCTGTCTAGCTTTACAGCATTGCAGTCCTCAGCTACCACACTGCATATAGGTCGTTGCATGACTAGAGTGGGGATACCTTTTCTCAAAAGATGGGCATGAGAGACTAAATGTGGTCAGCAACCAGCATTGGTTTCCTCTGCCAGAAGTCTCACATTTCCCCCCTCCTTCAAGAAAAGTGTTATGTGTAAACAACATAATAAATGAGTCTCATGGTTCAGTCTTTATATTCTTTCCTTGTCAATCACTCACAGTAGACTCCAAAGTGACTTTAAGCATTGGTAAGTTCTAACTTACTAAGGTACTAAAACTACAAATAAAACTGATGCACTGCAGTAGACTGTGTTTGGCTCTTCTGTCCTAACATGGATCCCTGATGAGCTGTTCTAAATGTGGGCCTTTCCTTTATCAATAGACTGGGAATCTGGAGGGCTGATGCAGCTGTTAAAACATTTGCTGCTTTTGCAGAGATCCTGAGTTTAGTTCCCAGAACCCACATTGGATAGTTCAGAATCACCTATAAATCCAGCTCCAGGGAACCCATCACCCTCTTCTACCCCCCACCAGCACTACACACACACATGCACACATACACAGGGAGAGAGAGAACACACATAGATCACAGGTTTCTGAAGGGTACACCCTGGAAGACTTCAGAAAATATGTGAAAGTGTAGAGTAAGTGAGAAACCTGTTGGTGTAATGTTCTTTTGAAATGTATGCACCTTACCCTTGTTCATTCAAATGCTGATTTCTCCCCTCTCCTCTCTGTTTCAACCCGTATATTGCATTGTGATACTTAGTCTAAGCATCCTGTCTCAACTGTGTGTAAACAGGCCAAAATAAAACAACTAGCCACAATGTTGTGCAAGGGAGGAGCCAGAAGACAGGAAAGAGGGGAGGAGCCAGAGGGTAGGAAATGAATGGGAGGGGAAAGAGCAAGAGGAGAGAACTAGGAGAGCAGAGCTGGAGGACAGATCTTGGAATTATGTGGAGAGATGGCCTGGACCAAAGACATCACTAAAAGCAAGTATAATGTGGGAAATCTAAATGTTAGGAAACTATGAGAGCTTGGAGGTTTAGGATGAAGTAACTATTGCCCAGCATTGTGTTCTAAGTTAACTAAATAAACCCAGTCTCAGTGTGATGATTTGGTTTACAGCTGTTTAGGACTAACAGCAGGATTACCAGAGGATCATTATTAGTAAATATTAATCACTGCTTACAACAGAAGCCCCTTACTTTTTACTCTTCTTGGGAGAGAGAGCCTTTACTGCAATACTCATCTATCTCAGGACACCTCTTCATACTCCCACCTAGACACAGCCTTGGTGTAGAACAAAGGTCTAGGTTGTGATATCTACCTGTGACAATGAGCTCCAGTGCATCACTGGGGGCTGACCACACATAGGGGCTGCTGCTGTGCCAGCCATAGCACCTGTAGCTCCCAGTGAAGTTAAGGTTCACAGGACCAAGTTTGAAATTGCCTTGATACTCCTTATGTTGGTGCCATGGTGTTGAAGCTTCTCCCTCCTTGGCCAATGAGAATCTGTTGAACAGGTTTTGTGCTGAACTACACTTGAAGGAAATGATCTCTCCTGGTATCAACATATGGCTTTGATCTGTGGAGAGGACAGGTTTGTTGTACAAGCCTAAAAGAGTAGAGAGTGAGTCATTAGCAAAATTTTGTTCTTTAAAATATATTTTCAGGGTCTGGAGCAATGGGTCATCAGTTTAAAGCCCTGGCTGTTCATCCAGAGTCATAACTATAACTCCAGTTACACAGGATTTGATGCTCTTCTCTGGCTTCCAAAAGCACTACATTCACATGGTGAACAAACATCCACACACAGAAAATAGTTACAAAAATCGGCTGATGGTGTTGAAGAGATGGCTCAGCCGTTAAGAGCACTGGCTGCTCTTTCAGAGGTCCTTAGTTTCATTCCTAGAACCCACATGGTGCCTCACAACCATGTATAACTGAAGTCCAATGGGATCTCATGCCCTCTTCTGGTATGCAAACAAACATGCAGAACAAAATATTCATAAACCTAATTAATTAACAAAAAAATCAATTGAGTAAATTAATTAAAAGTTGTTCTCTTTTTGCTGTTTAAAAATTATTTTCAGCTGTGTATTTGTTTTGTAAATGTAATCTCGGCACTTGGCAGGTGAGGCAGGAAAGTCATGAGTTAAGTTTAGCATGAGTTAAGTTTAGCACAAGTAGAAAAGTTATGCAATCAACCTATATGTTTGTCTGTGGCATGCAATTCACAACAGGGTTGATTTCCACTATGAAGACAAAATTAAGTCATTGGTATGAAAATGGATACAAATGGAGATTATTATATTAAGTAAATTAAGTCACTCAGAAAAAAAATCATGCTTTCTCTCATTTGTGGATCATAGACTTTTACATAGATACATAAATTAATGCATGACTATATGACATGAAAATAGAAACATTACTAAAAATAAACAATACCAACAAGAACAAGAGAAAATTTATTATTTGTGATGGGAATTGAATCCAAGGACTATGTATGATATGCACATGCTGTACTACTTTTTATGTATTAATTTATTAATTTAGGTTTTGAGTCAGGCTCATGATTCTTCTGTCTCAGCTTTGAGTGCTGAGATTATCGATATATACTAACACACCAAACTTCTCTTTCCATCTGCTACTCTCCTCTTATTTCCTCCCCTCTCCTTCCCCTCCCCTCCCCTTCCTCTCCCTCCTCT
>NW_026596176.1:864732-878945 GCF_907164565.1 Psammomys obesus
TTTCCTCCCCTCTCCTTCCCCTCCCCTCCCCTTCCTCTCCCTCCTCTCCTTTTATTTCTTCTCTTCTCTCCTTTCCTTTTCCTCTCCCTCCCTCCTTCCTTCCCTTCTTCCCTCATTTCCTCCTTCTCTCCTTCCTTCCCATGCCCATTCTCTCTTTTGGCAGGACCTCATGTAGCCTGGGCTGATCTCAGACTCATTATGTAGCCAAGGATGGCCTAGAAATTCTGCTCCTCCTGCATCCACCTCTGGGATTTTAAGATTACTAGCATGCGTCATCACATCTGGCTTAGTTTTAAACTGAAAATGCTTTGTGTATTTATCATGAATACCATAATGTTTGATACACGTGTCCATTGTATACTGGCTAGTTGAAGTGAATTAGCACTTTACACACTCAGTTTCTTTTGTGGTAAGAACATGTGGAATAGAGCACACATTGCCTCTGGTCTTCTTGTAACGACCATGACCAAGGGTAGTCACAAGAAAAGTATCAGATGACTATTAAAAATGGGAGTCCCAGAAAATACTTGCCTGTAATTTTCAAAACTGCCAATGTTATCAAAGACAAGAGAAACTTTGATAGCCATGAGAGGACTAAATGCAACATGAGATCTTAGAAGGGGTCCTGGAGTAGATAAAGGCCATTAGATAACAACTAAGGAACTCTGGATACATTTTAGAGATGAGTTAAGAGGATGTGTTGATATTTATTCACTCATTCTTGGTGAGAAACTTTCTATACTGAAGTTGGATGTTAGCAATAGAGAGGCTTGCACTGGGGACACAGAAATGATTTTCAACATCTGGTTTTTTTGTAAATGAACCTAAAGTTATCTTAAAAATATTGGAGGTGAGGGAGATCTGAGAAGAATTAGGGAAGGAAAAAGAGTATGACAAAATATATTATATGAAAATATTTAATAAAAATTAAAAAAATATGAAAATCATTGAATGCAGAGACTCATGGCTGCTCAAGATGCTGAGAATAATGATGATTATGAGCCAAGACATGAAGAAGACATTTATACCACCCCATCTAAGACCTAGGGAACACTACCCAAAGTAGATGGAAAGTGTACAAGTCAGAAGGCAGGGTGAGGGTTACTAAATGTAATTCTCTAGACTAGACAGAACCATCACAATTTTTAAACATATAACAACTGTAATTGCCTGCACTGGGCCCACACAAGAACATTCCTGACAACAACATGTCAAGGAAGAAGAGGAGTTTGGGGATACAGGAATAATCAAGGAATTCTACCCTCTATGATGGAACTAATGGTTATTTATAGACTCTTGGAGAGGGAGAATCATTGTATTTAGTGGTGTACCTACTGATGATCCCATCAAGCTCCAGAAGATAGCTCTAAACCCTTACTAATAGGAATGGCCCTGCTAATCTTAGTAGGTCACGAAACAAACTAAATAGAAGTGGGGGAAAGAGTGGTCAGTATGAATTGTGTATATGTATGAAATTATCTACTAACAAATGTAATTAACAACAACAACAGCAGCAACAACGAAACAAAAACAACAATTAAGGTCTGCTAAAATTAGGACACAATACCTAGCAGAAGACCAGAAAGATGGCTCCTTACCTGTCACCACCAGGCCCAGAGGTTTACTCTGCTCTGACCAGTGGTTCTTCTTCATGTACCGACATTGATAACATCCTGCTAGTGTTGTGTTCATGTGGTTGATAATGAATTCCGCCTCTTTCTGAAATCCTAATTTCTTCTCTATAACCGTGTATGTGGAGTTTTTCATCAGGGACAACTGATACAGGTAGGCTTCAGGTGTTCCTCTGCACAGGATCCTCACAGACCCATTCCAGGGGACCATAGGATCAGCTGCTGTGGATAAGGTAGGAATGGGAAATTCTGAAAGAAAAGAGAGCCTAGACTCAGATGGCTTGCAGAAGCCATTTAATTCTTTGTTGGGGGACATGAGTTAAAGTGCAAAGGGTCTATAACCATTTCATTTTACGATAGTGCTTTGGATGTCTGGACTGGTATCTTTTTTTAAAATTTTTTAAATTCTTTATTAATTACACTTTATTTACCTTGTATCCCCCCTGTGGTTCCCTTCCTCCTCCCGTCCCAATCCCTCCTTTCCTGCATGCCTCTCCCCAAGTCCACTGATAGGGGAGGTCTTCTTTTCCTTCCTTCTGATCCTAGTCAATTAGGTCTCATCAGGAGTGGCTGCATTGTCGTCTTCTGTGGCCTGGTAATGCTGCTTCCTAAAGTGCTTGACTTGCAACAGTTAGGATCTGGTTTTGCCACCACCCCCCAGAACCCACATAAATAACCAGGAGTGATGGAGTGCACTTTTAACCCCATTGTAGAGGCAGAGGCAAGCAGATTCCTGGGCTTGCTGGCCACTCAGGCTAGCCTAGTCAGTGAGCTCCAGGCCAGTGAGAGACCCCGCTTCAATGAACATCAGTGAATGCAGAGACTCAAGTAGCCTGTGGTGCTGAGAATTTGTGAAGGCTGAATGTATAGCCCTAAAAAGGACATTTTACCACCTCTTCTAAGGTCTGTGGAAAGAAAGTAAGAGATGAAGATAGGGAGAAGAGCTGTGAAATGTGATTCTCTGAGGATGACATAGCCAAGGCAAATATTGTGCTAGCAATGTGCCTGCACAAGACTGGGCTCACCAATAACCAGTGATCGAGGGGAGGCTTCACCATCCTTGCTGAATTATTGATTGCTGGTGGATTCTGAGGAAGGGTTAGGCATTATCTTTAGCTGTGTACTCATAGTGAGTCCACCAGGATCCAGTGGCTACCTTCAAACCCATGGTTACACAGGAGGCCCTGCTTAAACTCAGCAGCTCACAAAAAAAGGGAAGAGCATGTGAAAGAGTCTTCTAGAAAAGGGGAGGGTAGAAGGTGTGGGAGGGAGATAAGAGAAGCTGTGGGGTGTAGGCAATAAGAATTCACTGTATGAAAGTATGAACTTGTCAACAAACAAATTTAATTAGAGATTAAAAAAACCCCAACAACGTGGACATCATTTGAAGGCAAACAACAACATGGGTGTCCCATACGTACTGTGTGCACACACAAACACACACATATTGTGCTCACCTGCACATACACAAATACCCTTTTGAAGAAAATGGTTGTTTTGGGGTACCTTAATATAAGGTACCTTAATATATATTATTACATATATATACCTTAATATATATATAATATATAAAATATACACACATGTATAGATAGAGGGGGGATGAGTTCTGTGGAACAGAGCCGAGCAACCTGGAGCTGGAAATGGGCACATCCTGGTGCAGAATCCAGGACCCCACAGGGAGCCAGAGCATGTTAGTTCTCTTCTGGCCTTCCACATCACTGTTGGTTAGCCTTGAGCGAGTGATTTTTGCGTCTTGAAGCCATCATTTTCAGTTTTTTAAATCATTCTATGGAATAGGCAAGGGGGCACTGAAAACCCTCAGGTTCCCTTCATCAAGACATATCTGTTCCGTGGAAGCAGCTCAGTTGGTAGAACATTTCTTATCACATAGGAAGTCCTGGTTTTGATCCTTAGTATCACAAAGCCAAAAAAAAAAAAAAAAAAAAATCCAAGTGCTGTATGCTCACTGTCATGTTGATACGTAAAAAGTTAATTTTAAAATACCTTTTCAATTTCAAACATGCATATACTATTTCTGGCCATTTTCCCCACACCTCCTTCATCCGCTTTTCTATGACTGAAACCACTCTTCTCAAGAAGCCCCTTCTATGTCTGTTTGTCTGACCAAGGCTTCCGTTTATTAGAAATTTTTACCCAACTTATATAGGGAGAAGGCAGGAAAGGGGGAAGGTTAATCTACTGCTGCAGGAAATAGGAAGAGTGCTTTCATGGGTTAAACATTGTACCTGCAAGATACCATAAGGATGTTCTCTTAAGATATCTTAAGATGCTCTAACAAAGGATGCCCTCACAATCTATCACCCATGATTTAGGGTCTAGTTAACTCTTTCACTACATAGCTTTAGGTCTCCACTAAATGACCTTTGCTCTCTACTTGGCTTTGGCTTCAGTAACTACCTTTGTCTCCACTAGATAGCTTTGACTTTGGCTTCCGTAGATAGCCTTGGCTCACTAATTGACTTTGGCTTCCGTAGATACCTTTGTCTTCACTAGATAGCTTTGGCTTTGGCTTCCGTAGATAGCTTTGGCTCCCAGAAGGGAAGTGTGAGGGAGTGGGGACAGGTGGAGGTTGAAACTGGGCACATTTAGATAAATGCTAGTTCTCTTTTGCATAATCTAATAAATGTTTGATGAACAGACAAGTGAGAGGAGTTTGTAATACTAGGGTAAAAGGCAAGGGCAGGTATCAAAAGTTGTCCTCTGGCTCCTGCGTGCATGCTGTGGTAGTTCCATATATGGAGATAGAAATGTTAATTAGCCTGGCTTGATTTGTATACATGATGTGAATACATTGACGTGTTACATCACATTGTGCCCTGCAAATTTGTGCAGTTAAAATCCCAAGTACACAGGTATGGCTCTGATCAACAGTGTAAAGTCACAGAAAAGGGGATCAGGTGGCTGATTGGAGATTCAGAAAAGGAGGTGGAAGAACTGTGAATGCGGTGTGCACTGAGAGAGAAGGGGCCATCACAGGAAAGGCTGAGCCTTGATAAAGGGAAAAAGTGAAAGATGAGCTCAGTGAAGGTATGCGTGGCTGAAGCAGCGATGAGACAGACACTGGTGGAATAGTTACAAACCAGGAAGACAAAGGCGGGAAGTAGCTTAGAACATTGCAGGACTCACCTACGACAGGTCTGAGGAGCTGTAAGAAGGAGATACCTTAACATACACCTTAAGCATACAGATACCTCAGGCTCTTGCCTGCAGAAGGATGCTGAAGAGAAAAGACATGGATAGATGAGGGGTTCACATGTGCTAGAGGACAAAATAGGAGTTAGAGTGACAGGACGTGCACAGCTTAACACAATTACTGCTCCCTTTAGTTTACGTTGGTGCTTTCCTCGTACTTCTGAGGGCTCAACACTGTGGTACAATACATGAGTATACAACATGGCTGGCTTAGGCTGACTTCCTTTAAACAGGTGAAGTAAATAAACTTGGTTTTGGAGAAAAGAGGAATTAACACTCAAAAGGATGTTAGACAAACTCATGATTTCCTCTTACAAATATTCAGTACAGTTTTTTTTCCCTTAGACATGCAGTTATCAGAGGCTAAGGCTGTAGCTCCAGAAGGTTCTAGGGTCTCCAGAGTGAGGTAACACAGTGAAGAAATCAGAAGACACTAGAAGAGGAAATTTCCTGGGCTTCAGACACTATTTCCATTGCTCTATTCCAGAGCTGCTGTGAGCAGTATCTAATGTGGGGCAAAGGATGGAACTTGGGGGACACTTACCTTCTTGTGCCCAAATTGTCTGGCCCAGGCAGACCACTGGAAAAGAACCATTGGTGAAAATTTAACTCTCTAGTATCCAACCTCTGGTACACATCCCCCTGCACAATTAGATATAGAGTAAATCTATCTATGAATCTATGTTTCTGTGTATGCCTGTATGTCTATATGAATGTATGTATGTATGTATCTGTGTATTTGTTTATCATCTATCTACCACCTATTATCTGTAGTAATTTTTAATCATCTATCATCCATTACTTGTCTATTATGTATGTATGTACATATGTGTGCATGTAACATATCTCTGTCTACCCATACAGCTATTATCTGTTAATTGATCATTTTTTATCTATTATCTTCAATCTATCAATCTATCTGCCAGTCAGTTTCAATCATCTATTTATTACCTATCTTTCTTCTATAAATCATCTATTTTTGTTCATCTGTGTATCATTTCTCATTTCTGTTATCTAGCTTTAGCTTTCACGTATTTGTCTGTAGATAAAAAAATATTTTTTTCCAAAATAACCACAGCCTTGAGGGTCATCCTTAAAATTTCAGTCATTTAGTCTCCCTCTCTCAAAGCCCAGCACTCACAAAGAAACCCTAATAGTATATCATGGGTTAAATAGGGGCAATCAAGCCCCACAGCTCAGATTCTAACAGAGACACTGTTATTGCTATCTTAGCAGAATGTCAAGGAGATTAGAGTATTCTTGGCAGCAACTAAAATAATCTAGTCTTCGTGTTAAGAGAGGATTCAGCTTTTGTGAGAGCCCTGTCTTCGTTGCTAACCCACTTTCATTTCAGTACTCACCGAGACACAGGAAGGTGATGTCCTGTGGGGTCATGATGCTGATATGGCTTCAGCCCAGTCAGCTTCCTGTCTGTGTGCAGTAAATGAGACAGTAGGACCAACAGGATGTGTGAGGTGTGAGATCCTGACCATAGGATTTCTACATCTTTTGCTATATAGGCAAAAGGAAGTTTCTTCTTGAAATAGTTCTCAGTTGTTCTTGGATGGATTCTTAGAAGAGACCAAGAATCCATTTGTTTATATTTCACATATGAAAGGGAGGTTTTCCGCAAAGAATTTCTAGTGATGCTCACATTCCTGTCTCTCTTTTTCTTTTTTTATTAACTTAGTCTCTCATATATTACATCCAGACTGCAGTTTTCCCTTCCTCTGCCCTCCATCTTATTCATCGCCCCCACCTCATTCTTTCCCATCCATACTTCCTGTTTCCCTTCAGACAAGGACAGGTCTCCCAGGAATATCAACCAAACATGACATATCAAGTTTCAATAAGATTAGGTACTTCTCTCATATTAAGGCTGGACAAGGTAACCCAGTAGAAGAAGAAGGATCACAAAAGCAGGCAAGTGTTTTAGAAACATCCACCCCCGCTGCCTATGTTGGGAGTCCCACAAAAACACCAAGCTACACAACTGTAACATGTGTGCAGTGGGCCTCTATCAGTACCATGCAGGATTCTTGTTTTTCAGTTTAGTCTCTGTGAGCCCCTGAGTATAAGTTTGTTGTTTCCGTAGGTTTTATTGTGGTATCCTTGAAACTTCTGGAGCCTAAATTCCTTCCTCTCTACCCACAGGATTCTACAAAACTCTACTGAAGTTTGGCTATGTTCCTCTGCATCTGTTTTCATCAGTTGCTGGGTGAAGCCTCCCTGATAACAACTGGGATAGCCACTAATCTATGAATATAGCAGGATATCATTAGTAATCATTTCATTGCCTTTTTTTTTTGTCAGTTCTGTTTGGTTATAGTCTAGGTCTCTGAGCCATCCAGCTCTGGTTTCTGGTCCTCTAGTCAGTGTCAGGGTGGTTTCGCTCTCTCACAAAATAGGTCTCAAGCCACACCAGTCACTGGTTACCCACTCCCAAAATTTCTGTGTTATCTTTACCCCAGAACATTATGCTGGCAGGACAAAGCATCGGTTATGGGTTTTGTGGCTGGGTTGGTGTCTCAAACCCTCCACTGGAAATCTTGATGGTTGCAGGATATGGGCTGTTCAGGCTCTCTATCCCCCATTACTAGGAATCTTAGCTAGGGTCAGCCTAATAGATTCTTGAGAGTTTCCATTTACTGGTTTCTAACTTGTCCCCTAATTGCCCTCCAGTTCCAGTTGTCTCTCCTGGTACCCTCTTTCTCCATCCTCTCCCCACAATATCCCTATGTTTCTATCCTCACCTGCCCCAAGTCCTACTCACAGTGTTTGCTATTTCCCCTTCCCAGCGATTCATGCTTCCTCACTGAGCACTTCTCATTACTTAGCCTTTCAGGTTCTGTGGATTGTAGCATGATAATCGTTCCCCCTCTCTCTTTTAATGTTAAATTTACTTTTACTTTTTTCCTGGAACGGTTTATTATGCAGTTCAATTTATCCAAGAACTCACATATGAGGTACATGCTGGAATCAAACTAAGTTCCTTTTTTCTACCTGTCAAATGCTGAGAATGCAGCGTGCGCTACCACACTTATTTTTATTTCTGTTTTTTTAGTTATCATTTATTACAATTTATTCAATTTGTATTCTGGCTGTGTCCTCCTCCCTTATCTCCTCCTAATCTCACCCCCTCCCTCTTCTCCCCCTATGCCCCTTCTCTAGTCCACTGATAGGGGAGGTCCTCCTCCCCTTCTATTTGACCCTAGCCTATCAGGTCTCATCAGGACTGGTTGCATTGTCTTCCTCTGTGGCCTGGCAAGGCTGTACTCACCCCCACCCCCAGGGGGAGGTGATCAGAGAGCCTGTCTCTGAGTTCATGCCAGAGAAAGTCCCTGCTCCCCTTATTAGGGAACCCACTTTGGAGACTGAATCTATGGGCTACATCTGAGCAGGGGTTCCAGATCCTCTCCATGAATTCTCCTTGGTTAGGATATCATTCTTCAGGGCCTCCAGGCCTCAGTCTTTTGGGGGGGCTCTGTTGGAGCTACTGTCCCCTCCAGGACCCTACATCTCCTAGCTCTTTCACAAGATTACCTGCACTTTGTCCAAAGTTTGGCCATGAGTTCCAGCCTCTTCCTTGATACCTCAATCAGTAGAATCTTTCAGAGGCCATCCATGGTAGGCTCCTGTCCTGTTCCCTGGCTTCTCCAACTTCCAGTGTCCATTGCATTTGTCCTTCTGAATGAAGACTGAGCATCTCACCAGGGTCTTTCTTGTTTAGCTTCTTTAGGTGTACAGATTTTAGTAGGTTTATACATGGCTAATATCCACTTATGAGTGAGTATGTACCATGTGTGTCTTTCTGCTTCTCTGTTACTTCACTCAGGATGATCTTTTCTAGTTCCCACCATCTGACTGCAAGTTTCATGATTTCCTTGTTTTTAATAGCTGAGTAGTATTCCGTTGTGTAAATGTACCACAATTTCTGTATCCATTCCTCTGTCGAGGGACATCTAGGTTGTTTATTTCTGTTTTTAAAGGAAGAAGGGTTTATTTTACTAATAGTTCCACCATCGTTGGTGAGTTATAGAGTCAGTCATTTGAGATAGAGCATTGGTCACATTATATCACAATTAAAAAGAAGATATCAAGGTTTGCATGCTTGTACTCAGAATTCTTCACTATTAAACAGTTCAGGATGTTCTAGGGATTGTGTCACTCCATAAATAGACAGACAGATGGACAGACAGAGATGAATCTCAAAGTCCAGGCATGAAAATGCTAAAGAGAATATATGGGGTAGTATAATAGTTGGTTTGATGTCAAGTTGACACAAGTTGAAAGTGGGACTCTCGACTGAGAAAAAGCATCCACATGATTAGCCTACAGGCAAGTCTGTTGGGTATTTTCTTGATTCGTGATTGATGTAGGAAGGCCTAACCTGCTGTGAGTGGTGACACTCTGAGGCAGGTCATCCTATGTTGTATAAGAAAGAAGACTGAGCAAGTCATGAGCAGGCAATCCAACATGTGGTGAACCTCATGATGTCTGTTTCAGTTCTGCCTCTAAGTTCCTGCTTTGGCTTCCCTGTGACCTGTGATATGTAAGATATGTAAACCAATGTAACCCTTCTCCCCAAAGTGGCTTTGGACATGGGGTTTTAGCACAGCAATAGAAACCATATCAAATATTTGTAGTGTGTGCATAGATTGTGTGAGTCTTTCTGGGGAGATGTAAGCAAACATCTGTTGATCCCAGATAAGGCAGCAACAACACATCAAATGCATGATCCTGCCAGCTCTATTGCACTGAACTAATGAGTTTATTGGGATTAATTACAGAATAATAGATTATTGGACAATTACTGCTTCATGGATAAATAAAAGGTGGCTACACCCACAAAGCCCACACTACCATGGGCTGCTGTATGAGCTGTGGGGCGGCTTGGTAATTGGAGAGTCTCTTCTCCTCAGCTATTGTTATCACTCATGTAACCTTTGGAAGGGCCCTTGTCAATATTCTATGTTTCAGGATCTTCCTGAGACTTGTGAGCTTTAGTTTAATTCCTGAATTTTAGTGAGTTCTCTTCCAAAGGCAGTGTTTCAATTCAGAGGAACTAACTTTTCAACAACATAGTAATGGAAGATACCTTACCTCATCACATGTTAGAAAAATGTTTCTCCATACAGAAGTCTACATGAAATGTTAAATAGGTCTGCAGGAGTGAAATTAAATAGATACCCATGAATTAAGCAATAGAGTTTGATTTCTGTTCAGAGGGCAGTATAGACCTTTGTAAGTAAAGGAAAGCCACATTCAGAACCATACTGGAATAATGAAGGATGGCCCTAAAGTTAAAAACCTCTGTCTTCTGGCGGTTGTTTCACTGCATCTATCAGTCCTTGCTGGACAAAGGGATATGGTGTCCATGAAGGACTTCCTACGATCTTTTTTTGATAACTCCTTGGGTACAGGCAATCATTGATCTCAGATTATCATTTCATGACTTCCATGTATACACTGGTATCTGTGGAGAATTCTTAGGCCTCTAGAAAGTGGGTGTGATCAATTATTGATTGAAGAGTCTCTGATCAATTGTTTTGTATGTCACCTGCATGTCTTCTTTTTCAGAGCCCTAGAAAGAGGTAAATGTTAAGTGATGTTGGGTACACTTATTTTCATAGAGTTTAAAGGAAATGTAGAATATATGAAAAAGGGTGGGCTCAGGAGGACCTACATGTCTGTTCAGTATTATTTTCACTTCAGGCTCTTAGTTCATGATGGCTGACTTTTTGGGAGACAGAAATAGTGAAAACACTTAAGAAACCACTTCTGGACTCTTGTTTCAAATCCAGCACATTTGTAAGATATATGGTAAAAACCAAAGATTTCTTACCAGCAACAAAGCTTAGCCAGATGTTCTGCCTCTGTCTGTCCAGCCCCATCCCATCATGTCCCACTCTACTAATTCTCTCTTCAACTCTCTCACACAACTCTCTCTCTCTTCCCTCTCTGTATCTAATGAAAGCTTCTCCTAGATATTAGCATAATCTTTGTAATGAAAAAGTGCAGAAGATGCAGTGAGGAATTAGCCTGTGGTCTGAGAGCTAAGGGAAAGAACAAGGGATCTGGTGACCTTTCTAGAAAGCTGAGCTTCAATGTCCCTGTTTTGAGTCAAGTATCCTTTTATAAGTGAAGAACACTGACCTATCATCTTCCAGTCTTGGTTCCTCACTCTAGTCAGATGATACTTACTGGCTTCTTCCTAAGGTTGTTTTTCTTTTTCTCTTTTTGGCAGAGTACCAACAACAGTGAAGAAAGAAGACAAGCATCATGGTCACTGAAAGCTCACTCAGAATAATCAGGGGCCTATGATTATCTGGAGGAAGATGTGAAAGCAACAAGAGGTAAATCTTAGGATTCCAGTTATGATAGATTACCTCGTGTTTGCTGATTGATGAATAGTTATTATAATATTTCTTTAGGACAAGAGTCTTGATGGAGAATCTACTACCAGTATTCTGCTAGATGGACATGGTATTAATCTGATTCCTAATGACTTATTGTTAGACTCATGTATTAATTAATTTCTCAACTCTCCACAAAGTAGCTTATATTTGTGGTAGATGGTGATTAACACAGATTAACAATTTGCCAAGATACAGAGAATAAGGGACAATAAACTTCTAGGCCCATGAGATATTTATGTTTCATCTTTTTATATTTATTTTTTAAATAAATTACAGTTTATTCACTTTGTATCCCAGCTCTAGCCTCCTCCCTCATCCCCTCCCAACCCCATCTTCCCTCCCTCATCTCTTCCCATGTCCCTTCACAAGTCCAATGATAAGGGAGGTCTTCCACCCCTTCCTTCTGACACTAGCCTATCAGGTCTCATCAGGACTGACTGCATGGTCTTGCTCTGTGGCCTGGTAAGGCTGATCCCCGACTAGGGGGAGGTAAATCAAAGAGCCAGCCACTGAGTCAATGTCAGAGACAGTCCTTGTTCCCATTACTAGGGAACCCACTTAGAGACTGTGCTGCCATGGGCTACATCTCTGTAGGGGTTCTAGGTTATCACCATGCATGGTCCTTGGTTGGAGTATCACTCTTAGAAAAGACCCCTAGGCCCAGATTTTGTAGTTTTGTTGCTCTCCTTGCAGAGCTCCTGTCACCTCTAGGTCTTTCTATGTCCCCTTCTTTCATAAGATTTCCTGCACTCTGCCCAAAGTTTGGCTATGACTCTCAGCATCTGCTTTGATATCCTGCTGGGTAGAGTCTTTGAGAGGCCCTCTGTGGTAAGCCCCTGTCCTGTTCCCTGTTTTCTCTCTCTTCTGATGTCTTTGCCTTTCTGAGTGAGGATTGATCATCTTACTCAGGGTCCTCCTTCTTGCTTAGCTTCTTTAGGTGTTACAGATTTTATTATGTTTATCCTGTATTATATGTCTAATATCCACTTATTTTTTATATAAATTTCATTTTTTATATTATTTATAGTTTATTTACTTTGTATCCCAGCTGTACACCCCTCCCTCATCTCCTC
The DNA here is from genome assembly GCF_907164565.1 of Psammomys obesus. Lineage (NCBI taxonomy): Eukaryota > Metazoa > Chordata > Mammalia > Rodentia > Muridae > Psammomys > Psammomys obesus. Next base: position 877,072 of record NW_026596176.1, read on the forward strand.
CCAATCCTACCCTCCCTCCCTCATCTCCTCGCAAGCCCCTCTCCAAATCCACAGATAGGGGAGGTCCTCCTCCCCTTCCATCTGACCCTAGATCATCAGGTCTCATCAGAACTAGCTGCAATGTCCTCCTCTGTGGCCTGGCAAGGCTGCTCATCCTTCAGGAGGAGGTGGTCAAAGAGCCAGCCACTGAGTTCATGTCAGAGACAGTCCCTGTTCCCATTACTAGGAAACTTCCTTGGATACTGAGCTGCCATGGGCTACTTCTGCTCAGGGGTACTAGGTTATATATATGAATGGTCCTTGGTTGGAGTATCCGTCTCAGAAAAGACTCCTGTGCCCAGATAGTTTGGTACTATTGTTCTCCTTGTGGAGCTCCTGTCCTCTCCAGGTCTTACTAACTCCCCTTTCTTTCCTAAGATTTCCTGCACTCTGCCCAAAGTTTGGCTATGTGTCTCAGCATCTTCTTTGATACATTGCTGGGTAGAGTCTTTCAAAAGCCCTCTGTGGTAGGTTCTTGTCCTGTTCCCTATTTTCTTCTTCTTCCAATGTCCATCTCATTTGTCTTTCTGAGTGAGGATTCATCATCTCTCCCAGGGTCCTCCTTCTTGCTTGGCTTCTTTAGATGTACAGATTTTTTTTGTAGGTTTATCCTATATTACATGTCTAATATCCACTTATAAGTGAGTTTATATCATGTGTGTCTTTCTGCTTCCAGGATATCTCACTCAGGATGATTTTTTCTAGTTACCAATATTTCCCTGCAAATTTCATGATTTCCTTGTTTTTAATTTCTGAGTAGGATTCCATTGTGTAAATTTACCACAATTTCTGTATCCATTCTTCAGTTGAGGAACATCTAGGTTGTTTCCAGATTCTGATTATTACAATAATGCTGCTACAAACACGATTGGGCAAATGTCCTTGTTGTAGACATGAGCCTCTTTTGGATATATGCATAGGAGTGGTATAGCTGGATCTTGAGGTAGCACTATTCCTAATTGTCTGAGAAAGCACCAGATTGTTTTCCAAAGTGGCTGTACAAGTTTACATTCCCACCAGCAATAGAAGAGGGTTCCTCTTTCCCGAGATCCTCTCCAGCATGTGTTGTCATTTGAGTGTGTACTTCTTCCTCAAATGCTCAGGGATCATTGTGAAAGAGTAGAAGACTAGATGGCTGAAAGAGTCTCTGGATAGCTGCAAAAATTCAGTGTCTTCTGGACACAGCAGGAAGCTGAACATAAAAAATTCACAAACAGTTGTAACTGTATGCCCATGCCCAGTGCAAACCCAGCCAGACAGAGTTCCAGCATGGAAACAGGAGGTGGACATAAAGTACCATTCCAACACAAGGAGTTACAGGCAACTGACAGCTGCTGGGGGATGGTGTGTTAATTTCAGGAGTGTTGCTACTAGAAAATTGACCGTACCCTACAGATGGCTACACATCCATGAACACATCCTGGTAGTCACGTACTACAGTCTCCACATTTCATTTAAAATGAAAGAATCTTTTAAAAAATACTTGAAAACATGAAACTTGGGGTAGAAATTTTTATGAAATTTGAAAATGAATCATTGAACAACACACAAATTTTGACAATCCTCCATGGATAAAGAATATAACTGCTGAATAATAATAATAATAATAATAATAATAATAATAATGATAATAATAATAATAATAATAATAGCCAGCCTGGTGTCTTTAGGTAAAGGTGCTTGCTGCCAAGTCTGACAATCTGAATTTTATCCCCTGGATCCCACATGATGAGAAGAAAGAACTGATTCCACCAGGTTGTTCTCTGGCTTCCACACTTGTGCCATGGTACACACACACACACACACACACACACACACACACACACACACACACA
>NW_026596176.1:878955-887425 GCF_907164565.1 Psammomys obesus
CACACACACACACACACACACACACACACACACACACACACACACACTTAAGGAATGCCAAATTTAAAAAGTTAATACAATGTTTCAACAGTATACTTGATAAAATAGCTTAGATTAGGCATTATATACTCTGATGGGCAAATACTAAAACAGAATGAAAATAAATGAAGAAATATGACAAGATTTTTTTGATACCGTCTCAACGCTGTTATCAGTCATAAAAATTCAAGAATGGGTGAAGGAACATAGGAGTTTTACTTAGGTATATAGGGGAGGGGGCAGACCTAAAAGAAGTTTGCACAGAGGGATGAATATTATTAAAGTACATTGTATGAAATTCTCAAAGAATTTGTGAAATATTAACAAAAAAGACAGAAAAAAACCAGAACTAATAAAAAGAGGAACAAGAGAACTTACGGGGGCGGGGGAACTATAGAGTGCTCTGAAATCTCCTTCCGATAGCCTGGCCTTCTGACACTCTCTATCCCTGCTGGGCCTCTGCACAGCAGAATCAGAGCTCACATTGATGAACTCATGCACCAATTTTATCATGGAACTCAGGCCTCCTGCTGTGGACAGTTAGAGCCACCGAGGACAGCATCTCCAGTCTGCTATTCCACACCTTTTGTTCTCATCAGGACTCACTAGTATACACCAGGTTTAGGGGAATCGGCAGCATGATACTGCTTCCTCTGACAAGAGGCAGAACCAGACCAAAAATTACAGGATATGAGAGGCTCGAAGACCACAGCGTGCAAAGCCTGCCGACAGAGTACATCTGCCCTCATATTTATTACTTTTTTTCAAAAAAGAGTTATTTTGCCATGCCTCAACCCTTCATCTTTAGAAATGCTGAACTATCAGCAATAACTCCCTGGTAATGCTTCTTGATGATAAATTGTCCAAGGTGTTCACGAGGACTTGTTTTAAAAATAATTACTTGGAACCTAAGGAGATGGCTCAATGATGGAAACATTTGCTATGTAACCCTTATGGTACGAGAGCCATCCCAGGAGCATACTTAAAGCCGAAGGACAAGAACTGACTCCACAAAATAATCCACTGACCTCCGCACACATGTGGCAAGTACCTCACTCCTATCTTACTCCTCCCTCATAGTATTTTTCATTAATAATAAATGAATTACCTAGACAAATTACCTTTTTTCTCATATAATATATCCTGACTATGGTTTTTCCTTCCTTTGATTCTCTCAGTTCCTCCACACTTCCCCTCTCATTCAGATTCATTTTCTTTTCATCTCTCCTTAGAAAACAAACAGGTTTCTAAGGGGGAAAATATGATATATCATATAACAAGAGAAACAATACCTGTCATATTGGAGTTGGATAAGACAAAGGAACAGAAGGAAAAGAACCAAGAGAAGTCACATGATTCAGAGAGCCATTCATTTGAACACTAAGGAATCCCATAGAAACCCCCAAATTGAAGCTGTAACATAATTGCAGAGGACCTGTGCATGATGTTCTATAGTCTCTGTGAATTCATATGAGCTTTGATCATGATCAGAGGGGTTCTTGTCATCTTGGTGTCCTCCATGCCCTCTGGTTCTTACATCTGTCTGTGTACTCTTTCCTCTAAGGAGAGAGATTTGAGGGTGAGTACTCCAAGGTCTCTCAGTCTCTGCATAGTCTGGCTATGGGTCTCTGCATTTGTTCCATTCTGTCTTAAGACTGTTATCCTCTGATGATGGCTGAGAAAGACACTGATCTCTCGGTACAGCAGAATGCCATTAGTCATTTTTTATTGTGTCTTTTTTTCTTTTTTTTAAATTTTATTTTTTTCTTATCAGTTACATTTTATTAACTCTGTGTCCCAGCCATGTCCCGATCCCTCATTCCCTCCAAGTGCCTCCCTCCCTCCCTCATCCCCACCGTGCCCCTTGCCAAGACCACTGATAGGGGGGACCTCCTCCCCACTCATCTGATCCTGTTTTATCAGGTATCCTCAGGACTGGCTGCAAAGCTCTCCTCTGTGGCCTAACAGGACTGCTCCTCCCTTGGGGGGTGGGGAGGCCAAAGAGCCAGTCATTGAGTTCCTGTTAGAAATAGTCCTTGTTCCCCTCACTAGGGGAAACCAATTGGTTAGTGACCTACCACAGGCTACATCTGAGCAGAGGTTCTAGGTTACAATCATACATGGTCCTTAGTTGCATGTCAGTCTCAGAAAAGACCCTGTGCCCAGATATATTTGGTCCTTGTGGAGCTCCTATCCTTTCCTCATCAGACTAACTCCCCTTCTTTCTTATGATTCCCTGTACTCTGCCAAAGGTTTGGTCATGAGTCTTTGCTTTGAAAACACTGCTAGTTAGCGTTTTTCAAATGCGCTCAGTAGACTCCTGTCATATGTTCAATGCGCCTCCCATCTGTCTTTCAAAATGAGGATTGATCATCTTACCCCATGTCCGCTCTCTTGATTATCTTTTTTAGGTGTATAGATTTCATTATGTTTATCATATCTTATAGGTCTATATAAGTGAGTATATACCGTGTTTGTCTTTCTCCTTCTGGGATATTTCACTCAGGATGATCTTTTCTAGATCCCACCATTTGCCTGCAAATTTCATGATTTCCTCCATTTTGATTGCCGAGTAGTATTCCATTGTGTAAAAATACCACAATTTCTGTACCCATTCCTCCGTTGATGGACATCTGGGTTGTTTCTGGCTATTACAAATAAAGCTGCTATAAACATGGTTGAGCAAATATCTCTTTTGTGTACTTGAGCAAACTTTGGGTATATACCTAGCAGTGGTATAGCTGGGTCTTGAGGAAGCACTATTCCTAATTGTCTTAGAAAGCGCCAGATAGATTTCCAGAGTGTTTGTACCAGCTTACATTCCCACCAGCAGTGGAGGAGTGTTCCCCTTTCTCCACAACCTCTTCAGTATATGTTGTCTCTTGAGTTTTTCATTTTGGCCATTCTGATGGGTGTAAGGTGATATCTCAGGGTCATTTTGATTTGCATTTCCCTGATGGCTAATGAGGATGAGCATTTCTTTAAGTGTTTCTCTGCCATTCGATATTCCTCTGTCGAGAATTCTCTGTTTAGCTCTGTTCCCCATTTTTTAATTGGATTACTTGGTTTGCTGCTTTTCAGCTTCTTTAGTTCTTTGTATATACTCGATATTAGTCCTCTGTCAGATAAAGGGTTAGTGAAGATTCTTTCCCAATCTGTAGGCAGGCGTTTTGTTTTGATGACAGTGTCCTTTGCTTTACAGACGCTTTTCAGTTTCATGAGGTCCCATTTATTGATTGTTGCTCTTAGAGCCTGTGCTGTTGGTGTTCTGTTCAGGAAGTTGTCTCCTGTGCCAATGAGTTCTAGGCTGTTCCCCACCTTTTCTTCTAACAGATTTAGAGTACCTGGTTTTATGTTGAGGTCTTTTGATCCACTTGGACTTTAGTTTTGTGCAGGGTGATAAATATAGATCTATTTTCATTTTTCTGCATGTGGACATCCAGTTAGACCAGCACCATTTGTTGAAGATGTTGTCTTTTTTCCATTGAATGGTTTTGGCTTCTTTGTCAAAAATCGAGTATTCATAGGTGTGTGGGTTTATTTCTGGGTCTTCTATTTAGTTCCATTGATCCTCCTTTCTGTTTCTATGCCAATACCATGCAGTTTTTATTACTATTGCTCTGTAGTACAACTTGAGATCGGGGATGGAGATACCTCCAGATGATCTGTTGTTGTACAGGATTGTTTTGGAGATTCTGGGTTTTTTGTTTCTCCATATGAAGCTGAGAATCTTTTTTTCAAGGTCTGTAAAGAATCGAGTTGGTATTTTGATGGGAATTGCATTGAATCTGTAGATTGCTTTTGGCAGGATGGCCATTTTCACAATGTTAATCCTACCAATCCATGAGCACGGGAGATCTTTCCATCTTCTGAGACCTTCTTCAATTTCTTTCTTCAGAGACTTGAAGTTTTTCTCAAATAGGTCTTTCATTTGCTTGGTTAGTGTCACCCCAAGGTACTTTATGTGGTTAGTGGCTATTGTGAAGGGTGTTGTTTCCCTAATTTCTTTCTAGGCCCTTTTGTCTTTGGTATACAGGAGGGCTTCTGATTTTTTTGAGTTGATTTTGTATCCTGCCACTTTGCTGAAGGTGTTTATCAGCTGGAGGAGTTCTCTGGTTGAATTTTTGAGGTCGCTCATATATACTATCATATCATCTGTGAATAGTGACACTTTGACCTCGTCCTTTCCAATTTGTATCCCCTTGATCTCCTTTAGTTGTCTTATTGCTCTGGCTAGGACTTCAAGTACTATGTTAAAGAGGTAGGGATAGAGTGGGCAGCCTTGTCTTGTCCCTGATTTCAGTGGGATTGATTTAAGTTTCTCTCCATTCAGTTTGATGTTGGCTATAGGCTTGCTGTATATTGCCTTTACTATGTTTAGATATGTGCCTTGTATCCCTGATCTCTCCAAGACTTTAAACATGAATGGGTGTTGGACTTTGTCAAATGCTTTTTCAGCATCTAAGGAGATGATCATGTGGTTTTTCTCCTTCAGTTTGTTTATGTGGTGGATTACATTGATGGATTTCCGTATGTTGAACCACCCTTGCATGCCTGGGATGAAGCCTACTTGGTCGTGGTGGATGATATCTTTGATGTGTTCTTGGATTCGGTTTGCAGGTATTTTATTGAGTATTTTTGCATCAATGTTCATAAGAGAGATAGGTCTGAAGTTCTCTTTTTTTGTTGGGTCTTTGTGTGGTTTAGGTATCAGGGTGACTGTTGCTTCATAGAATGAGTTTGGTAATGTACTTTCTGTTTCTATTTTGTGGAATAGTTTGAAGAGAATTGGTGTGAGCACTTCTTTGAAGGTCTGGTAGAATTCCGCGCTGAAACCATCTGGCCCAGGGCTTTTTTTGGAGGGGAGACTGTGAATGACTGCTTCAATTTCCTTGGGGGATATAGGGCTGTTCAGTCTTTCTACCTGATCTTGACTTAATGTTGGAAGATGGAATCTATCAAGAAAATTGTCCATTTCATTTAGATTTTCAAATTTTGTGGCATATAGGCTTTTGTAGTATGACCTAATGATTGTTTGAATTTCCTCTGTGTCTGTAGTTATGTCACCCTTTCATCTCTGATTTTTGTTGATTTGGATAGATTCTCTCTGCTTTTTAGTTAGTTTGGCTAAGGGTTTGTCTATCTTGTTGATTTTCTCAAAGAACCAGCTTTTTGTTTCATTGATTCTTTGAGTAGTTTTATTTGTTTCTAATTGATTGATTTCAGCCCTGAGTTTGATTATTTCCAGCCTTCTGCTCCTCTTGGGTGTATCTGCTTCTTTTTTTTCTAGGGTTTTCAGTTGGGCCATTAAGTTGTTTGTATGTGATGTTACAAATTTCTTCTTGCAGGCACTTAGTGCTATAAATTTTTCCCTGAGCACTGCTTTCAATGTGTCCCATAAATTTGGGTATGTTGTGCCTTCATTTTCATTGAATTCTAGGAAGTCTTTAATTTCTTTATTTATTTCTTCCTTAACCCAGCTGTCGTTGAGTAACATGTTGTTCAGTTTCCATGTGTGTGTAGGCTGTTTGTTATTTCTGTTCTTGTTGAGGTCCAGTTTAAGTCCATGGTTGTCAGATAGAACACAAGGGATTATTTCAATCTTTTTGTATCTGTTGAGGCTTTCTTTATGACCAACTATATGGTCTATTTTGGAGAATGTTCCATGCGGTGCTGAAAAGAAGGTATACTCTTTTGAGGTTGGATGAAAAGATCTGTAGACGTCTATTAGGTCTATTTGATTTAGGGTCTCTGTAAGTGTTTTTATTTCCCTATTTGTTTTCTGTCTAGTTGATCTGTCCCTTGGTGAGAGTGGAGTGTTGAAGTCTCCCACTATTAGGGTTTTAGGATCAATGTGTGATTTAAGCTTTAATATTGTTTCATTTACGAATGTAGGTGCTCTTGTATTTGGGGCATAGATATTCAAAATTGTGATGTCCTCTTGGTGGATTTTTCCTTTGATGAGAATATAGTGGCCATCCTTATCTTTTTTGATTAACTTGGGTTGAAAGTCTATTTTATTAGATATTAGGATGGCTACTCCTGCTTGTTTTCTGGAACCATTTGCTTGAAAGACATTTTTCCAGCCTTTACTCTGAGGTAGTGTTTATCTTTGTTGCATAGGTGTGTTTCTTGGATGCAACAGAATGATGGATCCTGTTTCCACAACCATTCTGTTAGTCTGTGTCTTTTAATTGGGGAGTTGAGTCCGTTGATGTTGATAGATACTAGTGATCAACAATTGTTACTTACTTTAGATGTGGTGTTGGTGGTTTCACTGAGTTTCATTGCTTGTCTTCTTTTGGTTTTTTTGTTGTGTAGTTATCTATTTCCTCTGTTTCCTTCCATGTAGTTGTTTTCTTTGGTTTGGAGTTTCCCTTCTAGTAACTTCTGTAGACCTGGGTTACTATGTAGATATTGTTTAAATTTGGTTTTGTCTTGGAATATCTTGAATTCTCTGTCTATGTTGATTGAAAGTTTTGCTGGGTATAGTAGTCTGGGTTGGAATCTGTGGTCCCTTAAGGACTGTATGATTTCTGTCCAGGCTCTTCTGGCTTTCATAGTTTCTGTTGAGAAATCTGGTGTGATTCTGATAGGTCTACCTTCATATGTTACTTGGCCTTTTTCCCTTGCTGCTTTTAGAATTTTTTCTTTGCTTTGTAGGTTCAGTGTTTTGACTATGATGTGACGTGAAGAATTTCTTTTCTGGTCTAGTCTACTTGGTGTTCTGTAGGCCTCTTGTATGTTTATGGTCATCTCCTTCAAGTTGGGAAAGTTTTCTTCTATAATTTTCTTGAAAATATTTTCCGGACCTTTGAGCCTGATGTCTTCTTTATCTTCTACTCCTATTATTCTTAGGTTTTTGTCTTTTCATGGTGTCCTTGATTTCTTGGATGTTTTGTGTTTGGAACTTTTCTGATTTTATTTTTTCTTTGAGAGACGTGTCAATTTCCGCAAGTGTATCTTCGGCTCCTGAGATTCTTTCTTCCATTTCTTGTATTCTGTTGGTGATGCTTACCTTTGTAGTGCCTGATCTTTTCTCTGTTTTCCAGCTCCTGGTTTTTCTCTATTTGTGTTTTCTTTATTGATTCTAATTCTGTTTTCATGTCTTGCACCATTTCCTTCATCTGTTTGAATGTGGACTCCTGATTTTCAATGATAGCTTCAATTTTTTTGTCCGTTTCGTTTCTATGTATCACTAATTGTGCCTCTACTTCTTTGGGTATAATTGCCTGTATTTCTATGAGAGCTTTGTTTATTTCTTCTTTATTTGCCTTCATTTGTGTGGACATTTCTTTGAGAGCTTTGTGCATTTCTTCTCTGTTTGCCTCAATTTTCGTGGTCATTTCTCTGAGAGCACGATTTGTTTCCTCTTGGTTAGTCTTGATTTCTTTGGTTATTTCTCTGATGGCTTTGTTCATTTCATCTCTATGAGCCTCTAATAGCTGGAGAAACATAGTTTTGAGGTCGTTTTCTTGTATATCTAGTGAATTGAAGTGTCCATTGTTTTGTGGGGTTGCTGGTGAGGTCATTATGTCCTGATTTTTCTTGGGAGTGTTCTTACGTCTGCCTCTAGCCACCTGGTTATTTATAATCCTCACTGGTTGTTCCTCGAGATTGTAGTTTGGGCTATGATCTTCTCTTTCTGTTTTCTGGACTGTTTTTTCAGGAAGATGAGAGAGGTTCACTGCTTTGGGAGTGTGCACTGTGTTTTCAGTTTTGCCTAAGTAAAGAATGTGACGCTGGCGCTATTCGAGTGCGCTTTTAGAGGGCACAGTGTGCATGCACAGATTCTCTGACTATTGCAGTGGCCTGCCAGCCACTATTATGCAGTTCTGACTGAGATCCAGGGATTGTTTGCCTGGATTACCCTGATGGACCCGCAAGGCAGAGGCTTCAATGTTGGGGTCGCTATCCCAAGAATTCCTCTGTTGCCCACACTAGGAGTGTGGGTGGCAGGGATCTCGTCTGGTTGCTTCTGTGGAGAGGCCCTGGGTCTGGGGCAATCTCTCCCTAGAAGGCTCACTCACTCTCTTGCAGGACCAGTTGGAATGCACAGGGGTTCCCCTTGTTCACTACTCTCTGTTTTGTTCCTGCTGCGGAAGTGCATGGGTAGGCTAACAGTTAGCTCTGTGACACTGTGGCCGCAGGACTCGGTGTCCACCTTTCCTGTGTGCTGCCTCTTTGTCCTTTCCCTCTGCCAGGAGGAGTTATGTTGACTGGTCCCTGGGTGGCGCGGGAAAGAGTTAGGGTGAGTGTACTCAATCCCAGATCCCGGGCCCAGATCTTTCTGCCAGAAGCAGCCTAGCAGTAGAATCTATGTTTGCTGATCCCAAGAGAGTACCGGGTAGGGTTGAGTGACTTCAGATCCAGAGCTTGGGTTTCTCTGCTAGGGGCCGCTGGAGAGAGGGTGCTGTGTCCTTGGCAGGCT
>NW_026596176.1:892425-902124 GCF_907164565.1 Psammomys obesus
TCTTCTACTCCTATTATTCTTAGGTTTTTGTCTTTTCATGGTGTCCTTGATTTCTTGGATGTTTTGTGTTTGGAACTTTTCTGATTTTATTTTTTCTTTGAGAGACGTGTCAATTTCCGCAAGTGTATCTTCGGCTCCTGAGATTCTTTCTTCCATTTCTTGTATTCTGTTGGTGATGCTTACCTTTGTAGTGCCTGATCTTTTCTCTGTTTTCCAGCTCCTGGTTTTTCTCTATTTGTGTTTTCTTTATTGATTCTAATTCTGTTTTCATGTCTTGCACCATTTCCTTCATCTGTTTGAATGTGGACTCCTGATTTTCAATGATAGCTTCAATTTTTTTGTCCGTTTCGTTTCTATGTATCACTAATTGTGCCTCTACTTCTTTGGGTATAATTGCCTGTATTTCTATGAGAGCTTTGTTTATTTCTTCTTTATTTGCCTTCATTTGTGTGGACATTTCTTTGAGAGCTTTGTGCATTTCTTCTCTGTTTGCCTCAATTTTCGTGGTCATTTCTCTGAGAGCACGATTTGTTTCCTCTTGGTTAGTCTTGATTTCTTTGGTTATTTCTCTGATGGCTTTGTTCATTTCATCTCTATGAGCCTCTAATAGCTGGAGAAACATAGTTTTGAGGTCGTTTTCTTGTATATCTAGTGAATTGAAGTGTCCATTGTTTTGTGGGGTTGCTGGTGAGGTCATTATGTCCTGATTTTTCTTGGGAGTGTTCTTACGTCTGCCTCTAGCCACCTGGTTATTTATAATCCTCACTGGTTGTTCCTCGAGATTGTAGTTTGGGCTATGATCTTCTCTTTCTGTTTTCTGGACTGTTTTTTCAGGAAGATGAGAGAGGTTCACTGCTTTGGGAGTGTGCACTGTGTTTTCAGTTTTGCCTAAGTAAAGAATGTGACGCTGGCGCTATTCGAGTGCGCTTTTAGAGGGCACAGTGTGCATGCACAGATTCTCTGACTATTGCAGTGGCCTGCCAGCCACTATTATGCAGTTCTGACTGAGATCCAGGGATTGTTTGCCTGGATTACCCTGATGGACCCGCAAGGCAGAGGCTTCAATGTTGGGGTCGCTATCCCAAGAATTCCTCTGTTGCCCACACTAGGAGTGTGGGTGGCAGGGATCTCGTCTGGTTGCTTCTGTGGAGAGGCCCTGGGTCTGGGGCAATCTCTCCCTAGAAGGCTCACTCACTCTCTTGCAGGACCAGTTGGAATGCACAGGGGTTCCCCTTGTTCACTACTCTCTGTTTTGTTCCTGCTGCGGAAGTGCATGGGTAGGCTAACAGTTAGCTCTGTGACACTGTGGCCGCAGGACTCGGTGTCCACCTTTCCTGTGTGCTGCCTCTTTGTCCTTTCCCTCTGCCAGGAGGAGTTATGTTGACTGGTCCCTGGGTGGCGCGGGAAAGAGTTAGGGTGAGTGTACTCAATCCCAGATCCCGGGCCCAGATCTTTCTGCCAGAAGCAGCCTAGCAGTAGAATCTATGTTTGCTGATCCCAAGAGAGTACCGGGTAGGGTTGAGTGACTTCAGATCCAGAGCTTGGGTTTCTCTGCTAGGGGCCGCTGGAGAGAGGGTGCTGTGTCCTTGGCAGGCTGCCTCTCTGTCCTTTCCCTCTGACCTTCTCCTCTGCTAGATCAAGCTTATGGAGGTGCTCTCAGGGGAGTGCCAGCAGGGGTTGGGGCTTCTCAGTCGGATCCTGAGCTGGCGGCGTTTCTCTGGGGGGGGGGGCGCCGGTGATAGAACTTGCTGCTAGACCTTATTGCGCTGGACCCAGGATAATCTCAGGACGTGTAGAATGACCACAGTCCCAGATCCTGAGCTGTAGTTTGTTTGCTAGGAGCGGCAGGCAGCACTGGAGTTCCAGCACTGTGAAGCCGCTGTGCGCCTCTTTATCCTTCCACTCCACTGCAGCAGGGTTATGGCGGCGTTTGGGGGAGTGCCCGAAAGGATTGGGTTTTCTCAGCCCCGATCTCGGGTTGGGGTACAGACAATGTGGTCTGTGGCAGATTCTGCTGGATGCCTCCTGCCTCCTCCGAAGAGGGAGTAGGGATTTTGAGCTGGGCGCGCAGCTGAGATCTGTGCACGGCAGGAGCTCAATTGTGATGGCGGCAGGTACCCGCCGAGGTCGGAGAGACCTTCCAGGGAAAGACTGGGTGATCGGTGACCAGTCTGGCAACTTTTCTTCCCCGTTGGGTTTTTTTGCGACTGGGACTCCCAGCCTCAGGCACCCATGTGCCCACCAATCAGCTTGGGAAACTGATCGGGACAAGCAGGCTTGCAGCACCAGCCCGGAGACCCAAAGCCTGCATTAGCCGGATTCTCTTCCGGGTTCTGGCTGGGCAGCTGAGAGTGGACCCGACCGATTCCCACGCCGTGGGAGCCTCCCCTCACCTGGAAAACACGATAGCTGTTGTTTTAGGGGCCAGAGTTCAGTCTCCTGGTCGCTGCTCGGAGTGTGTTGTCCTGCTTCTCAGACACGGTGTTCTCCTGGTGCCGCCATCTTGGCTCCCCCCTCTGTAACAGGTTTCTAGGTTGTTTCCTGTTTTCTTCTTCTTCTGATGTCCATTCTCTTTGCCTTTCAGGATGGGGATTGAGCATTTTAGTCAGGGTCCTCTCTCTTGATTAATTTCTTTAGACGTACAGATTTTAGTAGCTTTATCCTATGTTATATGTCTATATGAGTGAGTATATACCGTGTGTGTCTTTCTGCTTCTGGGGCAACTCACTCAGGATGATCCTTCCAGGTCCCACCATTTACCTGCAAATTTCATGATTTTCTTATTTTTCATTGCTGAGTAATACTCCATTGTGTAAATGTACCACAATTTCTGCATCCATTCTTCAGTTGAGAGGCATCTGGGCTGTTTTGAGCTTCTGCTATTACAAATAAAGCTGCTACAAACATGGTTGAGCAAATGTCCTTTTTGTGTACTTGAGCCTCTTTTGGATATATGCCTATAAGTGGTATGGCTGGTTCTTGTCTGAGAAAGTGCCAGATTGATTTCCAGAGTGGTTGTATAAGTTTACATTCCCACCAGCAGTGGAGGAGGGTTCCCCTTTCTCTACAACCTCTCCAGCATGTGTTGTCACTTGAGTTTTTGATCTTGGCCATTCTGATGGATGTAAGGTGAAGTCTCAGGGTCATTTTGATTTGCATTTCCCTAATGGCTAATGACGTTGAGCATTTCTTTAAGTGTTTTTCTGCCATCCGATATTCCTCTACAGAGAGTTCTCTGTTTAGCTTTCCATTTTTTAAGTGGATTACTTGGTTTGCTGCTTTTCAGCTTCTTCAGTTCTTTATATATACTGGATATTAGCCCTCTGTCAGATAAAGGGTTGGTGAAGATTCTTTCCCAATCTGTAGCAGTCGTTTTGTTTTGATGACAGTGTCCTTTGCTTTACAGACGCTTTTCAGTTTCATGAGGTCCCATTTATTGATTGTTGCTCTTAGAGCCTGTGCTGTTGGTGTTCTTTTCAGGAAGTTGTCTCCTGTGCCAATGAGTTCTAGGGTATTCCCCGCTTTTTCTTCTAACCAATTTAATGTTTCTGGTTTTATGTTGAGGTCTTTGATCCACTTGGACTTTAGTTTTGTGCAGGGTAATAAGTATGGATCTATTTTCATTTTTCTACATGTAGACATCCAGTTGGACCAGCACCATTTGTTGAAGATGTTATCTTTTTTCCATTGTATGCTTTTGGCATCTTTGTAAAATTCAGGTGTCCATAAGTGTGTGGGTTTATTTCTGTGTTTTCTGTTTGGTTCCATTGATCCACCATTCTGTTTCTATGCCATAACCATGCATTTTTTATTACTGTTGCTCTATAGTACAGCTTAAGATCAGGGATGGAGATACCTCCAGAAGATCTTTTATTGTAGAGGATTGTTTTAGCAATTCTGGGTTTCTTGTTATTCCATATGAAGTTGAGAATTTTTCTTTCCAGGTCGGTAAAGAATTGTGTTAGTAATTTAATGGTAATTGCATTGAATCTGTAGATTGCTTTTGGTAAGATGGCCATTTTTACTATGTTAATGCTACCAAGCCATGAACATGGGCGATCTTTCCATCCTCTCATATCTTCTTCTAATTCTTTCTTCAGAGACTTGAAATTTTTTTTATACAAGTCTTTGACTTGCTTGACACAAAGTACTTTATGTCATTTGTGGCTATTGTGAAGGGTGCTGTTTCCCTAATTTCTTTCTCAGCCCTTTTGTCTTTTGTATACAGGAGGGCTACTGATTTTTTTTTTTGAGTTAATTTTGTATCCGGCCACTTTGCTGAAGGTGTTTATCAGTTGTTAAAGTTCGCTGGTAGAGTTTTTGGGGTCACTCACATATACTATCATGTCATCTGCAAATAGTGATAATTTGACTTCTTCCTTTCCAATTTGTATTCCCTTGATTTCCTTCAACTCTCTTATCGCTCTAGCAAGGACTTCCAGAACTATGTTGAAGAGGTATGGAGAGAGTGGGCAGCCTTATGTTTTTTGGGTACATGACCAAGAGTGATATAACAAGAGTGATACACAGTTATTAAAAAATCTCATGATTTTTATCTTCTGATGGATAACATACTTATTTCCATAGTGGTTGTACAAGTTTTCACTCATACCACAATATATGAGTGTTTTCTTTTATTCATTTCCTGCCAGGATTAACTATCCTGGCAGGAAATGAATAAATGCTTTATTGATCTTAGCCACTGACAGTTGTAAGAGTGAATCTTTTTTTCTTGTTCCTTTAAATCATCTTCTTTATTTTTTATTTTTTAATTTTTTATTAATTACAGTTTATTCACATTGTATCCCAGCTGTAGCCCACTCCCTTGTCCTTTCCCAATCCCACCCTCCATCCCTCATATACTTCTATGCCCTTCCACAAGCCCACTGATAGGGGAGGTCCTCTTCCCCTTCCCTCTGACCCTAGCCTATCAGGTTTGATCAGGACTGAGGACTGCCTGCATTGTCTTCCTCTGTGGCCTGGAAAGGCTGCTCCTGACTCAGGGTGGGGTGGGTGTGAACAAAGCCAACCACAGAGTTCATGTCAGGGACAGTCCCTGTTCCCATTATTAGGGAACCCACTTGAACACTGAGCTGCCATGGGCTATATCTGTGCAGGGGTTCTAGGTTATCTCCATGAAAGCTTCTTGAAAGATTATCAGTCTCAGAAAAGACACCTGTGCCCAGATATTTTGGTTCTGTTGCTCTCCTTGTGATGCTCCTGTCCTCTTGAGGTCTTTCTATCTCCCCTTCTTTCATAACATTCCCTGCAGTCTGCCCAAAGTTTGACTACAAGTCTCAGCATCTACTTAAATACCCTGGTGGATAGAGTCAGAGACCCTCTGCAGTAGACTCCTGTCCTGTTCCCTGTTTTCTCTCTCCTCCAATGTCTATCCTATTTCCTTTTCAGAGTGAGGATTGATCATCTTACTCAGGGACCTCCTTCTTGCTTAGCTTTTTTTAAAAATTTATTTATTTTTTATATTAATGACAGGTTATTTACTTTGTGTCCCAGCCATAGCCCCTCTCTCATTTCCTCCCAATCCCACTTTCCCTCCTTCATTTTCTCCCTGCTCCATTCCTAGTCCACTAACAGGGGAGGACCTCCTCCCCTTCCATCTGACCCTAGCTTATCAAGTCTCTTCAGGACTGGCTGCAATGTCCTCTTCTGTGGCCTAGCAAGGCTGCTCCTCATGTAAGAAGGAATCTTAATGTAATTTTGTACTTTCCTTGATTGCTAAGGATGTTGAACATGTCTTTGTTTATTTTTTAGTTTTTTGAGTTAAGTCTTTGAGAATTCTCTGTTTATGTATCTATAACCTTTTAAAATAGGTTTATTTGTTTTGTTGATATTTAGATTTATGAGTTTTTCATATATTTGAACTACATGGATGTGGTAATAATCTTGTTCCATTTTGTAGGCTGCCACATTATCTGAATGACAATGTTCTTTGCCCTGTTGAGGCTTGTCATTTTCATGTAGTCTATTTATTAATTGCTGATCTTAGTGCCTATACTAATGGTATTCTGTTCAGAAAGTCATCTCCTATGCCATGCACTCATCCAGTTTTACTAGCTCCATTTGTTCAAGATTCTGTCTTTCTTTCAGTTTGTATTTCTGGCTACTTTAAGTAAGACCAGATTTGCATAGGTTATGTCTGGGTCTTCCATTTGTTTTCATCGACCAAGCTGACTGTCTTTGTACCAATACCATGATGTCTTTATTACTATAGCTCTGTATTACAATTTGAATTAGGAATTCTGAAACAGCCAGCAGTTCTTTTATCCTTCAGGACTGTTTTAGCTATCTTGTTATAATTTGTGTTTGCATATAAAGCTAAGAATTAAAATTTTAAGATCTGTTTAGATTGTGATGGAATTGAACTGGGAATTGCATTGAGTCTGTAGATTATTTTGATAGGATGTCCATTTTTACTATATTACTCCTACTGATCCATGAGCATGGGATATTTAGATATTTCTTCATTTTTTTCTTCAGTGACTTGATGTTTTTATTATATAAGTCTTTAATTTGCTTTGTTAGAGATACATAAATATTTTGTATTATTTGGGCTCTTTTGAAATGTGTTATTTCCCCAATTTCTTTCTCAGTCCAGTTCCCTTTGTATATAGGGAGGTTCCTGATTTTTTTTAAATTAATTCTGTATCCAGCTATTTGCAGACAGAGTGTAACAGTTGTAGCCATTTTTCTGTGGACTTTTTTTTTGGTCACTTATGTATCATATCCTATCATCTGCCAAAAAGTATGCATTGACTTCCCTCGTTAATTTTTATCCCTTTTGTCTCTTTCATTTGTCTTAGTGCTCTAGCTAAGATTTTAAGTACTATATTTAACAGGTATGCAGAATGTCTACATGTTTGTCATTTTCCTGATTTTACTGGAATTGCTTTGCATTTCTTTCCATCTAAGTTGCTGTTGTCTATGAGCTTGCTATAAACTGCCTTTATTATGCTAAGGTATTTCTTTTGTATCCTCAAACTCTCCAGTACTTTTTTTGTGAAAGGCTGTTGGATTTGCCAAAGGCCTCTTCTGCCATTTAATGAGATGATCGTGTGGCTTTCTTGTTTGATTATATGGTAGATCACATTAATCAAATTATGCAAATTTATCACATTGTACAAATGTAAAAGCATCCCTGCATCTCTGAGATTAAGGCTACATGATCTTAGTGGATGATCTTTTTTAAAGATTTTTTTATTATTATCATTTATTACAATTTATTCACTTTGCATCCTGGTTGTAGCCCCCTCCCTGGTCTCCTCCCAATCCCACTTTTCCTCTCTCTTTTTTCCCCTATGCCCTTCCCCAAGTCCACTGATAGGGGCGATCCTCCTCCCCTTTCATCTGACCATAGCCTAGCAGGTCTCATCAGGACTGGTTGCACTGTCTTCCTGGTGGCCTGGCAAGGATGCACACCCAGTGGGAGGTGGTCAGAGAGCCAGCCACTGAGTTCATGTCAGAGACAGCCCCTGTTCCCATTACTATAGAACCCACTTGGAGACTGAGTCTATGGGCTACCAAAGATAACATATGGAGAGGACCTAAAACCCCAGCTCAGACGTATCCCATAGACTTGGTGGATGATCTTTTTAATATGTTCTTGGATTCAGTTTTTAAGTATTTTTGAGTACTTTTGTACTGTATTTTCATGAGGAAATATTGGTCTGCAATTTTTTTTCTTTGTTGGGTCTTTATGTGGCTTGTATATCACAGTAATTGTAGCCTCATAAAATAAACTGAACAATATTCCCTTTGTTTATATTTTGTGGAATAACTTGAGGTATGTTGAAATTACATCTACTTTGTAATTCTTATACAATTCTGCTAAATCCATCTGGTCGTGGACTGTTTTTCTTTTCCTTTTTGTTTGGGAGATTCATAATGACAGCTTTTATTCCACTAGGGACTATAGGTCTGTTCAAATTGCCTATCTAATCTTGATTTAACTTTTGTAAGTGGTATATATTGAGAAAAGTATCAATTTCTTTTCAGTTTTTCAATTAGCTGGAGTACAGGTTTTTATTTTTATTAATTTATTTTTAATTATAATGTATTCACTTTGTATCTCAGCTGTAGCACCCTTCCTCATCACCCTCCCTCAATCCTACCATTCCTCCCTCCCTCTTTTCCTCCCTTGCCCCTCACCCAGTCTGCTGATAGGGGAGGTTCTCCTCCCCTTCCATCTGACCCTAGCCTATCAGGTCTCATCAGGACTGGCTGTATTATCTTCCTCTGTGGCCTGGTAAGTCTGCTTCCCCCTCAGGGGGAGGTGATCAAAGAGCCAGCCACTGAGTTCATGTCAGAGACAGACCCTGTTCCCCTTACTAGGGAACCCACTTGGACACTGAGCTGCCATGGGCTACCTCTATGCAGTGGTTCTATGTTATCTCCATGCATGGTACTTGGTTGGAGTATCAGTCTCAGAAAAGACCCCTGACTTCTACAACCACTTTGGAAATCATTCTGGTGCTTTCTCAGAAAATTAGGAATAGTGCTACCTCAAGATCCAGCCATACCACTCCTAGGCATATATCCAAAAGATGCTCAATTACTCAACAAGGACATTTGCTCAACCATGTTTGTAGCAGCTTTATTCATAATAGCCAGAATTTGGAAACAACCCAGATGTCCCTCAACGGAGGAATGGATACAGAAATTGTGGTGCGTTTACACAATGAAATACTACTCAGCAAATAAACAAGAAAATTATGAAATTTGCAGGCAAATGGTGGGAACTAGAAAAGATCATCCTGAGTGAGGTATCCCAGAAGCAGAAAGCCACATATGGTATGTACTCACTTATAGGTGGCTATTAGTCATATAATATAGGATAAACATACTCAAATATGTACACCTAAAGAAGCTAAGCAAGAAGGAGGACCCTGGGTAAGATGCTCAATCCTCATTCAGAAAGGCAAATGGGATGGACATCGGAAGAGGGAGAAAGTAGAGAAGAGGACAGGAGGTACCACAGAGGACCTCTAAAAGACTCTGTCCAGCAGGGTATTAAAGTAGATGCTAAGATAATAGCCAAACTTTGGGCAGAGTGCAGGGAATGTTATGAAAGAAGGGGGAGGGGACAGGAGCTCCACAAGGAGAGCAACAGAACCAAAAAATCTGGGCCCAGGGGTCTTTTCTGAGTACATGTGTTTAAATTCTGTTCTTATGATTCTCTAGATTTAATCAGCGTCTGTTGTTACATCCCTGTGTTCATTTCTCATTTGTTAATTTGGATATTTTCTCTGTGTTTTGGGAATTTGAATAATGGTTTGAAAATATTACCTATTTCCTCAATGAATAAACTTCTTGTTTCTTTGATTCTTCATATTTGTTTTGTTTTTATTGTATTAGATTCAGCCACAAGTTTGATTATTTATTACCCTCTTCTTTTTTGGGGTGTGATTTTTTTTCTTTTTGATCAGAATTTTAAGGTATGCTATTAAATCCCATGTATTATATCTCTACAATATATTTATTCATTTACTTTGTTTTATGAACACTTTTACTGTGTCCCGAAAGTTTGGTCACATCTATTATGAATATCACTGTAATCTATAGTCATGTTGTATCTTTCTCTATATCATCTATTATTTACCTATGCATCATTTAACATTTACCATCTATCTATCTATCTATCTATCTATCTATCTATCTATCTATCTATCTATCTATCTATCT